>NC_080633.1:33687983-34033817 GCF_027579445.1 Ammospiza nelsoni | reverse complement strand
AAGATTCCTTTGTGTTTTCTTGCCTTTGTCTCTGCCTCTGATACTAAAGTTTGTTGGTACCATCTTAAATAAGAAAGGGTTGCTTTTCCAATCCATCAGAATTGCTGTATGAACACATTTTGCACTGTAGCCTTAAAAGTAGTTGAGCTTCTCTCTTTTGTTCTTTCATTATGTGAGACTCACAGTTATTCAGTATTTTATTCTCATTAGAACACTGCTTGTCACATGTTTTCACCAGAAACATTCATCACCAAGGTCAAAGGGTGAATATTGTGATCTATTATGCTTAGAGGAATCTAATGAAAAGCCACATAATTATCCAATTTTAAGAGAAGCATGTAAAAAAAAAGAAGGGGGGGCACTTGCTATAATTTAAATTGTTTTGTTTCCCTGAAGCAAAATTCAGCACCTGATTGACAGGACATAATGATAATTCTTATTGATATGGTGATGTTAATTGTGTAGAGATATTTAATAAGTCCCATATTCCTGAGGTAAATGCATGCTCTTAACCTGCACCTGAACCTGATTTTTGATGCAGTCTGAGGATGAGGCAAAGATACAGATAACTGAGCACAAGTGGATTTTCAGTCTTGTGTGGCAGAATGGAAATTGGAATCTTCAGAATCTATTAGGAGAACAATTCTGCAGTTGCTCGCACTTTTATAAATTATGCTGTATATGATGCTAAGACACAAAGTCAGGAGTTCCAACTGGGGAAAATTACCATGACTTTACTGCATCTGCAGGAGTAGGCTTTTTTTTTTTTTTCTGTTCTTTTCCCAGAAGGGGTTAGAAAGCAGTTTACATTTTAATAGAGACATACTTAAATAAGATGAAAAACATTGTGTCACTTAACCCACTGACTGGCTTGTCCTCTAAAAGCTGGGACAAATAGCAGAAACAACACGCACAACAAAAATATGTAAGGCAGAAAGCTGAAAACAGCAGAGCCACTTAAATGTATTTTACATTTAGATTTTCGTTTTGGTGATGATGGTCACCAGCTGTAACAAGAATAGGGTAGAAACAGTGAAGGGCTACTGAAATCGCTGAGATCAGGAGTGGGTTTCAAAAAGAAACATTATAGAATTGCATTTCCCTTGAGGGCACATGCCTTGAGTGGACTCAGTTCTTCAGCCTTTTTCCAGTGTGAAGTTGGAAGGCCCACAATTTGCATAACATGTTGGGATTGATCCATTTGGGGCTTGATAGCCCCAAGATGCTCAGCTCTTCAAGTACTTGTTCATATTTCAGCACATGCCTGGAGCTCGCTGGGATCATCCATGCATTAAAAGCTAAGCACATGCCCTGCTGGAAGGTGCCCTGGATGTGCTGCAGGGCCAAGGCTCCAGTTCCCCCTGAGGAATATGTCAGAGGGCTTCCTGTGTTTGGCCCACTGAAACTACAGAACTGATGCCCTTTGCTGCTAGGGCTCATCTTTCAGGAGCTGTTCCATGATACTGCAGGCATCCAGAGGGTTGAGAATTCCTCTTGCTTTTCACTGCCCACCCAGGAGAATCCATTGCTGGTTCAACAATGTGCTGATGTGTAAAGCAAAGCCACATCCTCCCTTTTTCTGGGATCTGAGGAATTTGGCCATGTGTATGCTCACTGTACCAGAGTGCCTACAGAGCTACTCATGGTGCCTGAGCACAGCACCAGGTCCTAAGGACCTGTCTCTGACACCTGCCCCAACACTGTCACCCTGCATGTGACACCAGCCCAGCTCACTGAACAGAGCTGCGCTTTGTGCTCTCACTCCATCAAAGGCAGAGAGGGGTGTGAGGAACACACAATTATCCAAAAGAGCTGAAGGGCATGAGACCTCCCTGCACAGCTTCTCTGACAGCTGCTGCTACTATAAACTAGTGTGTGTGCTGCCCTGTGCATGTTTATTTCTCTCCAGAGGAGGAGGAGGTGGGTAGGGAAGCCTGGAGCTCACTCCTGGCCACCCACAGAACAAAGGCAGGGTTGTCCTTCTGAAATCCAGGACAGAAGCAAACTTCCTCTACAGAAAGGTGGAAACAGGAGAGGGGCTGTGGCTTGGAGAGGGGTCTCAGGGTTATAATGCCTCTCTGGGGTGCTCTGTGTTTGGTACAATGTGTGTCCCACCCTGTGCTGGGGACAAACCCAAACCCATGAGCAGGGCTGGTTCTTACACTTCAGTCATAGCCACATGCTTCTTGCAGTGTCTGTCATCTGGAAATCTATCCAGTTGACATCTTTTATTCACAAAGATGTACAATTTAGGACTCAGACTGTTCCACTATGGTTGTAGAAGTGTCTTAAGGAGGAGCCAAGATTAATGAAACAATGAGGGACAAACCAGAAAGAGGCAAGCAACTTCAAAAATTATATATATGTAGTCTGAACACAGAGGAGATAAAGAAAGAGTGTTTAAAACTGAGTCAAACACCAATAAAATAACCCCCAAATCACATTTCTAAACATTAATAACACTTTAAATAAGCTGCTATAAAACTGACAAAAAATAATATATTAACTTTGAAAATAGCATTTACAGCACTTGCACATAAAACTGAAATGCACTTGTGGTCCACTGTGTAGTTTGCTCATTAGATGAGCAGCCAAGGATCAATAACTCTGCAGGACAACTGTTAAGAATGGCTTAGATAAGATAATTTCAGCCTCTCTTTTTATGAACATGTGGCTGAACTACTGCTTTTTAAATTAGTTTGGAGATACTGCACCTAACAGCCTCCTAGCTTTCGTTTGGTTTTCATTTTAAGTTATACCGTGCAGGCAAGAATTATTATGTTTTAAATGTACATCTTGCAAACAAGTATTCCCTTGTTAAGTGAAAATATCATCAGAAGATGCTGGCTGCTTAATTTCAAAGGCAGTCTCTGGATAACAGGACAAGGAGTGAACATTCTGAAGAGAAAATACAAAATTAACTATGTGTCATAAAGGTGAGTGGACATAGGCAGGATGACGGCATCAGCCTCAACCAGTCCACTGAGAAACCATAGAATCATAAAATCACAGAATTATTTACTCTGAAAAGACCCTTAAGATTATTGACTTCAAACATTATACAGAAAACAGAGTACAAAATATATTATTTTCATAGAGAGTTAGTCATGCAGACTCCCCCTCCAGAAAAAATAGTATGAAAATTAAAAAAAAAAAAACAAACCAAAAAACCAACAAAACTATTTTGGCTTGAGAAAAATCAAGCCATGGACCATGAATAATACTTCTGAGTACTACAAATAGTGTTAATACACGCTCCAACTGGCAAAAAAGAAATGCTAAACCACTATTTCATGTTTTTGCACTGATTGTTTAGCAGGCTTGTGCTTCTTTCTATGAGAACTGGCACATCCTTCTAAACAGCCCTTATGATCAACTCTTTAATACAATGGACATCTTTCTACCCACTGTGCATATCCTTAAAGAACTAATAAATATATCTATGGGACAAGAGGGATTGATGTGTAAGGAAAAATAATCAAATAAATTTGGATTGATCTTGAACTGATGAACTGAAAGTAGCATATTGAAGACAGCAGGACTCTACCATTTTAGATCCATTGTAAGTGAATAAAGGCCCTTTATTATCTGGCTTAAAGATAAATGGGAGGAAGTTACTGTAATGAAAGATGGCCTATTATGTCAGAGAGACTAGAATATAACAGTTTGCAGGGTGGTAAATCTATAAACAATATCCTTAAAGGTATCATAGAGATGTTGTATGAAAGGGTCTCCTTGAAATCCACTACTTGGACAATGCCTACCTTTAGCTGATAGGCCTAACGATGCACATATCTTTTGGCGACCCACATACTGCATTTTTCTTTCCATGAAATCCAGTGTGGAAACAGAAAAGAAGCCAATATTCAGCCTGTTCTCAGATATTAATGAAACACATACCCACACTCATGAACTTTGATATGCTCATGGATCCACTGATATAGAAATAGTTCTGATTACCACATGAAAAGGACTCTGATACTGAAGAGGCGAGAGGATCCTGGAGCAGGCTGTATGGTTTTACCAAGTAACAAAACCTGATAACTTTAGTATGGGTCAGTATTCACTGTGGAAACACAGTGGTTAAGGAAATCTGCCTGCAGAGACTATGGGACCTTTGATAGATCAATTTTCTAGGCATGACTTGCTTTACCTGAACAGAAGTTGCATCAAAAAAACCCTCGGCTTTATGGCATTGCTCTTCTTTGCTTAGGGATCTGCTGGATATCCTGGAAGGACCAGAGTCACTAATTTGCCTGGCTCCACAGCTATGACCGGCTACGTATCAAGGTTTATCCCCACAGAGTTCAAATTCTCATACAGGTTAATTTTGTGCTATGATGTGACCCTGAAGTTTAAGGGTAAAAACAGCAGAGCAATCTGCCTATGCAGAGACAGTGTCACACAGGCAGCCAGGATGGTACAACACCTTCCTGCACCAGCTTTGCCTGTAGTTCCATGGATAACAAGAAGGGACACACCTAGATGGGTTCAGGAGAAGAAGGTGGACAGAAGTAACTATGTTATGCACTACAGTAATTTTTCCTTGCTAGATATCCAGCTGTTATAAATTAGTTTGGAGCTGGAACACTCTATGGTTCTGAGATGAGTTTAGTGGAATGAAGAATTAGGGTCTGCACCGTTCAACACTTGTATATCCCTCACTTTTTACCACAGAAGAGTATCAGGTCCAAGACCAGAGAGGAAGCCTTCATTAGGTACAATGCAACATAACTGGATATAACAATGTAAATGATGGCTGGCCCAGCAATTTTATGAGGTCTTCAGGTTCCTGGCCTGTCACAAGCTTTTTGTGCAGCCCAGAGCAAGGTAGCTACCCAGATATCCTTGATGTTCCTTCCACAAAACTGGGAAAGCAATGCTTTCTCTTTTTATGGGATGAAAATTATTATACTGCTGCAGAGAGGATCTTCTACTTGAAGGCGGTTTGACAGGAGGATTTCTTCAGGTACAAAGTTGACCCAAAAGAGTTGTGGTAGAAATCCTGGCATTCAAACTCTTTCCAGACAGAAAGAATATGGCCTAGGAGAAGCCTGTCTCAACAGGCTGTTACAAGCAGCTTGAAAATTAAACTTTTGCACTTGTGAACTATCCTTTTGTGCCAAGACAACAGATCAGATAACTTTGATATATGAGAAGCAAATCCTGAGATGTGCTGAACGTGCCTAACAAATTGATGGGTGACACCCACTCTGAAATGCTCCTGGACTCAGAAAACTGTGCAGTTCAAAAGTCAGGAATACAATGAAAAGCAGATAACTGCAGAGCTGACTAGTCTTAAGAATCATGTATTGAATTCCAAACCTCAGCCAATGCCCTCTAAATCATATTTCACTTTAGGAATCCCTTTGCTCCAGGGATTAGTTTAGTCACCTTGCATGTCACAGCCCAAATCCATAGGGAACAACTACCAAAATAATTGTTTTGACCAGGTGTCATAGACTGCAAGCTTTTATCACAGTAGACTGTGTACTTGTGGCATAATAGGAGATTAGGACTCACTTGAGAAAGAAATAGCTTGTCACTCCATCGATCAGAAGGTCACACAAGAGACCAGCGTTGCCATCATTTTGGAGCAGGGGCAGGTTTGAGGAGGGACAAGGAAATTACTGCTGCTATTGAAGAGACATAGATCACCTCCCGGCTCACACCTGGCCAGCTACTTTGACCATCAAGTTAAGGCAGAAAACTTCATGACAGATTGAGGATATATCTATGTCAAACTGAACTCCATTTTGTTCTATGAAACCTTTTTCGAGTCAAGGCTTCTATACAGTGCTGTGACCTTCACTGAAGAATGTCATCCCATGCCGGAATGCAAACTCATTTGTAGATTACAGCATAGATTTTACTGCAGAAACAAACAAGCCATCAGACATGAAAAGCTCTTTCCTGTGGGAGCAAATGCATTTTACTGGATTTTGTCTTTGAATAACCCTCCAAACCACAGCTAAGGAGGAAGTTGATGGTAAAGTCTGGAAGAAGCATATGGAGCAAATAAAGTAGAGCCCAGCTGCAAGAAGGCTGGAAGAAAACTCACTGACTCTCGGGTTTGTATGACCCGCTCTGTATCAAGGTTTAGCACACTAAACAAAAATTCAGAGTGATTTGTTGACAGTGAAATATTTGGGATCAAGAACATCCTTCCCTTCTGACACAATGTTCTTGGGATCCCGCTAAAGCTTCCCTGCATGTAGACCCTAGGGAAAAGTGTCTAAGTAGACAAGGAATCAGGAAAGCAGAGAGATTCATTTAGATGGGCAAAGATCGTGATGATGAATGTCTCTGTTTTCCAACTTGGAAAAAACACCAGTTTCTGGAGATGTATGTAGCAAATTTAGAGGAAAAGATGATTGCAACAAATTTCCTGAGAGGGTAACTACCCGCTGCAGGTGGTTCTGACCATTACATCTCTACCAGTCCACTGCTCTTTTCTCAGACTGTGCATCCAGACTTAGAGCAATGGCTTCAAAGTTGAACCAAGAACCTATCCCTGTGCTTGTGTGAGGAGGGAAAGGGCATTTACATGCTGCTTAACAAAAAGAGACAAATGTGCTGCCTAATTCAGGGGAACAGATTGTGGGTTGCTGTGCTGATCACAAGAAGTCATGACTACTAGGAAACCTTTCTGTGAAATGTTCTAGGACAATCCATAAGGGCTGCTCCTCAGCAGTATCCTTCTGCCAGTTGTTCTAAGAACCAATGAGGATTTTAGCAAAATCTATGAGGGACAACTCAAAAACTGTTGAATTACATAAAAATAAAGGGAAACAGCCCCTTCTGCTTTAGGATTTGTTTCCCCTGTCGCTTATAGGGCTCCTGGACACTATCTGTATATATTGAGTTGAGATTAGAGTCAGAATTTTCTTGTTTCAAAAATCCATATCCATTTTCATTCTTTCTTTCTCCTTCTATGGATGAAGACAGAAAACTGCAACTGAAGCTGGAAGTGGTATTGAGGCAGCTTACCCATCAGAGACAGCAGGGACTGGGGTTTCTTCTATTTTATAATGCCCGATTCTGGTTTGACATTCACAGAAAAATTACTGGGAAGAAATAGCACAGTCATGGCAGTTTCCTTAATTTTAAAGGCCCACTACATAAAATTAAATACCTTTATTTAGTCTGTCTCTCTGGATAGTCATATCTATGTAATCCAGAGACTGAAGGGAAACATTCAGTGACCATGTTAGAAAGCTCTGTGCGTCTTTTTGTCAGATGCCCCATGAGAGAGAAACACCTTTCATTACCAGTCTAGTCCAAGGAAAAATAGGAATAAGATGAGAGAGAAATATAAACAGATAAACTTGCCACAAGTGTGGATGTATATTTTTTTGGAAAATTTCTCAGCTGTCTGTGCTCAGTCACCTGGAGTCTCCAGTAGTGGGATGAAATAGGAAGGATTTTTTAAAAATCCACCATCACATATCCAAACTAATTCTGCCTAACTCGTAAGCAAGATGTGAGGTAGGACAAATACGTGCTGTCAGATGTAATACAGTGAAACAAATCACATTTCATCCTTCTTCATCTGATTATTTCCCCATCGTATTGTTTATCCTCATAGGCCACACGGGTTTGGGCTCTGAGCTGGGATATGCTCTTGGTGATACTGCCTGGAACAGGAAAAATGTTTTTAAGTCCATTTAGGTAATTTGTAGGTTTTACTTCTCCCATTTGCACCCGAGGGCATGTTGTGGCTGAGTTCATCCAGAGCAAGAGACAGCGAAGTGTGATTCATGGAGCTCGTGCTCAGAACACAGGGTTAGCTAAAAGGAGTGGAAGGACATAGCCTGAGTAAAGGCAAGAGCAGCCAAAGGAAGTTCTCTGGAGCAAACTGCTCAGACATGAGGAAAACTTCTCAGTGAAGCATAGCAACAACCACTTAGCTATTTTTACATTAAAATACTGTGGAACAACATACAACATTTCTCAGTGCAAAAGACATGGCATCTGTATGAACAAAGGAATGTGAATAATCTGTGTTTTACCACGTGGGTGTATGGAGCAGTACTTACACAAATTGACACAAGAGGTCATGTTTGGCAGTGAATATACACCTGTGAAAATTCTGACATGCTCCTGGGGTTGCCTATGTTCCTGTAAAATGGGTTATAAAAAAGAAGAGAATGCCACAGAGTCAAGTTCCAAACCTAATCAGGCAGCTGTAAATGTGGTGAGCCTAATTTATATATATTTAAAAAGAAAACATTAAATAGACATAGGATCTATTACAAATCATGTTTGCTGTAGACAACACATACTGAATTTTGTTTTTAAGCCCTCATTCTTGCAGTCTGCTGAGCACATAGTATTCTACACCTGCTGCTGCTACTCTGTAATACTAAGGTACACTGGGAGTAGCTTAAGGCCAAAATCTCAGTGTACAGGACAGAAAGGAAGACTGTGTTTGCCACCCTAGCATATTTGCTGAAGAGCTGACACCTCCCTGGACTGGATCAGAACAGAAACAGAACGGAAACAGAAAAGACAGCACAACCAGCTGGACTGTTTGTCCTAAATTGAGCAAGTTTTCTCAGCTTGAGGGTGCACCCTCAGGGCAGGACCCTCCCTACAACCAGGGACCTGCACACAGAGAGCATATAGTGCTGTAACCAGTATGCGCAGTTAATGCTGCTTCTGAACATATTCCCCATGTGTCTGGAAGAGCCAGTCTTTTATGACCTTAAAACACATATCCCCCATGCACTTTTCCCCTGCCACTGGGCTAGAGGCTTTACCAGTATGATTTATCCAGTAATAAAGTAGTGCTTGGTCCTTGGTTTCTTTAAATGAAAAGCTTGTTTATAAACAGAGAAACAACAGATTTCTCCTTAAAGAATCCCGAGGGCTTGTCATAAACAGCTGCAAAGTTGGGGCGCAGATTTAAACTTTACTTGTTTTCCTACTGCTTTATTTGCAGGAATGGTAAGTGCCAACCTTTATTTTAGGTATCCTTATTGTAAGTATTAAATATTAAATATTAAGTGGTGAAATCTTCATGATATTCATGGATAACTTTCTGCTACTTCACAGGCTTTTACCTGGATGTCTGTGAGATGCATTCATGTATGCACATGCCAAAAGCTAGACAGACATACATTCATGCAGTCACTGTTCATCCTGCACAAACTACTCCTCAGATGGGGTCATTCAGACCTGCTCCTCCCTGCAACAATGCTGATTTACATAATCAAGGACCTGGCCCTGAAAACACTGCTGATCCAGCCATGGTTGCCTCCTGTTTCCCCAGCCATTGCTGAGAGGTAAAATAACACACTATGGGATTTTCAAGCTGAGTCCCCACACCAGGAAACCCATTGAGCTGGGAGTGCCAACTCTGGGCATCTGTGCTGTGGGGCAGCACACCAGTTATGAGCACTGACTTACAGCAACCCCCCAGTGCCCCAGAGAAGACAGACTGCTCTGCCCTGCCCCCAGAAGGTGCTCAGGCACTGCTTCCTCGGAATGCCACTTTAGCAGTGGTCTAACGCAATACATCTCAAGGAGCATTTATGCTGTGTTCACTGCGCATTCAACTGTGGCCACTTCAAAGGTTTAACCAAGTATTTTATGGCCATGGTAAAGGGTTCTTATTGATTTAAATTGCAAGCCTGGCTCCCGTCAGCTTCACTTGAGGGCAAAAATGCAATAAAATATCCCACATCAGAGAGACAGACATATCGCATTCAAAATCTTAAGACATCTTTTTTAGTATAATCACCTTCAGTAGCATGCTGTTTTCCTCTTTTTTTTTTTAAGGACAAGGTTATCTTAGAGATTTCTCCAGCTCTACAGATTTGTGATGGGCTGCCTTTTAAATTTGCCAGCAGGTCCATCCAGTGGTAGGCATGAACCAAGCCTCTTGGGGTTTGGGTTTTTCCTATTTGTTGGACACGTGTGCAACGTTGCTGGGATGACATTGATGCATTGGCAAATGTTAGCTCAGAGTCGTAGCGTTTGGTCATTAAATTATTTGCATATGCAGCAAGCAGACCCTCAGAGGGGTGTGTGTTGGGGGGTGGCTTTCCTGTGCCCTCTGCCTTCATTGGTGTACCTTCCACAATTTCAGGAAACCCTTCTCCAGACTGGGAAAGTCCTTTATCCTCTAGCACAGTTTTAATAAAGGAGACACATTGTCAATTCAGAGCATTGTTTACCATCTTCTCATCATGGAGAGGCTCTGTGCAGCCACAAAGAAGGTTTCCTCACTGGGCAGTGCAAAAAATCAGACAATACTTTTATTGTACTTCACAGGTAGTTTCTTTAAAATAATTTATCTGAAATGTATCTGAGGTGAAGATAACCTCCGGACACATTCAGAAAATAGCAAACGATTGCTAGGTATCTGACATTTGAAATAACATGTTTCTGGAGGGTTGACATTACAAGAGTCATTTCACTTCAAAATGTTATTCCTAATGTAATTTTTTCAAATTCATAAGAGGCGCTTGCTAGGATTCAGCGCAGCGCCGGAGTCACTCGAAAGACAGAGGTCAAATTCATTTCATTTCTTTTATGTTTTCCTCTCCTCGCTAGATGAAACAAATGATTGAGCCAGGAGCACTTGGCAGGTCGGTGGCTGTGCGCGGCGGCGCCGTCGCAAGATCGATTTTCCCCATCCGGGGGGCGCGGGCAGCATGGGTGACATCTGTCGCGGTTGTCATGGCAGCCCACGGCGCGGGCCGGGGTCAGGCCTGACAGGGAGGGCCTCCCTGCCTCCGCCCGACGCGCTTCAAGGTTAACAGCCAATGGACCAAAGAAATAGGCAATTATAGTGCAGTCAATTCTGGTTAGGGAAATACCCGAGAAGTAAATATATCTGATCAGTGGATGAAAATGAAGCAGCCCGGCACTGTGGGTGGGGGCTGTCAGTGCCCTCTGGGTGCAGGGCTGTGCCCTCCCAGACTCGGCAGCTGCCTTCGCCCACCTTCAGCTCTGCCTCATGGAGAGGCTTCCCCCTTTCACCCATGGATGGTCTCTGTCTGGGTCCCCAGACTGCCAAAGGCCACCACCACCTCCAGGAGAGACTCTTCCCCCCTCACGCACTCTGTTTCATGGCCAGGTACTTGTAGTGCCACTCATGGTGCCTAAACAATGGCTTCAATAAATTATATCTCCATGTAACCAGGTGTTATATGTATATTCTAATGTTGGTATCTCCTGTGGGTAGTCTGGTTGTAGATCCAAGAGGGGGAAGAGATGAGGGCTCCTGAGCTTCAGCCACTTAGCAGGAGTGGATGTTGCCTTCCCTCAGCCATCGAGGGCAAACCAAGGCACCACCATGCCCAGCAGCTGACCTCAGAGCTCAGCTCCTTCAAATCCTCTGTCTGCCTCTGCTCTGTCTTCCCTGAATGCAGAATAAATGCAGCAGGCTGTCCCAGAGCAGCTGTGGTGTGGATGGGGGAGGAGGAGGCAAGCAGCTGGGTCCCTGGGCTGGTGAAGTCCCCGAGCCTCTGAGCTAGCTGTAATGTTTGGGATGGACACCCTCTTCCGAAGCGGGAGGGATGGGTGAGGCATCAGGAGATTGCACTCAGATACATGCAAGGATGCCTGGGCACAAGTCCCACAGCATGTCAAACCCATCTCCACTCCTGAGTGATTTTGGAGGTGATGCAGTTTGTTCTGGACCTCCTGTCCATCAAGCAATGTATGGACCAGCTACCACCAGAGATCCCCCATTTCCTGCATGTTTTCCCTGCTGCTGCTTCCGAGGATAGCCTAAGGAGAGGGATAGAGGACATCTTGTTCAGCAGGAGAAGACTTGGATTAGCTTTATAGGCTGTCTCTGCATGTCCTGTCATCACAGGCAGGCTGGAAACATTTTTCTCTGCCTCTGGATGCTCGTGGAAAGAAGGAAAACACCCCTGGCTCAGTGCTGCAAAGGCTGCTCTCACTGAAATGCACGCACCAATTCCTGTACCCTGGGGTAAGAGTCTGCCCTAACCAGAGCCCCTTGTCAATCACTCCTGGCTCCCAGGGGGATCAGCACAGCAGAATGGAGGCTTGTTTGTCCCAGCAGCTGCAGTTCCTCCAGAAAGAAGCTATCCGAATCAATGAAAACATTCAGTTTTAATGACCACAGAAAATAAATCCCTGAAGATCATGAGTGTGTTTCAAATGATGCATCAAAAGCAATACTGCCATTTCCTTCTGAAGATATTTTCCCAGTAGCTCAGTGTGGTAACAGTCTTTCCCCCCACACTTCTGACTTTAATCCAGAGCTACAACTTGAATGAGGTGAAACTTTTGATTTCCAAGATCACGGAGGAGCTAGAACAAAATTTTCACAATTCTGAATTGTGTTTGCAACCCCAGTTGATTCATCTCTTCTTTCTGTCTGTATCTGGTTCCCACTCGATCACCTGTGGTGCTCCTGTGGTGTTCCACCTGCTCTGCTCTGCTCAGCCGTGCGTGGACATGTGTGGGGTCAGGGCAGGGAAATGAGACTCAGCCTTAATCCTCCAGCCTCAGTGCAGAGGTCCAGCTACTGCTGATCTGCCTTAACAGTGTTCATGGTGTTCATGGTCTCATAAACTCCATTGCTGGAGTTTATGAGACCCCACAGCTCTTTGGTATCGCTTTTAAGATTTGTCTTGCACAAAAAAAAATTACACATTTTTGTAGCTTTTTCTTTTCAGCAAAGCCAAGATTTGCTGCCTTTCTTCCCCCCCCCCCCCCCCGCCTTTTTTTTCCTGAGAAGCTTTTATTCAGATTTGCCTTTAGCAGCCTTTTCCACTGAGAAAGTCTTACATAGAACTGAATGCTGTTTACCAGACTCATTATTGATGACAAAGGGAAGTACCAAATACTGAAGATTTTATTTCTTCTAGTTATTAGCGTCTTAGCTGTCATCCTGGTCTGGGATTCTGTTGATCTCCTGTTGCCCTGCTACATTCCTGTCAATCTCCTCAGCACACTGCCTGGGTATCAAATTATTTGGCATTGCCCCTCAGATGCCCTCTGGACTCATTACATGGGTAATAGTGTTTTCTGTATTACTGTCTCCATCTGCTAAGGAATTACTTTCAAAGTATACCGTGTTTTCCTGAAGATCTCCCTCTGGTATGCTAAAAAAGAAATATTTATCCCTAAGAAGGTCACCACCTCTATTTAGTCACCTGTTGAATGGATTCAAGATGCTTTGATTGCAGGCTTTCTGGGGCAGGTTTTCTTTGTGTCATTCATTGATACTCAACACCTGCCAAAATGATCCTGTTCTTCAGAAGGAGTCTTCATCTATTACTCCAGCAAAAATAATAAACACAAAAAAATATGCTTCCTAGATCTGGGGTCACAGTGATACAATTTTTCCTCATTTTGGTCACATTTGTTGTCCCACAGAAATTGATTCATGAAGTCATTTAATTTCTCAATCCTTTATGTGATCAGCGCAGCAAAATTTACAATGCCCATATACTGTGTAGAAGGCACCAGTATGTTGCAGCATTTTAACCTTTTAAATATTCCGTATTTCAGCTGGCTAGCCGTCCTACCCCTTCTGCACAGTTCACTGCAGCTGTAAATAGTGGAGGGAGAGGAACAGACAGCCAATCAAATTACAAAAAGCTGAAAAGGTCAAAACCGCACAATTTACTACTACCTTTTCCAAAATACAGGAGGCTTTAAGATTCCATTATTTTCTCTTGAAACAGTTAATTAAAAGAAGCAAAAATTGTGTAAAAGGAGTATGTGGATGGAAAAATAAGTAAGGCAGTCCTTGTATAATATGTGTCACCAGTGTAACTGTTTCTTTACAGTCTTAATGTCAACTACTTCTAGTCTTTCTCTGTTATTAAGAGCCAGTCCTGCAGCTGCCTTCTTCAATTTTCTGTAGGGCATCCCAGCGACTGGCTAGCTGTCAGCCTTCCACCCTTCTTCTGCTTTTCATCTGTTCTTACAAGCAATTGAGCGAAAACCTGGCAATTTTCTTCAGGGAGATAAATTTTGCAAACACACAAAATTCACTTCACAGCTTCCAGCAGACCGGAGGACACCAATACGTAGGAAAAGGAAGACAAGAATTTATCTTGACATATGCAACCCCTAGACAACACTACAATCTCCTTTGAGTAATATGCAAGGAGCCTTCTTTTAGGCTGAAGATGACACTGGAAAAAATCCCTCCCTCTATATTTGCAACACCACCATTCATTTTGCAAGTCAATTTGCTCTTATTTCTGGCAGAATCAATGTCTACAGCATCACACCACTGTCCCTGTGCTCTCTCCACACTGGCTTTCTGTCCATTGCAAATAGTTAAAAAATTCCCGCTGTAGACAGAAAGCAGCACCACCCCTCTGCTCCCCAGTGCATGGAGAAACAGCTCAAGGATGACAGGCTGCCACAGCTCTGTCACCCCCAGGTATGGGCTGGTGTCCCAGGACTCCATGATTTGCAGGCAGAAAAGGAATTTTTTGTTCTGTGTAACTTATTCAGCCAGTTCAGCAGGTGAAAAAGAGGCCTCTGCTACTTTGCCAGCTGACTGGTCTTCTCTGTGGAAACACTGTCAAGTAATTGTTAGGGTGTGTTTTCCTAAGAGTTTTCACTTTTTTCTTTCCGTTGGAGTCATATTTGTGTAATTTTATGACTTTTGCTTGGGTATCCTTGAAAGTAAATTAAATCAAAAGCAGCAGAAAATTAATAGAAGATATAGACCCTTTGGGTTTTGATACATGAGAAGTAGGGTAAAAAGAAAAAAAAAAAGAAGAAAAAAAGTGAAAAAGAAATACCTTCTCTCCTGTTTTTCCACAGCTATTTAATGGAAGATTTCAAAGAATACCAGAATAGTTTTTCTTCTGTCAGGCTGTATGTATATTTCCCTAAGGAAAAAGAAGTAAGATCATATAGAAGCTTATTCATTTGGTCTTATTTTCCCTTTCTGCAAAAAGGATGCCCACATTTTGTGTCTGGTCTCTGTACTGTACATGGCAGAGGAGCCCTGGCTGAGGATGTGTTGTTGTAGCTCTACTACAGCCCTGCACTAGGGTGAGAAACCATCTCAGTGCCAGTGTGGTTTAGAAGAGCCTCCCTCTTCTTCCAGGGCTGAGCAGTGGCCCCAGACATGTAACTGGGAAGGGTAGAACTCTGCTGGGGCTTAGATGAAGGGGCAGCTGCTGAAATGAAGCTGGATGAGGTGCTGCCAGTTCAGCTGCCAGGGACTGAAGCTGGCGCTGGCGCTGCATTGCATCCATGCAGAGGTCAGTCACACAGTCACACAGTCACACAGTCACACAGTCACACAGTCACACAGTCACACAGTCACACAGCATGGGTGCCAGCCAGGAGGCAGCAGTGTGTAACCTCATGCCCAGGGTACAAGGGACTACAGCTCACACCAGCCTGGTGAGCAGCAATTTGTCTGAGGTTACCTACTAGCTGAGGGCTCACAAGTGTAACATGTGGAATCACATCATTAATAGAAAGGTGCCATTTCCAGATTTTTTCACAAACAGACCTTTCAATTCACTGTGCTCAAAACACTGAATGCACAATTCTCAGGTATGTTACTTTGTTAGAAAAAACATCTTAATCTGGATTTCACATGCTCAGCCATGAGGAAACGGCCCCCACTCCCAGTAAATCGTTCTAATAGTCAGTTTCTCTCTATGTAAACACTTCAGTGTTTATATGATGAAAGGGAGCTTTTGTAATTGACTTTAACTTGTAGCCATTTCCTTCTCCTCCCCACTTCGAGTTTTCTGCTTCCTCATGTCATTTTACTCCCAACTATTGTTTATCTTCTTTCCCCTCAGCTTTGCTTCCTACCCACCTTCTATTGTTTCTGTTTTCTCAGCCTTTTTGACCCTCCATTCCTTCTCTCTCTCCGTTTCCTCTTACAACATCCGCCTTTTTCTGAATTTATCTGCTCTGCAGAATTTCACAGTGCCCGAATACAACCATGGCACAAAGCCTGCTGTGATTTAGTCACCAGCAATCTGTCACTCAACCATAATGAAAGCCTGTCACAAACAAAATTCCATCATATGAGAGGAATTTCCTGTATGGAAATTATATTTTTGGATGAGAAGGGCATTTCTCTTGTGGCAACTCTCCCCACAACATCCCATTCTTTGCAGAGCCAAAAATTGATTTACTTCGATATAAGAGAATGCCAAACAGAGCCTTTTGGGGACGGAAGAAGTAGTGCAAACTACTGATAATCAAGATAAATCAAGCCATGACGTAGAACATAAGCACTATGCTCCATTCAATTCAGCTAGGGAGCTCAACTTGTTCAGCACTGTAGGTTATTTTCCATTTGTAATTAGAGCAACAAAGAAACAGCCTTTCCCTGTTCTGCTCCATCAGCACAGCCCCAGCAAACATCCTCATTTTCAATAACTCTTCCCCTTTATCTCACTCTGCCTGATGCCTAATAAGCTGATTGCTATTTACTTTGGACCAACAGCTAATCTGTTAATGATTGATTTTAAATTTTTACAGCCATTTGTCTTTGGCAGGACTTGAGAGTGTGAGCAGCAGTCTTTCTTACCTGATGAATTGGCTTTTCTTTAAAAAAAAAAAAGGATTTAAGTCAAAAGTCTTCACTGTTATGTTTTGCTGACAAACAGCTGACACACAGTGAGCAAAGCTTAGACAAAAGGGTAAATCTTCATCAGAAATTTCATAAGCCTTTGAAACCACCAGTAAATAATGTAAGTGGACATTTTGTTAATAGTTGTAGAGGGGTAAAGACCTACTTATGAAGTAAAACATAATTGTACTATAAATTCACCGGGCTTAAAATTCTTAATTAACAAAATTGATGCTTGTAGCAATGGTTAGGTAGGGAATAAGAACTAATCCTGCTACTATGCTCGAAAATGATCTAAATTGTATACCATATGATATATGTATTACCATGATATATGCCTAAAAGTGAATTTCATTTCCCATTAAAGGACTGCCAAATAGACAGTAGTTATTTTAATTGCTACAACCCAGCAGTGTGGTGCAATTTAATTGTTGATTCTAAAAATGGAAAAGTGAATAATAATAGCTTAGCCTGTATATTCTGAAAAGAATAGGAAAAATTCTATACCAGGAAGCTATGCATATTTATAAATGTTGTTTCTTCAATGAGCCACTTAGGGACAGGCCCAGCAAGGAAATAAATCATGGTTAGAATGCCTATACTGTGTCTCACCCATAGATCTCAACGCTCTTTAAAAAGCTATGCAAGTTGTGTGATTATCATTTTACAAAGGGGAGATGCCAAATATCAAAAAGTGATTTCCCTAACATCTAGAATGTTCCCGATCCAGAGTTTGGTTTAGGACTCACACTGGAAAGGCAATCCCTGTTCAAGAAACCAGAAAAGCCACTTTGTGCTAAACTATCAGCAAGTTCTAACAATAAATGCCTTTTAATCAGTTAACAATTGATTTATAAGATGATCCAAAAGTATATTCATTATACATGCTGTATATACATTATATATGCATCCAGGATCCAGGTACATTATGAGGGATAGTCTGACAGAAACAGAGAGGCAACCTAAAAGGTTGTGCAGCTGCTCTGTCCCCTTGTTGACAATGAAATAGCAGCAGAGAAGGTTGTTTAATCCTCACCAGTCCCACACCACAGTTCTGGTACCACAGGTAGCCTCTGTCAGGCTTGAGTTGTGGAAGCCTAAGAACTCCTCCCAAATAACCCCAAAAGCAGACTGATGCACATGGAACTTGTGACCCACCATTTCCTTATGTATATTTTGCATAATTTGGCCAGGACTAATAAGCTGTAACCAAACATAAACGCTGTATATACATCCAAACCTCTCAGCTCCAGGCTGAGTTACCCAAGCTTACTATCCTCCACAAGAATTTTGAACTTATGGCTAGCTTAAAAAGCAAACTGGCACTTTCTCAAAGGAAATGAACACTGGGGTAACCAATTTTGGCAAGACCAGCCCAGGCCAGCAAACATTGGTGCAGAGGTTTTGCATTCCATGGACTGGATGCATAATTGCAAAGCACCGAAAAGGAAGCACCGAACTCTGTGAAGGATGCAAGCTCTAATCTCATTGATATTTTAGATGCCACAAGACATGGAAGCTCCACCCTCTGTCAGCAATATCGTGAAGACAATCAAGGTGACTTGGGAACAGGGCTCATGGGCCTCCACAATGGTCTATTGACCTTCTGGTGAAGCAGATACCGTGTGACAGAGATTGCCTATCTCAGCAGGCAGGATGGAAACAGGAGAAAGTGTTAAATATAACCAGGTAGACAGTGATGAATTGACATGCTGAAAAATCGAACGCTTCAGTAATCAGCCTAAGGATCTGATATCAACAACATTTTTCAGTTTTGTCTGAATTCATTGAAAGGTGTAGTTTAGCAAGCTCACTTCTCATTGGTAAGACCTTTCATCTTTATGCAGGTTTTCTGATTGGATTCTGAGACATCATCGCTGGGCTCTGTGTCTTGCTGTTCTTTGCATAGAAGACAGAGAAAACATTTGCATGAGAGTGAAGTGGCCTGAGCAAACCAGAGAATTGGAGAAATTACTGGATTTGTGACACTCAAAAGTATTACTCTGCTCCACTTACCATAAGAAGTCAGGGCCAGATTCCGCCCCAACATTCCTACACAAGGTTGTGCAAGGTCTCCAAGCAATTTCCAAAACATACCTGTGATCCTCATCTGACATGAAGAAAACATCAGGGTGAGAAATTAGGGATCTATCTGAACCTTTGTTGCAAGCTGGAGGTGACATTTAGTTGAGGCATGCTCCACAGCAGCCCCCAAAAAGAGGATCTTGCAAGGCTGCAGGGAGTCTAGAGGAGGTGGTCTCCAAAAATGTAGTTTTGTGGGTTATTTGCCCTGTTTGACACTCAGAGCCCTCTCACCAGTTTGGAGGCGAATCCCTCCTCCACAGCTCTGAGTTCTTCTCTGGATGAAAGGTGCTTATTGAAAGCTTGAAACAAGTAAATGTTGCATGTATATTTAGCACTCTGAAGCCTTTGTAGCTATAATTCTAATTACAGAAGTCTAATGAATGTCTTTATGGCTTCATTAAATCTTTGGGATATTTATATTATCCAAAGAAATAATCTCCATCCATTAAGAGTGCATAAATCCTGAAGCAGAAGTTTAGATATTGCTACAGATATGCTTATTTCATTGCAAAACACATATAGAGAATTTAAAGAAATCCATTAACAGGATTATATACCTTTCTTCTAAAATATATTTTGAACATAATATTTTATTACAGAAGCCTGACTGCTAGCAAAGCACTACAGGAGAGGACATTCTAAAGTAATTACTCAGATGGTCAAATGGGCAAATATTATTCAGCCAATGTTTGAAAGATCTTTCATAAGGAAAAGTTTAGTGTACTTTTCATCTGTATATTATTAATCTCAAAATTAAATACTTAGGGTACAAATGTCAAAATCTGGAAGTTCTAAAAAAAAGAAGAAGAGTATTTTTCAGGGTATATTTATCTCAGGCATGTGCACAGGACTTAAAGGTTCTCAGGACAGCTATAAATTGCACATGCAAAGCACCAGTTTTGCAACAAGACCTGCATTTTTATGGGACTGAATCTGTTACCTAGACAAGGGGGCTGGTACCACCTGAGATGCCCTTGGACAGCTGGGATTGCAGATGGGCAGAGGTCTCCCACAGATCCTGTGTCACCCCACCCAGCCTGAACAAACCCCTGAAGAGGCTAAGGACATATCCAATGGGAGGAGGCAACCATGTACAGATACATAACTGAGATTCACCCCATCTATCTTCACACAAATCTCATGCACCTTTATACCAGAGGGTGTCAGGAGGTCTCCCCAGACCCCGGGGAGCTCGTCTTTCAAGATACCCACTGAAAAGTGGGTCTTACCATCTGAGAAAAAAAAAAAAAAAAAGGGAATTCTGAGACAGAGATGGATTTCTTGCATTCTTTCCTCAGATCCCAGACTTTTCCCTTTCTTCTTCCTCACTTCTGTGGAAAAATGAGCCTCAGATCCTTCCCTGAACTGACTCTCTCAGATCCACTTACATCCTGATTGCCAAGCTGAAATCAACCAAGAACTTTTCCTTTTCCCTCCATTTCTCCATCTTTTTCCTACTTGGACTTTCCATTCCTCCACATATATCAGGACTGTGGCCATATATTTTTATTCTTTAACAACTTGAGTGTTGGAGGTCTAATTTGCAGCATGATTTTGAGCACAGTAGTAACTGACAATGGTTAGGTTTCGCAAGAAAGAGAGCTAATATAACTATTATTCCAGCCCTTCAACTTCTGAATGCAACAGATCCATGTTAGGTTTTACACTTTTGCATCATTTCCCATTAATATTGCAAAGAAAAGCAGTATTGTCTCTCAAATTGGCTGAAGTGTGCAGTATGTCTAGGAGCAACCTCAGCGGGAGATAGATAGTGGCTGTCCCCAGGGTATCCTGCTGCTACTGATGAGGACAGATTCAGCCCTGCTCAGACATTATCTGGTGCTACTGAAAGCATACCAAGCATCTCTGCACTGAAAATTTCCAGATAAATAGGAATTTGCTGTAAAATTGTGTGTGGGTATTCACAGATCTCTTACTGGGAATAAACTGTCTGGACTACGGCACAAGGTTAGGGCCATGGTAGATATTAGGGATGCCACATGTTTTCCTTCTGCCTTCACTCTTCATCTTTCTTAACAGAAACAGGTACCATTTGTTGTGCTTTACCCCAGCCCCACTGAAGTATAATGATGCCTTGTAGTTTAGTCAGCTTGGGTGAAATTTTTAGTTCAGTTCTACATACACCAGGGACTGGCAAAAGTGCCTCAGAGCAAGATATGCAAAAGGCTCATTCTGGTTAGCTTATCAAAACAATTATACAATTATTTTTTAAGTAGTGAATACTGTGGGCAGTATTTTTTTTTCTTTTTGATACTGCAATTTCACGATGCACAAATTTGCAAGCAAAGGAGTATAGAGGAAGATTGGCTAAAAATGCAGCAAGATTTGTGGAAATAATGTTCTTGAGGAGAAAAAGTCATTATAATTCTCAAAATGGGCGAATCCACAGTGTGTGTATATATATATATATATATATATATATATATATATGCACACACAGAGCATGTTAGGGATGTTTGCTATTAATAAAGTAGTGGTTTGTCTCACCTGGAATCAAGTCCCATAGTTTCTCCTTAAATGCAACAAGACATCACCTCAGTATCTGGGATGTCTGAACATCAGCAGAACCATCAGCTGTCAACTGAGATGGGTTCCTTAAGCCTCTGTGTGGAGGTAGATTGTGAAGAAGTCAAAGCTAGCTGCATCTTTATTTTGCTGTCCAAGATGGGGTCCCAGTTTTCTGTACCTTAACACTAAATAACAGCTACCAGTTGACTTTCTATGGCAGAGAGAGAGGTTGGTTGAACAACTGCTTATAACCTTTTCTGTTTCATATTTCTTGAAATGAACCATTAGCAAGCTGAATGTTTGCAATAATTTCTGTTTCGCAAATCTCCACACTTGTCATCAAAAATTGTCAAACCTTTATGGAAAGGGAACTTCTACAAATGGGGAAACTAGAGTAGTTTACTCCTGAAAATCAGCTAGGATTTTTCTCCTGGGAAGAGAAACTTTTACCTCATACATTATGAAATAAAGCAATTCTTCCACTAAACCATAATTAAAGTAGCTGTGTGTATGCTATAGATAAAGTTCTATCTTCCATTAAATTTAATGAAATTTGTAATTTCAGGTACATAAACAGTGAAAATTATTTGGAATTTAAACCACCAAGCATCAGTGATGATCCCTGGACTTTTCTCAGTAGCACATATTTTACCTCTGAAAATAAAATGGAAGTCAGACTTCACTTTCTGTGAAGGTAAAATTATGCAGAAGATGGAAATACTCTTAAAATTCTTAATATGTATCTTTTTCCCCTGACTGTCAGGAGTCAAGGAATTTAAACATTTCAGAAGATAGTATATTATAATGGAAATTTTTATAATGAATGTCAGTGGACCTTAAAAGCCAATATAATGCATCTATAAGCAGCATTTCATCAAAGAATCCAGTTGTCAATGTATAATTTATTTGTTTATATTGTAATCACAGTCAAAGACCTTCTCCCTTTTTTTCAATTAAATGTATTCAGGGTATTATTAATTTCTTCTGAGATAGCTCTGTGAAGGCTGATGGAACTCCAGTTTTAATTGTATGTTTAAAATTTTATATTTTTGTTTCAATCCTCCAAAATTGGGTTTTTTAATATTTTTGACTCTGCCTCTCTTGCTGTTTCATTTGCAACCTGATTTTTTGACGTCTTAACTTTTCCTCCACCATAGCAATTCTTAAAGCTTGAGTAGCCGAAGGTGAAAATGCTGACGGAGGATGCTGCAAATGCCAGACAATTTCTGGATGACAAACACTTGCTAACACTCTCTTCTTACATGTCTCTGTCTTCCTGACTTCTCCTCTCCTGTCTCCACAGAAACAGTACAAGGACTAGACAATATTATTTCAATATGTGTTAAGCCACTGCTGTTGGTTTTTAGGCATATTAGGAAAGGCTGTATTTTGCTCATAGTTGCAGTGTAGTCAAAGGTTTACCACATTAAGTTTGTTATTTACCAATATTCCCATTTGTGCAAGGGGAGGTTTACAACTGTTGGAGAAGCATTTTCTGAGATGCAATAAACAGAATAATTAAGCATTATTATGGTTTGGGTTCTCATTTCCCCTCTCTATCCTGCTCTATAATAGGGAGAACTATACTCTTTTGCATAGGAAGTCAGTCTGTATCTAGAGCGACTCTCCCTCAGTTTGAGTCTTGGTACCCTCAATGATAGTGACAACATTTTAGGGTGACAGTCTGCCTCTCTATGAAGAAAGATTTATCCATGTAAAATGTATAAGAATGCACCTGTCCACTTTTTTTATATGAACCTGCATATGTGTATAGATACACAAGCAGAAGCCACCCAGACTGCAAAACTGCACCACTGAAGACACTCCTCAACTGATATGAAGGAGGAGAAACATTGTGAAAACTTTGTCCATGTTCCTGTAGCACCCAAAATAGTCAATATTACTTAAGTGGGACAATTTTAGCTTTTCCTTTAGGAACCACAACAACTCTGGTCTCAGTGGATCTGCACAAGACACTGTCATTATCACCAGATCATTGACACGATAGACCAAAACAGCTCCAGTCTATCGTGTCAATGTGCACTTAGGGAGCCCTTAATCCATGGATCATTGGCATAGGATGCTGTAAAATCTCTGTAGGAGACGTTATGGTGTAGCGAGTCAATGCACACCTAGGGACTCCTCCATTTGTGAATCATTTACAGTGCATCATGCCAATTTATACTCAGGGAGCCTTTAATCTGCAGGTTGGTGCATTTAGAGTAGCCCTGTATACTGGAAATTCTTGTAGGCTAAGTGTTGTACTGTAAACATAAAGTTCACTTTCTTAAATAAATTTTGGGTTCTCCAAAAGGAGCTCCTGAAGGCATATGAATTCCAATGATGTATCATGCCATGAAAATTTGTAGCTTGCTGGGGTTCTAGGGAATCTTTCAAAATCTCAGTGTAAGAACAAAGGCCAAAAAATGCTGCTGCTGAAACCTTTGTGGTTTTGACCCTCCTCTAAATTTTTAAAAAATGCTTGAACCAGTCTTTTTAGCATGCTGCTTACAAAATAAATTAATCCCAGGGGCCTTCTGTGCTAAAGAATCATTGATCATTTTCATAAGACCACCAAAAGTATCCTTTTCTGCAAATAATGAATGAGTTGCTAATTCAAAAATGAGACTATTGAGGCACCTAAATATTTACCAGGGTGATGAATTTTTTTTAATGGTTTTCTGTTTCATGGTATATATTTGACAACCTGCAAATTCCTATCTACCTAATGACATCTGCCCATCAAGCCTAGAAGCTATGACTTGTGACCACAAGTGGGTCCAGTTACTGAAAACAGAGAAAAGACAGCCTTTCTGTTAAGTATCCATCGCCCAAGTCTTCATCCTGGTATAAATCACTGTCACTCCATTGACTTCAGTAGGTTTGCACCAATTAACACCAGCTGACAGCCTA
This sequence comes from Ammospiza nelsoni, assembly GCF_027579445.1. Taxonomy (NCBI): domain Eukaryota; kingdom Metazoa; phylum Chordata; class Aves; order Passeriformes; family Passerellidae; genus Ammospiza; species Ammospiza nelsoni. Next base: position 34,009,732 of record NC_080633.1, on the reverse strand, counting down.
GCCCCATATTTAGTAAAAGCTAGTTTCCAAGGCTAATGGGGTTGATTCAGACCTTTTGCTTACCAGGCAGCTTTGCCACAGGGAATTTTTAAAATTCTTTTCCTCCTAAAATGGATGTAAAATTTACCAAAGGCCAGTTCTAACTGCCTTGTTATTTATGATGCTGTGGCTCCCTTTATGAGGACAAGGTATTTCTGCGATGCCCTTTGCCAGCATCCCCTGGTGAACACGAGTGCTGGGTACCACTTGGTTGCTGCCTCCTTCCCAGCTGTATGCACAATTTGGACCACGTTCTGCTGCTCCACAGCAAAAGGGCATGGTGGGCACACCAAGCACAAAAATGCCACCTGAGTTTGAAAATTGACAGCAGCGTGAAACCCTTCTCTTCTGTTTGACCACAACAAAGTGCCCCAGACATTCAGCCTGGGATTAATGTGATGTCTTGGGAGCTTTCCTTGCAAGCTTGTCAGGACTGCTGCAGGCAGGGCCATGGTGTGACTGCCCAGGCACTTCAGTGAGCCCTGACAGCCCGTGTGCGTGGGCAGCGTGGGCAGCGTGCGAGGGTGGGCAGCGGTGTGCAGCCAGGCTGGGGCTGCCTGCTCCCTGGCTTGGAAACAAAAGCACTTGACAGGGGCAAGAGTGCAAGCGCAGTTGGAGCCGGGGAACCAGCCAAGCAGTAATCCAAGAAGTCAGTAGATCAGCTGTGGGGATGGGGGGAGAGCGGGGAGCAGAGGGCGGTGGTGAGGAGAGGGGAGAGCTGGCAGGTCTATTTGAATATCAGGCTCTGCCACACTCGAGGCTCCGCTGACAACTTCATTACCTCCACATATAAAAATGACTGCAGGGTAATGCAAATGGCTTTTGCGTTGTACACTCGCCTGCGTTCTCCGTGCCGGCTGCAGGCTGAAAAGACCTGGCAATGGAGCCTGGAGGCAGACGAGCTTTTGTCCAATTTAATAGGATATCTCTTCAAGGCATAATCCTCCCCTCCCACTCCCCATGCATTATGGAGTCCGGTGACCTGGCTCTTCAGGCACGGGGAGAGAAGGGGGGCTGTCTCCGGCTTGACCTCATCTGTCAATCACAGAAGAAAGAAAGCGAGGGGAGAAGGAGGGAGGGATGCCTATCTATCTATAAGAAATTTCTAATGAATGTTAAGCAAATTTCCTACAGCCTGACACGGTGATCTAATTAATATTATAGAAATGTCGACAGAATATCATTCTGCAGATAGGATTTATCACCTTGAACTGCTGTATAACTGATGGTGAAGGAATGGGCACCCCCGTCCCCCCTGATGCTGATTAAATTAGACATAAGCATCAATATGTTACTTATTGGAGACTAGAATTTCATGCTATTACTCTTCAGTTAATCAGAGAACTGTATCTTTTTTTAAAAGATATCAGACTCCCAGTTCTGCTTGTCTGATAAAACAGATGAACGGTTTGACTATACGACACTCACTGTGTGGGGGAAAAATTCACAAAGAAATCCCACCTAAAGCAGGCTGAAAGGTCCTGCAATGACTTTGGGAAAGCTCATTCTGAATGCACCTGACCAAAAATTCAGGGTGGTGTTGGTCCAGATGAAAGAAGCAGGAACGAAATATTATTGCCCCCTTATTGATCATGAAGAGACTATTTTGGAGGAGCTCTGCCATTCACTTGCCCAAGATATTTGGAGATAAGACTTTTTCTGCTGTACAAGATGCATCCAAGCATTATTTCCTGAAGCAAGGGCACCTGAGAGTGCCTGAGAGTCCTGGGTTGTGGCACAGTTCTGCTGTCTCTTGCCTGAACCACTCACAGCCCACTGGGCTCTAGTATCTACCTACCTACCAAAACCTGGAAATACAGAGGAAGCCTCAAGCTCTTCTTGTAAAGAGCTTTGTCCTAATTATTTGTTGTTAGGAGACTCTCATGTGCTAGTAGCAAACTTCTCCTTCCACAATAGTGCATAACACCTGAAAAGTTGGTTATTTTTTTTTCCTAGACATTATTTTGTTCAGCCTTTAGCATCCTTCTTCAAAGGCTGTGTGCAGAAAACTTCTCTTGGAGCAACTTCGTTCAATGCAGAATGATCGAGGCACATCAGCACTGGCACACCACCAATAATGATAATAGCGGCTGAAATAATTGACTTTTTCTTTTCTTTCCTGCCTAGGAATCATTATACCAAAAAATAAAAGCAAGGGGGGGGATGGTAACTGTCATTATGTTTTGCAATGATGTGGCTATAAAAGAAGATAGAACTGTTCAAGAACATGTAAAAAGGAGTGAGTCTAAGCATAGGAAAATTGTGGCAGAATATCAGGAAACGTTTCCTCACAGTGAAGCTTTCAATTGTGCAATGGTCACCCCAGGGAAGTGATAGAAGTCTTGGCACTTGAGTAATTTAAAATTAGAGTGAGTAAAGCACAGGGGAATATACTGTTGGGAACAATCCTGTATCGATAGTTGAATAGACAGAGTCACCTAATTGGTCTTTTCAGGGAGAAGTGGGAGTCTGTGATGACTGATCTGTCCCTTAGGCATTAGGTTTCAGAATGACCATTTTGCATCACTAAATGCCTGTTCCTGATTTTCTGGTTGGACAGTTTAATGCATTTCTAAGCTTGGCTAGCAGAGATGAATATTGTTGCATCCTACATGAAGCATAAAAATGTTAAGCTTCTTATGACAATAAGAGGATTTGTGATTCTGATCCAAAATGTTGTGATTAAAATCTAACAGCAGGATACAAAATTTAATGAATGGCTGTCAGCATCCTTTTGCTCTAGGTTCAATTTCACAATCTGTTTAATTTTGCACCACCACCAGCAGCAGCAACCCTGCCACCTCACAACATCGGCAATCACTGCCTTCCCATCTTTCTCCCTTGTGCCAGCACTAGTGACTGTGGGGCTGCATGGTCAGCTAGATCTCTAAAAATGAAAAGTTACACTGTGACACCCCCCAAAGACTTGTGCTCAGCCAAATCAGCTCTCAAAGCAGCTGCCTGCTGTGCTGTGTGGATGCTGAGGCCAGCAGAAGTGAGGGATACAGATATAGCAATGCAGCTTCAGGCTGGGGGCTCTCAGTGACAGCCCAGGCTTAGGTCAGCCTCTGCTGATCAGCAAACCCAGTCCTCTTTATTTTAATATTTTGGGAAAATAAGGCACAGCCAGCATAAGCACTTTGCTATGGTTGTGTGCTCAGTCTCCCAGAGATTCAGCTACCTTAGGGTCATCATTTGATGACCTTCCCTTAAAGATCCTCAGCAGAAGTCAGATCCAGAGGCATAGTGTGGGATTCAGCTCATCTCACTTAGCAGACTAAAATGTTAGGCTTATCAGCTTCCTGCATCCCAAAAAGAGAGCCAGCATCTCCAGAGAGTGATTCACCTCCTGTAACTTAGGCTTAGCCTTGAGCACCGGTTTCAGGCTGGGATGAATCTCAATGACTGTGAATGGAACCCAGATGACTAATTCTGACTAGATATCTAATTTTCCACAGCAAAAGTGAGCTGGGGTGAATGCCTATCCTTGGATAGAGAGAATTAGCCCATGAAGTGCTTGTGATAATGATAAGCTTCAAAATGATATTGAAATATCATTTAAATATGCTTTTAGCAATCAAATCTTCTTTCAGAGAGGGAGCTTTGAAAAATACCTTTTGGGAATGAGAAAGATTTTTTGTGGTCCCACAGCAACACTTCTCTGTCTCAAACAGGTGTTTCATCTCTCACACACATTCTTCTCAGACCCCAGAAGGCATAGGCTCACAGAGTAATTTTGTTTTGTTTTCTTATTAACTAGAACCATTTTTCCCTTAATTTGCAAAAAGCAGAAACAACTTGATAGCCAGCTAAGGTGAAGGAGTGGTAAGAGTGACATGGGACACAGCTCCACTTTTAAAGCCTTTTAGTCTGGCTGATATTCTCCTGGGTCCAGGCACAGCCACACAATTCCTCGCTCAGGACACCACCCTTGGCAATACATGAAGGTTTGTGTTTGTGTGGACCAACTCACCCATGGCCCAATAAGTGCTCAGATGCACTGCTCCACTCAACATAAATGTCTTATGGTTGCTACACCTGACTATAATCTTGGACCTCTAGAAGTTGAGCCTTTCTAATACATGTATGCCCCAGGCAGACATGCATGGTGTGAAGATGGTGTCTGTGTGACTTCTGCTGAGGCACGACACGACACACGACTCGAGCAAACACAGACTGCATCACCCACCCTTTTGTGCCCCTGTATCCTCCCCCCAACAAATGTTCAGTCATATTTGTGCTTGTGTGTAAGCATTCATTCATCACCTACAGTCCTAAAATGCCAGGGGATAAATACAGTGCAGTTCATCCCTTTTAAACACTTGGGAACTCCTGTGTCCTAAGGAAAGCAAGAGTGGGGTATAACATTCGCTTTAAACTACACAAAGCTGCAAAACCTCTCTCCTTTGATAGCTGTCTGTTTGCAGACATGACAAAGTGCACCTTCCCAGCACAACTTAAAGACTGCTCTTCTTACACATTTAAAACAGAGATGAGGAAAATATATCATGATTTACTAACATTCCAAAATGATGTAATACAGTAGGAGAGGAATGCTAACTTTCCTTTTCAGCAACTGCTCTAACCTACACTAATGAGTAGACTGTTAGGAATTTTCTTCACTTAGCATTTCTCATTATTAATAAATTTTGCACTGACAACTATAAAGTGAACACTTTGGATTTATGCACCTAACCTAATTACATATGCTGCATGTACGCATTTCATTATTTACTTGACAGATTCATTCCTTGATACCATAAATAATTAAAGAAGGATCAAATATTAACAATCAGATACATGTTAATTCTCCTCAAATCTGGGGAAACAAACACATTTTATTTTCTGTTCAATAAAAAATGGAAAAAAATAAAATGCTTTCATTAGAAGGATTTAAAAAAATAGGTAAAGTTCTTGAGTGTCATTTTTATTTTGCATAGAGTGAAAATTAAAATGTCCAGCTGGTCCCTAGTCCCTTTACAGGAACACATACAGCAATTTTAACAGGTATAAAAGGTTAGTAATTCCCTTTTGACAGTTTCTAAATGAAGCACTTTGGTTTAGTGTTTGTCAGGCAGTTTGTCAGAGGGAGGTGACTTCAAATGTAAAGTCTGATCCTGTTCCCATGAATGTCAACAGCAAATTTGTACTGAACTTCAAGCAGGACAGCATCCATCCCATTATTTCCTACATATTAGTGGTTCATTTTTTCCGGACTAAAAATCCAAGCTTGCCCTCTCCCATCAAGCACAATTAGCTAAGCAAGGGCCTGATCCTGCTCACTGAGCAGCCCTGCTACAAATAAAAGGTGAAATTCTGCTCCTGCCCCTCTCTGCTGCTGTGTTACATCCTCTCTGGAAGCATCCTACTCAGGCTTTGGTGGGGTTTTCTGTAGAGGGCATTGCACAGCAGGAACCAGGCAAGGCAAGGAACTATGTGGCCTTTCCTGCACTGCCAGATAGCCCCAGGAACTGCTCAGGGCCTCCAGAGTTAGGGTTCTTCTCAGAAGAGCTACTGCTTAAGCTGTGAGTTATAATTAAATCTGCAAGAGAATTATTTGTGACGGAAAGCTGCTCCCAGTCACAAACCCGTACAAACTGTCTTGCCTGCTGTGCAATTTAAATTGATGTTTAAATATTTCTCTACACATTATTCAATATCTCCATTTGATCAAAAATATTCTCCAATTTGAGCAAATTTACTTTTGGATATCACATTCCACAATTTTATCATTTTAAAGGTGTTAAAAATTCATAGATTGCCACATTATTCATCATGCAAGATTAATGCCAGCCTGACAGGTTTTGCAAAGATGTGGGTTTTTTTTTTCTAAGTGCATATACCATATCTGTATGAGATGTACCATGGTTGTTGAATATTGATTATTCACATCTCCTTTCTTATTTCTGATGCTAAAGAGAGAATATTAGGGTGTGATTGTCAGGGTTAGCGTCTCTCTGACCTACACATGTACTATTAATAATTTATGAGTTGATTTGAAATAGATCTCTGTGAAATGAGCTGGCAATAAGCAGGGCTGTCTAAGATGACAAAGATTCAGAATAGGCCAACTCATGTACATTAGCTTCCTGGTTCCAATCTGAAAACAAAATGAAACAAAACCTCACTGTGCCTTATGCAGCAGTTAGGGATATATTATTTGAATACACAAAGCAACATCACTGCTCCGTGTGAATCTGTGTCTGAGTGATGTAAACTTTAGTCAAACTTTTTAAAGTATTACACTTTTTCAGCTATATGAATATATCTACATGATGCATAAATGAGCAATACAAAGTATGGCACTCTGTTGGTCAAGCCAATGAACAGAGCCAACTCACAGACTCCTAATTCCATTTAAGAGTCGTCTCGCTGAATCCACAGAAGATAAAAATAACAAAGGTCAAGACCTGCAAGTGCAGCTGCTGGATTGGCTTGATGTTGCCAGCATCTAACGGGAGCTCTTCAAAGACTGCTAACATTATGGAGTTTCCTACATTAAAACAATCTTTCTTTGCACTTTATCCCTCAATTTAGAAAGCAGCCCTGCTTATGTCCACAGACTTACTGAGGATGCCGAGATTGCATTTAAGGGGTGTTCTCAGGAGCAGACCTGGAAAAGGCAGCCTGTCCCCTGATTGCTGGTAGCAGGCACAGCCTGAGGAGGTGCCTCTGGCAGAGCTGCATCCTGCCAGAGCTGCTCATGGAGAGGAGCTGGCAAGGGGCAGTGGGACCACAGAGTGTTCCACCACAGCAGGGCAGGAGCAGCCACACTCGGGGCCTCCCAGCACCGGCTTAGGTGCAACGGCAGCAAGTGAGACACAGCTAAGAAACCACAAACAGGGCTGCCCACTGCTTTCCAGAAGGCACTCGTAGAAATTCCATCCTAACACTGACTTCTGCCAGCTCCCCCAGAAGAAAGACTTCTAGTAAACCTCAGGCCTCATCAGCTAATATTTGGTTCTCTGTCTATGTCCTTCTTTTCTTGACTGCTGGTTACATGTGCTTGTTACTCACTAATGAGGGGTATTTCTTGTTTCCCTGTCCATGAACTCTTGAGATCCTGAACCCTAAACCTGCATGGAAATATGTCATATAAAGTTGTTTTTGGTTTTTTGTGGTTTTTTTTGTTTTAAATATTATGCAAAATCAAATGGTAAAAGCAAAAATCCAGCTGACCTGAACAGGAAAGAGACATTTATTTAAACAGCAAACAGCCAACAGTTAGGCATAGGGAAACTAGTTAATACCTTGTTGCAATTTTAAAATAAAGATGTTCAACCAAGGAAATTACATTGAACTGCACAAGCTAGGGCAGCACAGAGCAGTGTGTCAGAGTCACAGGGGTGTTGCAGTGACACAGAGACAATGAAATTGGATGACACCAGCTCTTCTTGGTGTGAGGGTTTTCTCTGTCTGTCTCCTGGGAGTTTTGCTGCACATTCTTTGCAGGGAACCTTTCCACCCAAAGTGGCAGCAAGCCTTTTGGAAATCTTATTAATATTCTTCCTCAGTGCTGTGAAGTATGCTGCAGACAGGAGATGACAGGTGCCTTACCATGAGCAGGGGAAGAGCAGGGGACTAACACCAGCACTGACTTACTCCAGTAAAATTGCCTTGCTGGTATCTCAGAACAAGAAATTAATCAGGAGGGAGAATTGACTCATAATCCCAAGCCCAGCCAGTGGCCAAAGCAGTTATTTATTATTTGTGGTATGGCACACCAAACACACTCTTCCCAGACAAATCGGAGGGCAAGGTCCTTGCCCTGAAGAACATACAATTTATGGAGCTGACCCTGCGAGATGCAGTGGGCCCTCCCGGGAAGAGCTGGGCAATTTCATCTCAGGATGATTTTGGCACATCTTGGGAGGTCTCACCTCTCGCTAACACAAATTGTTCTTCTGGCCCCAGGGGATGACTTCTGTAAGTGAGAATGGTTTGGTTTTTAATCTGTGACTCGCAAGAAGTAAAATCTTTTATGTGGCTGTAGAGTTTCTGCATGAGCACAGTATTAGTACCTGCATAACTGAGAGGGAAGCTTGAACTTCTCAGGGGAGCTGCAAATCATCATGCATTCAAGCAGCAGAGTTCAGCATACATTTCTCAGCAGGCTCCAAAGCACCATTTTTGGGGGGTGATTTAGGCAGGACAAAACCACATTAAAAAAAAAAAACAGAGAATGAGCAAGAGAGGTGATTCACCTGCTGCTGACATCCCTGACATATCCACCGCCCTTGTGGGTCAGGAGAACTTTAGCCAGGGGCCCCTTACTGTCCTTCCTGCTATGGCAGACAGAGAAACTGAGAAGCGCCAGAGGAACCTTCTGTAGGAACAGCAATTCATGTTACAAAAGCAAATCTTTAAGGTCTCTTTCCTGAGTTGTTCCCACAGGGGAATTTGGGTCCTGTCTTCTAAGAAATTTCAGGGGGTGCTGAGGTTGATGGTTATGAATTAGTGCAAGCACATCACCACCACTGCCATGATCTGTCTCACCAATGTTTCACTACATTTAACATTCAGATCTCTGCTTTCTTGTGTTGCACCCAGAAAAATACCAAGTACTCAGTTCTCAGACCACCAAAATTCCTTTTGGACTTCTAAGCCCTGAAGTAGCCCAGAATACTCTTCTTACAGGATGCAATGCATCAGGGAACATTCAGCTCATCAATCCAAAGCATCAATGAGTTGGCCATCTTCAGAAGGAAACATAAGCCTCATCTTTTTACAATGGCTCCAACATCATCCAGGAACAAGGAGGGACAAACTAAACCAAGGAATTTCCTCATGGTTCTCCTCTGTGGGAAAGAGGAAAGATAACATTGTACTTCTGGCTTTTGGAAAGGACAAAAACCTCTCTTATTTACAGGCAGTGGCCTGCCCTGATAAATGTGTTGTAGGAAGCCACTGTGATTAGTAAGGAACAAAGTGGGAGGGAAGAGCCAGTCAAGCTCCAGGAACAGCACAATGCCCTGTCCTTGGCATAGTCTTCATCTCCTGCTCAGAAGTCATCATCACTTTCTACAAACAATACAGAATTAAGGATAAACTTGAAGAGCCTTCTGGTGAAGTCTCTGTCCTTACCCCAAGAAAAAAATCTGGTCAGAAAGCAAAATATGAACCTTAAAAGATACTGCTTGGATTTAATCAAATGGGTTATTGTAATCTAGAAAATTATATTTACCTATAGTGCTTGCATGTCATGTCAATTTTTGAGAATTGTTTTTGCTTATGAAAGGTCAGGTCATACATCCCACCAGCAAAATAAACTCGTATGGAGAGGAGGCCTGCTGAAATCAGCTACAGGCAACACAGCTTTAGAAAAGGAAGTTTGCAGTGCTCACTAACACCAATGGTCTTTACTCGTATTAACAATATGAGTAAAGACAATTGGTGTAAATGGTCCTTATGAGTAAATTGTTTTCATAACTAGAGTAATGGATGGATGAATAAAGACTGAAAGATCTGGCCAAAATCAATCTTTCCTATACTTTTTAGTCAACATCAGCTCTCTTTCCTTCAGTCCGGTTCCAGTGATAATGCCATCTAATATCAACAAGACCACAGCACATCTGCAAGTGTCCCTCAGAGAAAATCCTGTCAGTCCTGCTTATTTAACCAAGCTAAACAAGGTACCCTGATTACCTCTCTCTTCTCACTTCCTGTTTTTTAATTAGTGAGAAGAGTGAGTAACTCTCTTTCTCCAAAATTGACATGAATCTCTGTTATGAATGCTGCAACCCAAAAGATAATTAGCCCAAAATTTACAAATACAATAGATGCCAGAGGGAGTTTGGTTTCCCAGTGCCAGAGTGCACGGTGTGGGAAGCAAAAAAGCAATCCCTTTCAGGTGTTTCAAGTCAAACATCAAAAACTGGGACCCCCCTGCTACCTCTGGAGTGCTTTGTGCTGGCAGCTGGGGCTGAGATTTTCAGGAGCATGGCACTTCATCCCTGCCAGCAAGTAATGCAGTGGAGCCTAGCAGCAGGAGGAAAACTGTTCTTCCCTCATCTAAGAGAGATGTCCTGTACATCATTGTGGTCACCTTACTGTTCCTCAGTTTCCTCAGCTGTAAAAAGAGTAGATCCTGTTTATTGTAAGGCTGAATTAATTCCTCATTGCAAAAGACTTTGAGACTTTGGACAGGAAAGCTTTATCATAAACACAGACAAATTATTAACTTCCTATATCCAGCCCATGATGTGTGGACTCTGGTGCCAAGGTCGATGTTGATTTCCCAGCAAAACTCAAACCATCTAGGAGCCAAACTTGCTTTCAGATTTCTTTTTGTGTGTGACCAAATTGGCAGCATTTTTATGGACAGACACTCATATCCCACCTCCTCTCCCAATGCCTCAGATCATTAAAAGCAGCAACAGTCTTGAGTCTTTTAGAGAACAGGAAATGGTAATAAAAAAGATTCATATAAACAGCACTTAGAGGGCATTTCTTGCCAAAAATTAAGAAGCTATTATATAAAGAGGTCACTCTTCCAATAAAGTTACTTCTTGGGGTTACATGAATGTCCCAAGGTAGACATTCATATGGTTTCTTTTCTGTCCTAGGACCAGGTCTCCCAAGGCTCTTGCACATCAGGAGAGTGATGGGCTTCTTCAGGGAGTGAGCCAGAGTAACTAACTCTGGCTCACTCCCTGAAGTTGTTTAGGAGCCAAACTCCCTAGGTCAGTATTAGCTTCCAAGAAAAGCCATCCCTGCACTTTTAGTGCCTCAGTCTCACAGTTCAACACACAAAGCTCTCAAATGACCATTGAAAGTAAGAAGTGTTGTGCAGATGCAAATGGGAACACAGGAATGCTGAACATTGTGGGTGAACTCCTGTCCCACACTGGGGATTCTAATTAAAGCCCAATTTCATGGGACGAGTGCTGGTTCCCACCAAGTTGTGTGTTACTGCCTGATGGCCATTGCCTTCAAGAAAAGTAAGAACTGGGTCAAACCAGCAGGTCCTGGGACTCTGAATCCGCTCTTGGATAGGGGCTGCCAGCACATGGTGAAAGTAGACTGCAGGGGCAGGACAGGAATAGGGCGGTGCCCCTCTCCTGGGAGACCTGCCCAGCTCTCAGCCCTACACTGGCTGCTCTTACCCACACACAGGGATAAAAATACAAGCCAAAAATTTATCAAAAACCAACCAACTCCAAAAAATAATCATATGTCCAGAACTGCATAGGTCAAAGAATAAGCTGCTAAAATACCTCATCCAGGCATAAGTGAGGAGTGTTATGAATAACTCAGGGCTGCATTTTCAAGTTTTTAACACCCTGGTCTGACCCAGGCTTTTAAGAAGTTTGGCCACCTATGGCTGCTGACTGCCTTCTCCTTGCAGAATGTATTGCTTATACAGGAAACAAAACAGAATCAGGATTTCTGACACTTGGCTCAGAGGAGTGACTTCAGAAAAATCACAAGTACTCTCTTTCTGAAGCACGAGGAGATACTGTTCTTTTGAAACCATTTTCGTTACTGTGAAATAACAGGAAATAAGAACTTATGAGAGGTCTTAGAAACTGGAAATATATGGCATTTTGAAAGCATGAACATGAAAAAGGAAAGAATAGACTTTGTAGTCCACTTTATCATCACTATTATTGATCCCGTAGGACAAAGGAAATAGCTTTAAACTGAAAGAAGGTGGGTTAAGATTAGATATCAGGCTGATATTCTTTACTGTGAGGTTGATGAAACACTGGAACAGGTTGCCCAGAGAAGCTGTTGACAACCCATCTGTGGGAGTTTTCAAGGCCAGGTTGGATGGGGCTCTGAGCAACCTGGGCTAGTGGGAGGTGTCCCTGCCCATGGCAGGGGGTTTGGAACTTTAATGTCCCTTCCAGCCCAACCCATTCTATGAGCCTATGAAGACCCATGACTTAATATAACCAAAAATAGGAAATAAACCCAGAAGTTCACCTATATATTGTCTTTCAGAAACAAAAAAATCACTGTATTTGAAAATTACTGTTTTAAGATGTTCTCCATGTCAAAACAAACATTTTTCTGTTTTCAGGAAAAAATTTACTACAGCACATTCAAAAAGGCCACCTATTGGTTCCAACAAGAATGTCATTTTTAATCTCAGTGTCATTCAGAAACCAGAATTTTTTAACCCCCACACAAGCAACAAAAAGTTTTTATCATGGACTTCAACTGAATCAGTGCTTGATATGTCTTAACCACTTTTACTGTGAAATTTGCATTTAGTATTTGCACAAACACTAAATCAGTCCTCTGGTATTGTTCTAAGTACCAAAATATCTGAAGCAAATACATTTTTGCTCAGAAGGCCTAACTGGGGGGCTTTTTTCTCTATAATTTTTCCTTGCTTTCTGAATAACTAACAAAGAATAAAAATAGTGTAAGAATCTGACAAAATATTCATCTCATCTGATGACTATTTTCTTATTTCCAAGCCAAAAAAAAAAAAAAGGAGCAGATACTAGAAGTAATTTTGCAAGCACTCAAAATCATGGGTATCACAGGAAAGTTCTACCACTAACACATATTTTAAATATAACTACGGGAAGAAATCAGAGAATGTGCAAATACTTGTAATTACAGTATCCATTTAAACTTTAAAATGTTTTTTATTGCTGTTTGAAATAATTCTAAACTCAGACATATGCTGGCACATTTAGCATGGAAATTAGATGTGCCTGATCAACATTTTAATAAGAGGAACATTTGGACAAAACCTATAACTGCAGCAGTACCTGGGTGGTTTGCTGCTCCTAATCATCAGAAAAGCAAAGATAAACTGAGTGAGACAATGGTTGAGTTGGGTGTACTGTCATAAACAATAAATCATTCCCTACCTTTTGGAAAATATGAGATAGTTGACATGTGTCAAGATTTTTTAATGTAGCAGGAGCCAGTAAGACAAAATACATTCTTTGAAGGAGAACAATCCAATTGCAATCTATTGGTCTGATTTTTTTGTTTTGTTTTGGTTTGTTTTTACAGCAAGAAGATCAAAGCTATGATGCAGATTGTTGGCCCAAATTTAGGACTGAATACATTTTAGTGCCAGGTTTCATAAATTATCCCTACACATCAAGGCCAACATGTATATGGTCAAAGATGTCCAGAGGATAAGAGACACATATGCCTTATTAGCTGTGGGGTTTTTTAAATCTGCATTTGACTTTACAGTCTTTGCAAACAATTGTGGTTTTACTGTCCATACACGTTTTACGACTTTTCTCCTCACAGCAGCAAATGGTGGATCTAAGCAATTGTGAAAAGGAAATGTTCGAGTGCCAAATAGCATAAAGCAAGGAAAAAATGAGAAAAGGAAAAACACTCCTCCATTTCTGCATGGCATTTATCACAAGAGTAGGTAAACACTTAGCATGTAGAAATATGATGAGGCCTCATGAAAACCTTTTAACGTCATTGCTAACAACTGTATTCATTACCAGGGCAGTCATTAACAAGTTGCCAGGAGAGAAAATATAAGCTCCTAGACTGTTTCCATACAGACTGCACTCAATGTTATTACTACCACCACATCAATGCCAAGAAATGATAATGGGATGAGGGCACTCCCCAGCCAGGCACCACGAAAAACCGAACTGAGAGAAAAACCGAACTGAGAGGTTGTCACAAAGCAGCAGACAAAGGGACTTTTCTTTTTCTTGTCCTTGTAGTGGAGAACTTGAGGCACATAATGTGCAGTCACTCTTGCCCTGGATCTCTTACCCACCCTAAGCATCATTTTCCCCATGAGGGAGGGTGTCACAGTCTAGGCTGTGGGAGTGTCACAGTACCTGTCTTTACAGGAACCTCCCAGTCCTGCCTTCTCTAGGATCATGAACCAAACCTTTTTTTCCTAAATCCCTGCAGCTCTTGGCAGGTTCATGTTCCCAGAACCTCTGACACTGCTGCCCCAAGTGCTAAGTGGCTCCTGGGAGGGTCCATCTGCAGGTCGGCCCAAGAGGCAGCAAGGCCCATGGTGACAGCACAGACCTGTCCTCCAGGCACTTTGCCTTGCCACCATCCCAGGGCTGCCTTTGTGGCATTTTCATTGCCACGGAGCTGGGAAAACCCCACTCTGGTGCCTGTGCTGTCCAGGATAAATCCCTCTTCCCCCTCCCTTGCTCTGCTCCATCCATGAATACATTTCTCCTTTTTTTCCTCTCTGTATTTTTTTTTTTTTCTCTTTCCCATTACCCCTTTAATGCAGAGCAGGGCTGCTGATTACAAAAGAGGCAGTTTGACTTGAGCAATAGGTCTTCTTCACTAATCCTCACTGTCATGGAAATTCCAGCTGCTACAAGAATAAGAAGCTCAATCCATATTTGCCAGCTCTAATATGAAATCTGTCAGGGCCCAAATTAATGAGTTCCAAATTCCTTACATCACGATAACAGGTTAAGACTGGTCAATTAATTACATAAATCCTTCCCGATTCATTGTGCATTTTGAGGCGCGATTGTGTCTTACATAACCGGGTGACACAAGGCCTTTGGCTCTCGCTGTTCCGCAGAAAGGCCTCCATTTAAAGCAGCCTGCCTGCCACCGAGGCCGGCAAATGTCACACCTGGGCTCTGCGCCGGGCCCTAATTGCCTTTGTATAAAAATAAAAATGCATTAATTAATAAATAGTAACATGTGCTTTCAAAATAGGGCGGAGCTGTGGGGGTCGGTGCATGAGGGGCGGCGGGGCTTTCCCGTGGGGCGGCAGGTGATGCCCCCGCTACGCCGGCTGCGCCCCTCCCCAGCGCGGTGGGCGCCTCCCTGTTTCGCTCGGCTGCGGGGAGAGCTCAGGGACGGGGGGAGCCGGTGGGGAGCACGAAAACCCAGAAATGACCCAAAAACGCCGGGCCGCCCCCGCGGAGAGCCGCGCACGCCAGCGCGCTCCCGGCGCGGGGCCGCGCCCGCTCCGCCCCGGCCCCGCCCGGCGGCGCCTCCCGCTGGCGCACAGCGCCCCCTGGCGGCCGGCGCGGAACGGGCGCGGCCCCTCCTTCCGCGGGGGCGGCAGGGAGGGAGGAAAGGAGGGAGGGAGGCAAGAAAGGAGGGAGGGAAGGAGGGAGGGAGGCCGGGAGCGCTGCGGCAGCGCTGTGGCCGCCCCCGCCCCGGCTCCCCCTCCGCCGTTGCCATGGGCTGCGGTTGCCACGAGTTACCGGATGAAGGCTGGGCGGCCCCGCTCCCTGAGCAGCGGGCGCGGGGCGGAGCGGGGCGGAGAGCGCGGCGGCGCCAGGTAAGGCTCTGGCCGCGCTCCGCTCCGCGGCCCCGGGGCAGGGCAGGGTGCGAGGAAGGGCCGGGCCGGGCCGGGCCGGGGCGCAGCGGGGAGCGCGATCCGGGATGCTGCCGTCCTTTCCCTTTTCCCCGCGTTGGTTGTTTTGTTCTTTTTTCCCCTCTCCCCCTTTTTCGAGTGCTCCCGGCCGCTCGCCGCTCGTAGGGCGCACACGCACCCACGGACGGCCGCAGCCGCCGAGCATCCGCGGGCGCCCCGCTAGCCAAAAGCGAGCCCGAAGGCCGCAGTTCGATTTCTGTTTTACAAGGCCACTTGAATTAATTTATAAGGAGGTTTTGTTCCAGAAGGCAAAGAAGCGGCTTGACGCGTTATGGTGCGTTTTTAACACCGAAGCAGAGAATAATTGTGTAATAATTTCCTAAAGCGTTTAGGCCTTTCGTGAAAAGATTCAGCCTGAGACTGGAAATTATTCTTTACATTTTTGCCACCTCGTAAAACTAGGGAAGAAAAGTCAAGCCCCCGGTCCTTAGCCCTGAGCGTAGTCCTGCAATTACAGGGAAACGACACAGGACCATACAAGGTTTATTCTTCTTATCCATACCGTGTATAACAGAGAAAGCCACAAACATTTTTTTGTTTAATAATTCATAGTAATTATGTAAAATTTAAATGTTAATCTGGAAAACAAATTCAGTATGTCACCTGTGAAAAAAATACATGGAAACCGAAGTTTGCACTGTTCTACAGTGTGCGATTTAGAGTGTAAATTTCCCTCGGTGCTTACAGAAATACATTGCAATGTAAACAACAATTTTCACTCCAATACACCATCTTTGTGGAGTTTCTTTGCTATTCTTTTTGTAGAAAATGTAAACTGGAAACCCAAACACAGCAGAGTGTGTATACGTATACACTGTGTATATATATCTGCACACATATATACTATATATATGTATACATATATATATGTATATATACACATATTACAAAAATAACTGAAGAATAAATTACATGTGGTAAGTCATAAAGTGATTAGGATATTGATATTGAAATAAAGGAAACCTCACTGTCAGGTTTAAACATGAGCTAGAAAGTAGTAACTTGTTTTATTTCATTACTTAAAAGCTTTTAAGAAATCATCATAAAAATGAGGATGTAAAGCTATAAGCAAAAGAGGAAAAAAGCTTTTGAATGCATAATTATTGCAATTAGATATAATGTAATCTGATTACTACTTCTAATTTATAAATTAGATATTATCCTGTTTTTAAAAAAAAGCTAGCAGGAAATGTCAGCGTTGTTCAAAGCTAAAAAATGAGAATCAAAGCACCAGTGACAACTGATCAAACTGTGTGTCATAGTACTGAAAAATTACCAAATCATTAAATTTAAAAAAGACATTAAAATTATTTTTTGTTTAACATTTACATTTGTAAAAGCTACATTTAATGTTTCAATGAAACAAAATACTTAAAGCCTTTATATGTGATTATATACAGCTGATACATGAAGGAGACATACTAGAGAGCATGGAGTACTTTCCCTCCCCCATTACAAAAAAAATTCTAGTAACACTAGCTACACAAACAACATTCAGAAGATAAATATTTGAACAAATTTCTCTCAAAGCTGAGAAGAAAGTTATAGTATCTTAGATTTTTTTTAACAGAATGACAAAGAAAATAAGAGAGTAACAATAGAGCTATTAGAAAAAAACATTTATTTCAGAAACATCTTCATTTGGAAAACACTTGCTGGTGTACTGATAAGCTCCTAGAATTAAAAAATACAATTAGCCACAAAGGCTCTCCAAACCTTGTGTTTCTGTTATTTTGGTCAGGTACTGAGGATGTGTTAGTAAGCCAGAACTGTAAAGTGCTTCAAGAGTTTAGCTCAATCTTTTAAAACAAAAGAAAAACCTACATTGTCTTAAATAAAAATGGTAATATTCTTCTCAACATTATTCCAGTTTTCCTTTTTAAATCCTTCCCACCTTTTAAATAAATTTGCTAAACAATTTCTTTGTAATGTGCTATCTTAAAAATAATATGGAAAAAGCAATCAAGTAATGAAAATCTCTGACTGGCAGTAACAGCTATTTTTACGCTGCTTTTAATGATAACTTGTTGCTTTAGTTAAACATTATCACGCTCACATTAAAAATAGCATTACTGCTAACTCACATAGAAGCTGAGACGGTGAATAGATAGATACATTTGTGCAATTCAGTAAGACTGAGCAAAAAGATACACAGATATTTATCTTACAAAGTGCTACCATCAACAAAATACAGCGGCTTAAAGTAGTTACCTAAGAGATGTTATTCCCAGGCTACTAAAACCTGTTTCTAAAATTACACAGATTCCCAGCTGGATGCTTTAAAAGAAAAAAAACATGCCCACACATGTTTATGCTACCCCTTACTAGCTGTCTATTTAATAAATCTGTTGTTTCTGTAATTCACAGGTTTAAAATGCTCCTTCTTTGAAAGTAACCACAGTTTTCTTTTTAAAGAAAAGGAAAAGGAAAAAAAAAAGGGGGGCATGTATTTACATCCACTTTGACGCCAGTAACTACCGCACTGAAGTTAATGGGAGCTTTGCTAGGGTGATCAGACCCCCTAGCTCTTTTTAATAGCAGTTAAATGTCACATATAAATACAACACCACAGTGAAACATACGCCTTTGACAGGATCTGGGACAAGACACTACACAGCTGCTGTGAACAATAAAGAGCAAAACTGACGTTTAATCAAAATAAGTGTTGGTGGTTAAGAAGTTGTGTTGAAGCCTGCCTTTTGCTTGTGAATAAAGTCAATATTCCAACGTGGTAACTACAGCCACAATGGAATCAGCAGCTCCTGTAACTCACAGGGAATGGGGAGGGCCACATCCATGCAGGGTGTTACAGCTATGCAGGGCCACATCCATGCAGGGTGTTACACCATCATCTCACAGAGGGAGATACTCCCCACTTCAGCTGCTGAACCAAAACACCTCTACCAGCACCTTCAAATATAGATGCCTAAAGTTAAACGTTGGGTGAAATCCTGGCCCTAGTGAGGTCAGTGCAAAATTCAGCCATTGGTTTCGATGGACCTCATCCAGGATTTTCACTGGGAATGAGTATCCATAATTCCTTGGGAGCTGAGAATCTCCAGCAAGCCTAGAAATGATGTAATTTTTATTTATATTTTTAAACTTCTAAGCAACCATGCTCAAGAATTTTTGCCTTCGGTACTTAAGCATGATAAAACCAGTCTTTCCATAAACATTACAGACGGACCAGAGGAAGATGTATTTATATCTCAAATTGTCAGCAGCATATAGTTTGTACCAATGTTGTTTTGCTGATGTTGCTGAGCTACTTTAAAAAGTGAGTACCTTGGTGGGGTGTGTAATTTCATCACCAATGTCAAATGACTTCTAAAGATGAAACTTCTCTGATGCAAATGTCTAAAAGATGCTTTGAATATGTTTGATATGATATAGCAACTTTTAAGATGAGGAATTAAGTTATCTTTATTTTTTAAATCTGAGACACGAACTCACTGAAGAAATTATTTTAACTGCCACATATGTCAAAAGAGCATGACTTACCCAATACCAAGATTTTAAAAGTCACAAAAACATAAATAGGTAGCATGTAGACCTTCACCAAGATACATTTTTAAAAAAATCATCAAAAAGATAGGTCTGTTTTGAGTATTTTGTAAGGACATATGGTTGCATTAACAACGGGTCTTCTAGATTCATGTTACCAGACAGCCCTGCTTGTGTGGCATACACATGACCAGTAAACAAAGCAGAAACTGCTCTGTGCTGTCCTTAATGTAGCAATACAGGAATGATTTTTCATGATTCTTCAGAAGCTGGGCTTGCTTTACATCCACATGAAATGCTGTCATCACTAGGTCCGAGCCCGGAGGATGAACTGCAGAAAAGGGGAGAGGGGGGGAGGAAAAAAAAAAATAAAAGGAGGAAATTGGTTTTCACAACACACTCAAAGCCTGAGTAACAGAGGAGAACTTTAATTATCTCCAGTCACAAAGAGAGACAGGAAATTTGGACTTTTAATTAGCCATTTGGAGTGCAGTTGGATATTTTTTTAGCAAGATAATTTAAACGCGAATAATTCAAGTCTGACTAAATGAAATTCACATAATCAGAATGCAGATAATTGAATTTCTACTGCATTCATTAATTCAGTGTGGAGGTGTGTGTGAAGACTTCTATGATGAGCTGTCACAGCTCAATAAAATCTCAGTCAATTAATTTTTTCATTATCTTAGTATTACATCAACAAAAAAGTGAAGCATGTGCGTGTGTATGTATGGATATATAATCTCAGAAAGTAAGGATATACAGAAATCACCTCTCTGAATCAGAGTCTGCATCGTTTTTTCCTTTTTTTTCCTCTTCGTCTTCTATAGGAAAACGTCTGTTCAGAGAGGCGAAACTGAGAATGGCATCAGCAACAGAGAATTTGGTCTGCCCAGACACACAGGCCTCCATGTCCTCTGGGCTTAGCTGAGTCTGTAGGAAGAGGTGCAGCCTACTATCTGAGAGCAGTAATGCATCTTGTAGGATCCTGGAAAAGGAAACAAAGGCAAATGTTTATGTATGACCTGCACACACACACATATATATATTCTAAAGTGTTTTCCCAGAACAAATTCTAAATGATGTCCTGCTTTTAAAGTTTTCAGATGAATCCTAAATCAGTAACAGAAGGCAATGAACATATTAAAATGATTAGATGTGTGTTACCTTCTTATTACATTATTTGGAATTTTAGGTGAGTAAAAACATGAAGTTAATAGTTAGGTACATCTGCTATTAGAATAACTTCAAGGACATTTTTCCATTTAACCATCTGCTATTACCACACGGATCAATTAATGATTTTTAGGCAGTTGGAGGCATATACTCTTACAAAAATTTGGTCTCTTTTTTTTTTTTAATAGCCAATCTTTTATAAAAATTACAAGTCATCAATTTGTTTGGTGGAGTAAAGAAGTGTGTAAGAGACAGTGTGTAGGCAGAACAGACTTCATACATGTGCAACATCAGGACTTTGGAATACCTGTCAACATCTGAGCCAACACTAGCCAAATGATTTACAGTTATGCTGGTTTTCAATTACTTGCAGATAGTTTTCAGGGCCTCTTAAATTTTATTTTATTCCAGCTATTATTTTCAAAAATAGGTTTTAAAATTTGGTTTGTATATATTTTAAATTAAACTTCCAAATAAATTTAGCACAGAGTATTTACTTAAAACACATGAAAGTAAACAAAATACAATACATTCCAGTAACACAGAAAGTTGTAGAGAGTTTTCCAAGGCCTGAGAATTGAGGATCATTGTTTCTATATTTAAATGAAAGATACACAACTTTTCTTCAACATTTCTTTAAAGAAGGAATTCTTTACTATACAAATCCTAGAATGATTAACAACAAACTTCTTCAATTTGTGTGTATCGTTTTACTCATGTAATAAAGACATCAGAGGCTATGACCACGCCAAAGAATGCTCCACAGAATATTATTAAAGTATCTTTAAACATCTCAAAGCTACTCAGACTCAATAATTACTTATTTATACCCGTTTAGGCTACAGTTTTTACCAAAAAAAGTCATTGCTGTGCAACAGGAAACAAGAGATGACATTAATGTAAGAACTAGTAAGAGCAGAAAGAAATATTGCATTTTAAAGGTACTCTGACTAAAATGAAAAGTGTAACTGATTAGTTCCTTCTCTTGAATAAGATTAATGGTGTGTTTGGACTGTAATGTTTTAAACACAAATACGTTCTGAAAACTGTTCTCTAAAGCGGCCAAGATTACAATAACATTTAATAAACACACAAAAGGATTTCTGGCTTCATTCAAGCCCATAAAAATCTGTCAAATTAAAATAAGTAGTAAGAGATATCTACATGAAACCACAAGAGACTTGTGTGCATGCACATTTCACTTGCCTAGGTGAACACGCATTCTCAACCAAACACTTCCAGCTCTGGCACCTTCCAATGAGGAAATGTCTCCAACAACCCTAATGATCTACCAGGTGTGGGTGAAATTGAGCCTCAGAATGATCACATTTTGCTGAAGTTCAAAATAAGCACACTTTTCACACACAGAGAAAGCCTTTTTAATCCAATCTGAGTTCTCACAATTTTAATAGCAAATATATGTCTGTAAAATCAATGTGGGTAATGTATTAATAGACAAAAAAACTTCTTTGTAGTCTAAAATCCAGCAAAGGCTGTGTAAAAATGATTCAAAACAGAATTTACAGGTCCACACACCCTGACAGCAACAGCTTCATGATTACAGTTTGAAAAGCCATCATTCAGCAGCCACTAAAAGAGGATTTCAGCCTTGACTCTTGATAAACGCACATTCCAAACAAAGACAAACATTGCAACAAAAAGGTAGAGGTATCATTCCAAACAATAAATCCACTTTTATAGTTTATGCAATCAGGAGAGTAAATATTCTACTTCTCTTTAAAAAAAACAAACAAACAACTAAAAGAAGAAAAACAAAAGAAAAATAATGTGCTGGAGTTTCCTGTAGAGTAACTACAGTTACTGTTTTTCCCAGGCACAGTGAGGAAATGCACATTTCTGCAATTCTAACATTTGCGTGTCTAATGCCAAGTAACACAGCAAAAAGCCAAGTCATTAAATTCTGTGAATGGCATTTAGTTTCACAGATTTTCCTCTTGCTCTACCTTCAAAAGTTTCCTGCCAACCAGTGAAAACACGAGTAACTAACTGTTCATGAGATTACACTACACTTACAGCTCTGTTGCTGTTTGAAATGTATTTTATTTTCTTTATAAAATAACGGGTAATCTTTAAAATTGATTTTAGATGGTTTGAGGCATTACACCAGAGAAGTAATGAGCACTAATGTCAATGATATTGGACACAAATTCATTTTAGCTTTATTTCATGTCCAGTACAATTCTGCTAAGCCTTGAACTGCTAAAGCACTGTTATTAACTCGGCAGTAACCTAACACATGGAACAGCAAACAAAAGTGATAAGAGTACAGACTGATCAGGACCTCAAGGCTACTGTCCTTTTTCTGCAGCTATAATTCAATTTCCAATTTTACTTTACATTGGATTCATTATTTCACAGTAATTTTCTTTTCTGCTTCATAGTGCCATCTGGAGGTGAAGGGAGTGAAGAGAAACCAAGGTGCAGAAATGGAAAGATGTTCATAAAGCTAATCACACCCACACTCATATATGTATATGTGTGTGTTCACTATGTGTTCACATTGAGACCAAACACTCAATGCATTGTGCAAGTCATTTAAAACCATCCTGGAAGCAGATATACAAATACCTTTTACCTCGTTGTACCCTTGAAGAATTTCTGTTTTCTCTTAATTAAAAAATAACTGCTGCTTTTCCCACCCCCCTCTGAACCAACAGGTTAGACTGCTTTTTAATTGCAAGCTTCAAGCAACCAAACTGTAAAATAAATTCTCCACTACCCCAGGAGTGTTATGCTTTCCTGTTCAAAATACTCTTTCTTCAAGGGAATACCCACACATTTGTCACCAGATGGTACTAGTAGTATTTAGTGCTGGTATAGTAGTTCCTCTCTGGGGGCTTTTGCTGTCCTGGGGGCTCACTGTGTGAAGGGCTTGACATTTAAAAACTAGACTTGGCTTTGAGGACTTCAAAAATGAAAATTACAAACCACCACCCAAGAAATTAAAAAGGCAGGAGGAAGGGAGGAGCATCACAACATTAATACTCGGACGTGTTCACGGAGGCCGGACGCGTGCGCAGTCTCGACACAGCAGGGAGAGCTCCCAGCGCTGCTCCTGCACTTCCAGTGCAGCCAGAGCAGGCAGGGCTGTGCTCACAGTGATGGAAATCAGCGCTCCTGGAGAGTCACGGCTCACGGTAATCATTGCTGTGAACTGACTGAGCATGCTGACGGAACAACAGACCTTCCATGCACGCCTGCAAGAACCGAAGGCTAAACCCTGCAAGTCTTGATCCCATCAGCAGTCATTACTTGTCAGAGATTTCACTCCTCTTGGCCAGATTGCTCACATGCATAATGACTACTTATGTGATTAAGGGGGCTGCAAGATAAGGCTCTACATTAGAATTAGATAATAAAATATTTTTTTATTCACAGCCATGTGAATCTTTGTTTGTCAGCTTTCAGTAAATGCTTGTGATCTCTAGACCTTTAAAGAAGCAAGACTGAAAAACATCCCAAGCAGAAGAAATAATGTCATTTTTGAGGAAATGCTGGATACTATATGAGGAATATTTCTCTTTTCCTGTGTTATGGCAAAAATATTTACAAAAGAAAAAAGCATGTGTTTTTTGTTATTTGGACAAGGTCCAAAATCTGGTTTTCTTCACCATGATTTTATTATGTATATTATACACTGTTCTGCTAGAGAAAAACAACATATGGCTGAACAGTACAACTTAATCCTAACTAAAGATTTCCTGTATCTACTGTAACCTAATACAATGACAGATGCATACTTGAATGTGTGTGGAAGGTTAACACTCCGATTTTGTTTTCAACAAATTTACTCTGCCCATTTACAACAGCTCACGAGAGCAAGGGAAAAACCCGAGGAGCTGAGAGACGGATGACAGCCTGTGCTGTGGTGCCCTCTATTGAGCTCCAGCCCCTCAGCCCCAGCCCACACCAAACAAAGCCCCAGTTTCCTCTGTGAAAAAGCTGACTGTGTTTCCTCCTTCACATTTTATAAGGGAGGAAATGTTACTGATATCAAGCAACTGTGAAGCAACTGTTGGGTATGTGATAATGTGTGCGGTTAGGAGAAGATTAAGCCACATGTGCCTACTACACATAATTCCCTCACCAGATAGGAAACAACAGCAAGGCTCCACTGGAGACAGACACCTTGCCCAAGGTGGTTCCACCTGCCCCACAACTGCCAATGCTCCTGCCTGAGCCCCAGTCTCCCACTTTCCACATCCCTGAGACAGCACCCAGCGGAGACACCTCCAGAAGAGACCTCTGACCCTGCACCAGCTGCAGCTCGTGGGACTGCAGTGGAAAAGGCAAAGAGGTGCCTGACACCAGACACCTTCAGAAAATGGCTCTGCCTTAGGCAGCTTAAATCTGGGTGGCTTCCTCACTCTGGCACCCAGCAAGGCCAGTGCATGGCCCTCTGCAGGAGCAACACTGTGGATGCCCTCTATTCCCTGTGGATCCATGCATTTTGTTTCTCAAAACTCTCAGTGTCTTCCACCCCATCATAAACTGCATGTCTGAAAAGTAATTGAAGAGTAATCCTTCTCCCTAAATCACTAAGTTTTTGGGATCTGACTATATTCAATTTTTTAAAAGTCATCAAATGAACTCAACTTCATTCAAAATGGCTTTGTTAATTAGTTTTCTCATGAGCAAACTCACTTGATTTTGTCTGAGGGTAATCTAAATCCCAAAGTTAGACCTGCACAGCTACAAATGGAAGAAAGCAAAGAGGATCATGCAGAAGCTAAAATTATAAGATAGTGTTTTACCTCTGGTTTAAGAGTAAACTTTTCTGTGAATTCACAGGCATCCTCAAAGGACAAGGATACTTAGCAGGAAAAACACAAAATTTTCCTTATTCTTACAAAGTAATTCATAATTGAAAAGGGGCTAGCTGACTTCCGTTAATGCAAATGGCCTCTTGAAATATTAAATTATGCCCAGACAAGAAGTGAGCTTTACAGCTCTTCATCACTCAGAGATAATAACCTGTAAGACAAGTAGATCTTACCCTGCATTTGTGCAGTAAAACCAAATCAAAATGGGACACCTGTTCCCAGATTTCACCAAAGTCTAGTGCTTAACTTCCCAGCTGTTGGCCTAATTCTTGAGCTACTGTGCTCAGCACGGAGGGGCTTCACAAAAGCTCTAAGTACACACTGTGCCCTGTGCTAACTCACCCTGGAGTGGGAAGTGAGGAAAGATAACAGAGCACTGTAGCCATCCACATATAGGCAATATGGAAGTGTTCCCAGGGCCAGAAGCTGAGCACTAGAGAGCCTCCAGCTGCTGCATCCTGGCTCCTGCACAGGCAGGCACTACAGCAATCTGGTCAGACAGCACATGCACAAACCTGGTCATACAGGCACAGGGCACAAACCAAGACTTTGAAAGATCTAAACCCCCTCTTCAGAGATGTCTTGGATCCTGGTAACACGTGGGAGTCCTGCATCACAAGCAGGCATTTGAAAATGTTCCCTGCAAACCCTTCCCCAGACAGGTCCACATAGGCTCAAATCTAATTCCTTCCCACTGCCACAAAGAATTGCCAGTAGGATTGTGAGCTTGTCATTACTGGGGTGAATGGAACTCTCAGCTTATCAGTTTTGGGTTAGGGTCCCCCCTTTCTACTGTGTCAGAATGTGCAGCATCCAGACCCAGAGCTTCAGTAAATTCCAGTGTGTATGTTTATTATTTTTATTATATGTTTATTACATGTAATACCTATGTAACATATGTATATTGTTCATATATGCATATGATACACATAGAACATACATCTATACAGAATATATGTGTATATTTTACATACACATGTATATTATACCTATATATTATACATAGGTATATATTATACATAGGTATATAAATATTTTATACTAACTCTCGTTAGGGAGTTCCACAAAATTCAATTTCACAAAAAGAATCATAACCTTTGGTTCAGCGTCATAGATGGGGTGGGGGGAAAGCATCACGGCAGCCGAGCCAATAGGAAGATCCTTGTGTGAGCAGCAGCACAGTGGAGCCAGCCAGCAGAGGGCAATGGTACAGCACATACGGTGCCAGGCTAGTGCATCTCAACACAACCTCCGAAAATTCCTTCCAAATGCTCCCCAGGGCTGAGAGGAAGCTGGCACTTTTCTTGCACTCAAGTTCAAACATTTAAGTAATTCCCTTACAATTGAGTTGCTTCTTTTTCCACTCCTGGACTAACAGCAGCATGGTGAAACATTCCACATGCTGTCATTTTCTGCTGTACTCATTTAAGCTACAGTCATCCACTAAATTGGAGCATAAGGATGCCTTTTAAGATAATCTACCTTTCTGGTTTGCCTTTTGAAGTGCAGACAGCAGTTATAAACATTTCTGATGCTGATATGCCTTGTTACCAGACAGGCCTCTTTCAAAATGAGAGTGTTTTTTGAAATACAACTACTCCATGGGCCAGCACAGCTAAGACAGAACTGCTCAGACACTGGAACCTCAGCTACCACACTCTTCATATTATCACTGACATGCTTCCAGGAGCACAGCCCTTCCATTTCACTGCTTTTCTTTCCTGAGGTATAAAAATATTTTCTAATCCTTTTCTGCTTTTTCTTCCCTGTCTCACATGCCTTCAGCCAGTATTTACTGGCTGACCTTTTGGCCACAGATCCTAAATAACTGCATGCAGAATATTATTCCTGCAGCAGTTAGCTGTCCCTGCCTTCAGCTGCTAAGCCTAACAAATATACCTCGGGACCAATGATTTGTTGTCTGTTAGGGAGGCCTATAATGCACTGACTGGAAAGAAGATGAATAGTCTCTAGTTGCAGTGTTTCACCATGCCCTTACCCTGAGCAGCAGCTAAAGGCAGCCAGCAGAGGCACACACAGCTCCTGCTCCAGCAGCTGTGAGCAGCCTGCTCTCACACCAGCAGTGCCAGGGCACGACAAGAATGGCAGAGAAAAAGCAGAAAATTACACCAACAGGGGCTCAGCCACTGCAGAAGGTGAAGTGTTCATAGCAGTGGGAATGAGGGATGCAGTACTGAAACTCATACACTGCTCCCTTGTAATGCAGGTCAAGGTCTAGCTAAACCTGATGGATGACTTTATACAGATTGCAGCTGCACTGAAAATGGTCACAGCTGCTAGAGCTTGCTTATGCTAGTGGGACTGGTAAACAAAGCAATTGGCATTTTAGGAAAGCTCTGTGTTACGAGATCTCACTAGAGAATTCTCCCAGGCTTGCAGGGGTTCAGCCCACAAAGACACTGATTTTCCATGAAAATAAAAGGGGGAGCTTTCTTTGTACAAGAATATCCAGCTTCTTATTGAAAGCTAGAATTAGACATCACAGTGAAAGATCTCCCAAACTTAGTATGCAGTTACAAAGTGATTTAAATTTAAGCCTATTATCTATAATCAGTGCAATGAAACACAATGGAAAAGCGCCAGCTGAAGTCTCCTTATAACCAACCAATAGAGCTGAAGTCACGTGTATGAATTATGACAGTGCAAGTAAAAAATATAACTAAATGTGTAGCACGTACACATGACCACATGGTGGCTCTCAAGTACCAGAGATGAGCTATTTTAAACTAGAAACTGATGACCTCATAAAAATTCCAACACCTCTGGATAGGCTGTACTCACTTTTCCAGGAATTCTTGTAGACCCTGACGGCGATGGTCCACGTGATTAGGATTGTTCATGTTGAAAAAGGGAGTTCTGGACGGCAGTTCTGGTAGCTGTCTTTATAAACAGGAAAAAAATACACAGTTAAACCAAATATAAAACAGCAGAGAAATATCAAGAAATCAAATGCTGACCCCAAGCATGTGAAAATCATGGGTTATGTTCCAGAAGCTCTTGAAATCACTTTGGGAACACAAGGTTGGGAAACTGAAGGGCCTCACAACACCTCAAAGGGGAAAAATAAATTAACCTTATTAAAAATAATTAATTCTGGTCCAGTTACTAAGCCTACATCCATGTCTGGCTGCATTTTATGGGTTTAAATGGAAATTAAAAACTTTTGCCAAATTTTCCCATGGAGCATACATTTAGATAGTAAAATGCATTCTACAGAATAAACTTGTGCTAGTAAGAAACACAGGATACTTTCCAGATCTGATTTCTGTAGTTCTCTGAATTAGGATGAAACAACCCTTCCCTCCATGACTGACAGATTATTAAATATATAAAGTTGCTCACATAAGCACTGCATTGCTCTGAAGCCTCTGCCGGAGCCAAACAAATTCTCGATAGCGTCGTCTAACACAGGATGTTTTTCTTGTAAAGCATATACTGTTTGTCTGTTGGGAAATAAAAAACATTTACTTTGCAAATCAGCTTAAGCTAAAGTGCAGGCATGGTATTAGCAACACATCCAAAATGTTATACTAATGCCCGAGACACCAATGGAAAGCTTGACATTAATTCAGTTTATGTTAAGGGCTGTGCTTTACCTCAGGCAGGACTGCTGACAGTTTCTACTGCTTCTCAGGGAAATATTTTTCATTGCTTTCTTTTTAAAAGCAAGAGATTTGGATTACAGAACAAAATACAGTGACAGGAAAAACAGAAAAAAGTTTCAGTACATAATACCAATCTTTGCAGGGGAAAAAGATTCTAGCTATTCTAGTTACAATCCTGCAAACAGGTACACAGAGTTTTTGCAGTGCGCAGTCCCACCTGAAATCAAACCAAAGAAACCAAAGTGACTGCTCTCTGCAAGTAGCATCATTTGGAGATTTTCCCAAAGAACACTATTAGTTCACTAGGAAAATGCCAATTTATCAAAAGAGAAACAATTTGTGGAAATTAAAAGCTTCTGCCAAATTTTCCCATGGAGCATACATTTAGATGAAATCCCATGCACCAGACAGGACTGCATTAGTAAAATGCCTGCAGTCCAGCCCACCCTCCCTGCCTGCCAGGAGCCATAACTCCAGCCAGCCACAAGGTGCAGTCTGTAGAGAGCACAAAGATGTCAGCCTCCTGGAACAGAGGAGCGCACCCAGGATACCACACAGTTTGAGAAGATAAATGCTCTAAGATCTGGGTAGAACGGGAACTCAGCTGGCCTAAAAGCCAGGCAGACACAATACTTGGAGTCCATTGAGAAGTCTGGATGGTAGGACTGACCCAGGGACTTGGTGTCCAAAAGCCCTGGCACTGTGGTGGCAGGAAGCTGAATTGATGCTTAATAACTTCAGAGGTGCTGAGTGATGGATCATATATCACTGTATGCTGGCTTTGGCTGGGGGAGAGTTAATTTCCTTCACAGTAGCTGGGGCTGTGTTTTGGATCTGTGCTGAAAACAGTGCTGGTAACACAGGGATGCTTTAGTTACTGCTGAGCACTGCTTGCACAGAGCCAGGCCTTTCTACTCCTCACCCCAGCCCAACAGCAAGCAGGCTGGGGGTGCATGGGAAACTGGGAGGAAACACAGCTGGGACAGCTGATCCCAACTGACCAAAGGGAGATCCATACCATATGGCATCATGCTCAGCAACAGACTAGGGTGGAGGCTGGCTGGGGACTGCCACTGAGGGACTGGCTGGGCATTGGCTACTTGGTGCTGAGCATATGTTCCCATTTGCATCACTTGTCTTTCTACAGTTTTATCTATTTTTCTTTTAAAATTTATTCGTATTGTTATTATTACTATTTAATATTATTATTAATGTTATTACTACATCTTGATTATTAAACTGTTCTTATCTCCACTCACAGGTTTTCTCTCTTTCATCCCCAAATCTGCTCCCTCCAACCTGCTGGTTGGGCAGGGGGGATGTGAGCAAGCAGCTGTATGGTGCTTAGCTGCTGGCTGGAGTTGAATGAAGACACACTGGGTCTAAACAACATCTCCCCAACTCAGCAGTCACTGAGAAAGCCTTAATACATTTTTATTTGGAGGCACTGATGTCTGTGAAACAGTAATACAGCACTCACCCTACCAAATCTACAGAATTTCTATTTACCAAAAATGAAAAATATAATTGCTTTGGAAGTGGTACTTGAAGCACATTACAAATTTAAAAGTTTCACAACTCTGATTGCCACACAGGAGAGAAGTGCTTATCACATAGGCATTTAATAAGTCATCATTTGACTGCTTGGTCTCATACAATAACTGCTTAACTCTTCCACACAATAAGGAAATGCTTTCGGTCTTGTGCCAAACATTAATCATGTAACTTGGTGCTCTCAAATACCTTCATTTTACACTGCAGTTAAAATGCTTGGATCTAGATTTGGCAAATTAGGATAACATCTTCCACATGTGATCCACCAACGAACAATCAAGAAAATAAAATTATGTAGGACAGATTTATGGCAGAAAAGCACCATAATGCCAAGTGGACTCCCATTAACATATGGTGGACTACAATCACAAACGCAAATGCAACCACTGCACACATCCAAGCACCACTAAATTAGTATAATATGAATGTGAAGGTACACTGAAAACAACCACACTGCAGCAACCAATAACTTGGCAAAAAGAACTGAGGACAATTTAAAGTACAAATAACTTGAAAAGAAAGTTGTTTTCCCATGAATACCTGAACATCAACATTCTTCTACATACAGTAAGTTATCACTGTCTGTAACAGTCTTCTAGTTGATAGGTAGAGCTAAGGATTGGTTGTTGCAAGACACTGTGGAATGCACATGTGAGCACATTAAGTTCCACCCCAGCTCTGCTAAACCTACGAAGTGGCAATTGGCAAACCCACTTTACCTGTTCCACTGCATCCCAGTTGTTAAAAGGAGAATAATAGCCTTCAGCATCCCAGAAGCAGAAATTCCATTAATACCCCAAAGACAACTCTGGCTTGGACAGAAACAGCAAAAAGAATCTGTTCTCATATTTTTATACTTACGTGAATAAATATCTCATAGTCTATGTAAGAATGCCATGAGTCTTCTTTCTGTATCCTGGGGTCTCGCACCAAGACAGTTACAAATTCCTGTAAGTGCATAATAAAAATCAAGCAATTAATTTCAGAAGACAAAGGCAGCCTTAAAGACTCTCTTGATTGTTCTGCTGTTCCACAAACTACTGAGTCAGATTAAAAGCTGAACTGCTGTTTTATTGAATTTTGCAACCCTATAAATGGAGAAGCATAAAGCAATGAATCATCTGAGCTACACCACATGCCTGGGAAAGTCCCTGCCAAATTGCTAGCTGAAAAGGAATATTTCAGATTAAGTAACACTGTGCAAAGTCATACATGTTTCATGCATGGGAGACAAGATCTTGGCAGGGACAAACTGAAAGTCTAACATTCAAAGTCACCCATGTAAAGGAGAAGGAGGCAGGTAATTCAGGCTTTTCCCACATTTGTAATCAAGACTGACAAAGAGCACAGCTGCAGATGTGGCATTGGGGCATTTCTGTTCCATCAACCTGCCCAGGGAAGCAACACAGCTACACTGCAGGGCAAAATTCCCCATTTTGATGGGACAATCATATAGAGTACTTGTTGTAGAAGTTGTCATATCTAGCTTACTTACTCATAATTTCTACATTTATGTAATAATTTAGAGGGGTTTCAAGAGAGAAAGAGAAGGCCTGTGGACGTTACTGTAATGTAACACTAATGGGAATTGGAAGAGACTGAAGAATTAAATGTTTCTCAATACTTTCAGCTAATGATCAAAATTTTGTTGTAGAAAAAACAAAACCAAACCAAACCCCCAAATCCTGATAAATCTGTATATTCATGCTAGGATGGAAAATATTCCTTTAAAATACAAAGGTCAAAAGTGTGCTTAAATACCAGCTACTTCTGGATGACATGTAAAGTCTGCCCTACTCCAATTGCATAAATAAGCTATTCACCCTAAAAGCTAAGCCAATCACTTAGCAAAGACTTAAAGAAAAGTGTATCACTTTAAGCAGTAGATGTATTCCCCCTGAGAAGAAGGCACTGCACAGGATCTCCAGGTACAGGAATCAACTGTGGGAGGAATGACAGTATCTCTGGTAAAAAAAAATGCTTCTTTTTAGTGCATATTTGCATAAATCAAGAAATCTTGAACTAGAAAGCTCTCCAAGCATGTCTTCCTATGTCCAAACCAAAGACACCAGAAATAAAAGCTTTATTCCTCAGCCAAGTATTCTCCCCTAACACACACCTGCATGTAGAACCATTGCAAACCTTCAGTGGACTGACAGGAGAACAATAGCAACCTTGAAAGATGAAGATACACTTTTTCCTGGACAGCCATTGTGCTCTGTAGGTAGCAGAGAGACATTCAAGGTCTGGATGAAATAATTTCCCTCCCTGATTTCCAGGCGTTACTGAGATGGGGAGCCTGTGGCCTGATGGCTGGACACAGCTTTTGTTTTTATGTTACTTAGCCCAGCTCCTGGTCCCAGGGGTGTTTTCTGTATAATTGGTGGTTACTTTTCTGGTGAGTATCATGAACACCTTGCTAAATAAAGCACATTTGAAAGGCTCCTCCTGCCACCTCTGCTGCTTCTTTCATCGCTGAAGAGCACCAGAGGGCCAATTCTCCCCTGCAGCTTTTTAACCCCATGCCAGCATGACACAAGAGGAACAAATGATCAGAGCTTTAATCATTCTTACCAGCTGAGGGTCATGCCTTTACTTTTACAAAAACACTAGTAGGGCCTTATGAGGAAGTTATTTCAGCTCCAGAGAAGATATTCAGCAATGTGCTGAACACTGGAGAGGACACCATTTTTGGGTTGTTTTTCTCCACCTGCCTCACTGCCTGTAGTATTTACCGTAGGTAGGTAGGTAGGTAGGTAGGTAGGTAGGTAGGTAGGTAGGTAGGTAGGCAGGTAGGTAGACTTTCAGACCCACTGTACCACCTTTTCATGCCACAAGGTTTTGTCTTCCCCAAATTCCTATTTCCCTGCATCCCGATCTTCTCCAAAGCTGCAACCACTTACTCAACATACTTTCTTTCCTTTGCTGAGCACTGAATGCATCAGTCCTGCAAGTGGAAGAAGAGAAATTATGCCAAGAAGCTTCGAACAGGACACTGCACTCATTTTCCCTTCAACTGCTGCAGCACAGGAGTCACAACCTCAGGCAGCCTGCTTATAACCTGACCTCAGCCTCCTTCCTCTCATTTACTGCTGTATCGGCTTCTTGTTGACTTTTCTTGTGTCCAGGTTCCCCAAATTACCCCATTTCCAAATAACCTTCCATAACCTTCTCCTTTGTACAGAATCAAAACAGTCTTTGAAGAAAAATACTTCTTTCAAACCTTTACAGTACCAAAGTATTGTGATTAAAAGTTGCTATTGGATATGCTGCTGGTTAGCTATGGTTTACTTTGCAAATCATTCCAGACCACAAGATTTGCACTGGAAAACTTCTGTACACTCTTAACTTGCAATTAACTAGTCACTGAGTTTCAACAAGGAGGAAGTTAAAACCCTTCAGACTCTACCTACCAAAGAAATGTGACCTGCTGTATATGCAGTGGCAGGAAGTGTCTAAGCAGTAAAGAACTGAGCCAAGATGAAAAATGATGTGCAGAACAGCAGAGCACCTCAGCAAAATGCAGCCCTCACACACAGTCACTGTCAGCTTTGATTTGAAACACTAGGATTTCAACAGAAGACTGGGTCTTCCTTTTTTCCCCCCTTACTTCTTCCTTTTTTCCCCCCTTACTTACCGAAAAAATGACAATACTGAGTTTAGAATGAAGCAAGATATACAGTAAGCAATTAGAAATGAACAATAAAAATGTACAGCCTGTCTCAAGATTTAGGGTTACTTCCCCTATTTATCTCTTGAATCCAGGAAGTGTTGTTCCCATTACAGATTTTGCTGCTCTGAAACAGTGGCATTGCACATGTAGACTGTTCCTTCTCTTGACCTTTAAGTCTTCTCCAGAATACAAGATCCCACTAGGAAAACAGCATTGCTCTAATCAAAGCAGACTAACCACGCAGTATAAGTGGTGATCCACTGCCAGAAAAGGTGCCTATGCTTTTGCATCCCTAGAGTAAAGGTCAGTATTCATATACAGACTGTGTTATGGTCCAAGCAGAGTTGGGTGGCAGAACACTCACTCCTCTGCGAGAATGCTCCTTTGCTCAGTGCATCCTGCATTCACTGGTCACAAACAACCAGGAGATTACAGCAATTCTGGGTAATAACTACCTTTTTCCTCTCTATGTATTCCACTCCCTCCCCATTTTGCTATAAAACTGAGGACACTCTCAATAGATAAGTCTTTTCTCAAGGCACTGTCCACCTGGGGGAGGTGATGCTGACCTCTCCCTCCCACAGACCACTTAAAGACTAACTTAATCATCACAAAACTGCACCGTAGTCCAGCTGTACAATATGGGAGACTCAGTACAAAGACCGCCAAGGTTTCAGGGACTTTTTACTTTTGCCAGCTGCAATCCTGTACAAGGTGTCTCCCCCCATTGCCCAGTGCTGCTTGCTTTTTCCAGAACTGCAGATCTATCTAGCTATTATGTCACATTACACATATTTTCAGTTTTGTAATTTCAGTTTTGTTTCTTTTTTTTTTCTTGGTTGTGTTGTTGGGTTTTTTTTTAATTGAGGGGCACAATATATGCATTTATATCAATGCATATTCAAGAATATGTGTCCTGTAATGCTTCAGAGCAACAATTCTCTCAAAACCGAAATTTGCTGTTAAAAGTGTCCAGGCTTGGGCAAGGAGACCTCTTGCACTGGAAACAGTATATACTCAAAAGAAAGGTACTGGAAGATGTGGCATCTCCATTTATTCCTTTTCTCTGGAAACTACTAAATTCAGAGGCAAACAATTGTCTGTCCAAACTGCTAAAGCTATAGCTTTGATACGGAGCCCAGCAGCCATGCTGACCTAAACATCCTCATGAATATTCAGAATCTTCAAATCTGCCCCAAAAGCAGTCAGAACTACTTAACAAGCAGGAATTGCAGAGCAGTTTCTCTGGCTGCATGTGCTAAACCAGCCAGTTTAAGCATGGCACTGGTGGTATTTTGCTACCCTGTCCTCAAGGCCAGGAGCAGTCCAAGTACATAGGGTCACACATAAATGACAAAACAGCCAAAGTGACACCATATCTGGATTACACCTACTCCCTCATGGTTACAGATCCATGCAAAGAACATGAGTGTTGACAGGAGACTATAAGGACAGCACTGAGGTCACACAGACACAAGCATAGAAAAACAAAATGTTCCATTTTGAATCTGCCTCAAAAGGAAAAACAACCCATAAAGGCAGCTGAAGCAAACACAATAAATCTTTCTCTTTTAATTTTTCTGTTTCTTTTTTTCTTCCCCTTCTCTCTTTCCTTTTCTTGGATATATTTCTGCATAATGCAATGGATTCCTCAGAGAAAAGGATGAGGCAGAAGCCTTCTTATACAGAATTTGACCACAAAAAATGTGCCTTTCTCAGAAATCTCTTAACATTTTCCTACTAGGAAAATAGGAAATCTGACATGGAAATATCTATTTTTAATATTAGGGGAAAATCTGCCACAAGAAGGAGGAATAAAAACAATCTCACATTGGTTGACTACTTGTATTTAATCATTTCAGCTGCATTTTAATTCAAATGTCTATGCTCAAGACTGTATCAGGTGATGAGCTTGTGCTCCTATTACACATGTGATTAGTCAATAACCCCTGAAGAGTAATTTTCCACAAAGCTTCCAAGAAAAACAGCATATCCCATCAGGTTGCCTGTTAGTAAAAGGATCAGCAACAAAGGACATGGGACTTTTCATGCTGTGGATGTTGGCATCTTCACTCCATGCATGCTGTGTAGTAAGGCTGATAAGAGACTAAGAGCTGAGACAAAATAATTTGTTGAAACTTTTAATGTTCATTGGACTGAGCAGAAGAGAACATGCAAACAGGATTCTTGTGGTCCATGCAGCTGATAATCAGAGCTCAGATCCAGATCCAACCATTGTCCCTATAAAACATCTAAAACTGATAAAAAGAAGACTCCATCCAAATCCTTCTCCCCTGTCTCAGTGTCTGAACCCTTTATGCACAGTCACTTACTCTGAATGAATATCTGATTCTTCTACCAGATTTTAACAGAAGAAACTGGCACTGCATCATTCCAGAATATTCTGTATCCTGGCAACTAAAAGTATGAAGAATACAACCAGTCTTCTCTAATCCATGCGAATTGTAATGAAATTAAACCCACAACTTGAATCCTTTTTTATTAAAGCTTAGATACCACTTACCTGTTTTTCATGTTTTGGCGTCATATTCACTGGTTTGTTGTAAAAAAAAAATCAACCTGGAAAAAACAAAACCAGAATAGACATCAGATTGGTATTTAGTAGTTATTTAAAGGTCATTATCACTTTTGCCCTTTATTAGTAGACAGTGGAAAAAGCCAGGCTTAGTGCCATATATGGCAGAAAACACATTGCATTACCTGTGTATCTCAGACTTTATTCATTTTTAAAATAATCCCTTTTTAGAAGCACTGGGCTAGTCCCCTTCTCTATATATTTGTCATACTTGACAGTCCAGTTCATCTCTGGAAGTCAGTGCTTTTCTTCTCTGCTCCAAGAGCCATCTCAGGGCTCATCCTCGCACCCACGTCCAAGAGCTCTGCTGAGCCAGCATTCCCAGTGCTCAAACACAGCCGAGGCAGCGCTGCCTGGGCCTCACTCGCAGGGAACCAAGAACAAGTCTGTGGGACTGCAGCTGAGGTTCAGAGACCCTAAAACATCTGAGTCAAAAGAATCAAATGCCCATCTCGACCATCTTCCTCAAACTCAGAGAAATGGAGACACAAACTGCTTGATCCCTCAGGAGAGCTAAAACTCAGGCTAAATTTCACAGCATCTGTGTTTTCAAATCTCCATGTAGGGAGGGGATAATCAGATCAAAATGAAACATCTTGTCATTAACTTATATTTTAAATCTCCTCTTTTGCTGAAAATCCCAAGAAATCTTTAACTGTGTCTGCAGTCCAATAAACTGGACAGTTTGCTCAGGACAGGTGCCCACATGGGAAGAGTGGGACAGCTTTATTTACTTGCCAGGTTATATACATACTACCTTCTGTTTAGTGACAGAGCTTGAAGCTGCTCTTGTTATTATACAACTACACATTTATGTCAAGTCCAGCCAAGGAGCGCTGAACACCCCACCCCTGACCAATGCCTCTCACAAAGACTGTCAAATAACAAACCCCACCCATTTTAATAAAACAGAGCACAAAGATAAGCACATATACACTTCTTGGACCAGGAAGTTACTCTGGAACAAACAACCACTTTGTTGTCAAATTTCTATAGGGTCAGTCATATCAAAATAGGATACTCTGTTTCCAAATAAAAATGACCATACATAAGACTTCATCCTAAAGGGTGCCATTGTACAGTTCCCATTTCCACAAAGATAAGGCCATCATTTCACTTCTATAGCTAGAATGGTAGTGATAAAGTAGGAATAACAAAAACATATTTAAATATTTTTTTTTTTAAACTCCATTTACATATGCTTAACTAGCATGTATGTTCCAAGCTGAAGTTATAGAAGAGCACTCAAACACTTCTTGCTGCACAGGCTCAGCAGTGTCAAGCCTCTCTGCAAGGTGGGGGTAAAAATTTGGCTCACTGATGCTAACTGCTGTTAATGCAAAAGTATATTATAAACTTTCCTTTTAGGGAGATAATTAGCTTTTTACCTCACAGGAGGGCACCAGCACACATCACAGGCCTTTCATGGAATTGCATAATCATTTAAGCTGTCTCCAAGATCATCAAGTCCAACCTTTGACTGACCAGTACCTTGTCCACTATACCATGGCGCCAAAGCCCATGTGAAGCTGTTTCCTGAACACCTCCATCCACCACCACACCCTGGGAAGCCCATTCCAATGCTTAACAACCCTTTCTGTGAAGAAATTCTTCCCGAGGTCCAACCTGAACCTTCCTTGGTGCAGCTTCCCCTGTCACTGACTTCCCCTTGTCACCACCTCGTGCTCTTCCCCTGTCACTGGCTGATCCCCAGGCAGCTCCAGCCTCCTTTCAGGCAGCTGTAGGGAGCAATAAGGCCTCCCCTGAGCCTCCTTTTCTCCAGGCTGAACACCCACAGCTCCCTCAGCTGCCCCTCGTAGGACTCAGCCTCCAGACCCTTCCCCAGCTCCTTGCCCTTCTCTGGACTGGCTCCAGCACCTCCATGTCCTTCACAAGTGAGGGACACAGAACTGGACACAGGACTCGAGGTGCAGCCTCACAAGTGCTGAGTACAGACAAAAAAAAACAGCTATGTTTGGCTTGGGCTGTTTGAAGAAGATTCTTTGTGCTATCTCTCCCCACTGAGTACAGCTATAAACCCATATAGTTTGATGTAACTTCCCCCCCTTTCTTGTTTGAGTGTGCTGAGGTTTTTTTTCAAAATGGCAATGCAAAATTTTTTTTCCAGTTATGTATCTTTATTCCATCAAATTCTGCAGTGTGTTTCTCTCCTGCCTCTAAGCTGATTCAAGTGAGAAATTTTGCAAGCCCAAAATATCTCATTCCTAACACTGTTAGCAAATGACAAGGCTGAAATAGCACGTTTCATTCTGTCATCTGTTTTTCTAATGACCGAGTTATGTGTTGGTACAGGTTAGCAAGAACGGCTTAAACTCCAAACAGCCACCACGATTTAAAATATTTAATGGCAAAAAATTAATATTTCAACACCAAAAAGCTTCCTAAAATATTTAAAATACATCAGTTTTTCATCAAGTAATTCGGAAAAAAAAAATCAATAATGGAAATGCAAGCCCCCCAAGGCTGCCTTCTTTCACTGATTTCAGTGAGATTGCCCAGTCACACTGCAGCCACTTGCAAATATACTGAATGCAATATTCTGTCTGGTAGCAAGACATATATTTGGGAACCTCTGTAACACATAGAGAAGCCAGTGAAGCAGAACACACAGCAAACCTAGTGAAACTTCTGCTTAAGAAGTTATCTTTGTATCTTGAGAAAAAACTACTCAAAATACCAGTGATGGAGAAAAACAACCATCAGAAGACAAACAGAAGGCTTTTGGTCTTTTTACTCTAAGCAAAATTTCCTCTGACAGGGAAATGAACAAGTGCTGGGAAACAGAATCAAAAAAAGCCAGTGGTCGGTCTGTAGTTTTGATAAAACACTTCCGGCTGAGGGTGGGAAACCTCCCCCACATTGCTTTGAGTAAGTTTTTGTTCTGCTTCTGATCCATTATCAGTCTGAAAACTTCTCTTTTTTTTTTTTATTAGTTTCATATACTGTATCAACCGCTTCTTGCAGTACATATTTTTTTGGTTCTCAATTGCATAACCAACAAAACTGCCAGGGAACAGCTCCACAGCTGCTAACAGCAACCATCCAAAAGCAAAAAGATTACGTAGGATGAATTGCCATACTTCCTGTGCCTGAAAAAGAACCAGGAAGAAGAGGGAGGAAAAAAACCACAAGTACTGCAGTACTTTTCTTAGGGAAAACAGATAAACTGCAGTGCTCTTCTTAAGGGTAAGAGATAAATAATATCAAGTATTATATTTTATTTCATATTTTAGAGATTAGTTTCTATTTAAAAATCTAAATTAAAACAGATAATCTAACATTACTAGGGATATACACTTTTATCATGTAGATGGACTGCTCCTGAAGGAGGAAGTGATTCCTCCCCAGCGTTCTCATACTGAAAGATGAAAACTCAAGCAGTAGTGCAGACAAAAACCACATCAACTTGCTCTAAGAACAGCATGAACAAATGCCAGCCCTCCTGGCTGCCTCACCAATAGCTGTATTTAGCTGCACTGAAATTTTACAATTTCACTCATTACTGGGCAGTGACCTATACAATATCCTTATCTGCCCTGGGAGTGCTCATGCATTCCATGTGGTCAGTGTTTCCTCTCAAGGATAAATGCTGCTAGTCAGCCCATCCATCCATCCATCCATCCATCCATCCATCCATCCATCCATCCATCCATCTTTGGTTATTTTTAATCATATAACTAAATGACCACCTTCAAGCTTTAAAGGGTAAGTGTGATTTAGTTTTAGACCTTGGTGATGATTCAAAGTACTATCCAGTCATAAGCAAAGTCCTCAGCTGTGCTTTCGGGGTTGTTCCCACTATCAGTATCAAATGAAACTTTAATTCAAGGCTTCAATATGACCAAGAAAGAGAGAAAAATTGAATCTCTAACTGCTTACAAGTCTTTCCTGCATTTTGTGGTTTGCTCACCTTAAGACTCAAACAAAGTCATAAAAATTTTCATTTAGAGCCTGTAGAAAGTTCAGCTGCATCCATACACGGAGCTCACTGTCAAAGAACATGCCCATGTGCACCTGGCCACACTATGTTCCTGAAAGGCAAGCAATCTGTGTGGATTTGTAAGGAAAATACACAGGCGGGGTGATGGTGGAACTGGGAGGAACAGGAAGAATAATAAAGAGACGCTCTGGAGAGCTCAAAAAACCCCTACACCTATAAAAACACAGCATTTTGTGTTGCCAAATTGACCACATCCTAACACAGCTTGGCATTTACAGTAATTTGATACATGGCTATCACAGAACTACTGCTCTTGTTGATGGGAAAAATCTTATTCAGATGCTGCTCCTCAAGCAGGGACTTTCAGTCGATCCAGAATAACTCAAACTCAGCATAAGCTAATGCCTTCTACTTCACCTGCTCCATTTAACACCTGGGGCCAACCCAACTGTACTGATCAGACCCATGAGTTCACTTCTGTTCCTCACTGTCCATGAACCAGATGGTGAGCACTGAAACTCCACACTGTGCAGGTCACAGAGCATATTTCCTCTTTTCATCTATCCTGATGGTAATATGCCTCACCCTCAGCAAATTACTGTAAGGATCTGTTGGTCAAAAGTGAAAGGAATATGAAAGTCATGAGCATTTTCATCTATACACAAGTCTGGGGTGTGCAGCCTGCTTAGTGAAGTCCACAAAATGAAGTACCCCTTGAGCAAATCCTTCTCACTTCCCAGGATCAAAGTACCAGTTTCATCAGTGTTGTATCACAGTAGGAGCACGATCACTTCACTGCTGAGAAAAAAATAAGCACACTGTCTAAACTGCTTTTAAAAGAATGGGAGCTTTCCAAACCACCAACAGAATTCACACACCTTCCTTTCCACCACAATACAATGTAGAAAGACACTGCCAAATATCATCCCTTTGTGGCTGCACTTGAAATTCCCAGGCACTGTTGCCAAGATGCTTAGTTAACTACTCCTTCCTATGGAATTTCACCTCACTTAGTTTTTAAACACTTTTTTATGGCCATGAGGTATAAGACAGTTTCTCCTTAACCATTACATTAGCATTTCTCCCCAGTCAGCCATTCCCCCGTCTTGCAATCTTGCTGGCTAGTAAGACATGTTTTACCAGAAGGATGAATCTGGAACATTAAAAAAGGAAAAAAAAAAAAGACAATAGATAAGAAATTTTTGTTTGTTTCAGAGGAACTTGACAATCAAAGAGTTAATGAAAAACACTAATTTCCCTCTGCCCTCCAAAATAAATACATCACAAGGATTACAGTGTCAGGTGTGGGTCACAGATTTCCAATTACAGTGGTATTACACCACGCTTTCAGTTGCTTCAAGTTAATACAATAGTGCTGGACAGCAGCACGAGTTACGTGCCAAGCCCTTCTGAAACCTCTAAAAGCCTAAAGATAAACAAGGAAGAAGTGCTAAGAAATCTATTCAGAGTAGGAGAGAGCTATTCAGATGTTTCCCCATTCTCTTTTTGTTGTTGCTGATGGGTTGGTTTGGTTTCTGGGAGGGAAGAGCGTTTTGTTTGTTTTTTCTTTTTCAGGCTCAAATTTCAGATATACCCACAACCAAAGGACTTCATGGATATTCTGCAGCTTCAGTGGGTTGATGATCTCAGAGGACTGCTATGGTTTTCTCTTAATAGAAGCTACTGGTAAGGCTAACACAGGCATCTTGGGATTTCAGGTAACAACTACAGAACAGTAATTGTGGGTCAAATCACTGAAAAAACAGTACATGCCAGAGCTGGTCACAGTAATTATTAATTCCTCAGGGCTAATGCTTGCCACTGCTTCTGCAGACAACCAGGGGGCCACTCAGAACTTTCCTGCAGCTCCAGCTCCTGTGTCTTCCAGGCAGACTGTCAAGCTGGTCTGCCATGGGAGCCTGCCTTTGCTACTCTTTCAAATTTTTATGGTGCCTAAGATTAAACTATGCAAAATTATTTTTGTGCCATACATAATCGCAGGTTTTGTTGCTAGGACACTTTCAGAAGGTTGACAAAAAAATAAGGCAGTCTTTGAAGGAAGCATTGGTGACCTTCAAGGTAAAGTTTCAGGAAGTAAGCTTGCTCCAGGGAGCTTTTGAGATTCCTTAAGCTAGGAAAAAATCAATTTCAGAAGAAACAGCAACCTTGGCAAACTGGCAAATCAACCATCTTTTCAGCTGTACTCAACATGGAAAACACACTGGACAGGCACTAGGCTTCTTACTGATAACATACACAAAATAGGCACACCACTGGCACTGAAACTACCTCTGAGAAGGGAAAGAAGCAAGTAATTTCCAGGCTAAGCCACTTGCTGAGCAGCACTGTGTACTTTGCAAGTGACAGCTCCGTTCAGTTGCAGAAGCGACGAGTGAGGATGTACACACTGTGCACAAACCATACACAGATCTTACAGGGTACACCAACAGAGAAAGATAAACCTGCCCTAGGTATTTATTACATGATGCAAGTTACAAACAATACATCAGACAGCTGTTACTTTTAGAAACCAACAAGGTGGGGGTTGTAAAGAGACTAACATCTCAGCACTTCAGAACATAGATTAAATTCCTAAGAAAAATATTAAATGTTCCCGAAGGAAGGTTCAGAGAATGTATATGTCTTTCTTTCAAAAATCATATTTTTCTCAAGACTTAAGTATTTCATTGCATAAAATAAAATAAAGTTACCTTAAAAATAGTATCCTTCTCAAGGTATCTCTGTAATAATTAATTTTTATTTATCACAGGAAAAGAAGGGCTGATGGAAGCTATATCTTTGCTGCTGAGTAAGCAGAGCAAAAGTCAGCAAATACTATGCAGTCTTATCACTACATTTCCTTCTCAGTCTCTAAGACGCAGAGGCTGCCATCACCTGACCCCTTCCTTCCTGACTTACCCGCTGAGACACTTTGAATCTCATGTACCAGAAATTTCTCATTTTCTGCTTATTCAAAATATTTTAATTTATGATACAATTTTTGTCTGCTGCTTGAATTGCTGTTACTTAGCACTACACGTTCCAGCTTAGCTTTTTTCCTGCTGTGGATTTCCTTATGCTATCAAAGCATCTATTTTTGTGATGTGTTACCTGCTCCAATCCAGGAAGTGTTAGTGTTTGGTCTTGTGCCCAGAGAGGAAAGTAAAGCAAAAGTTATAGTTTTGGCTGCAACCACAGAATTAGAAGTCCCAGTCTCATGACATGGGTCTGGGGAGATGGCTGGGAAAGACCCAGCACAGATATAGTAAAAAATGAAATGAACAGCTAAGCAGTAACATCCTGAGACAGACTGATCCTAAGTCTGTAAGTCTGTGTAACTGCAGCTTAAGACAGTGGGTAAGACAGGAAATACCGCAGTCAATATAGTGTGCCCACAAAGCATTCTGATCAACTCTCTTCAAACTCTTGTGTTTCTTGTGTCTTCTAAGTTGACCAAGCCCATGGCAGATCACTACAACAGCGCAGCTGGATCAGATATCCAGTCCTTCACACTATGGCAATTCACTCTTTGGGCTCTCTTCCCCTGAAAAATGCATCAGATGGCCCATCACTGATGCAAAATCTTACTGCTGTCACATTTGTGTAGCTGCAGACACATATTGCACTACTTTGTGGCCTGGGTCTATCAACCATCAAATTAACCAATAAAGAATGTATTAACAGTGAGTTCACTTGTTCAATGGGCTTTGTTACCTTTCTAGAAGCTACTCTGTGCCAGTGGCATGAGAACAGTATTTTGGAAGCAAAGGGCTTCTGAATAGTGTTACTTATTACTAAAGCAGGCAATTCTAAAAAACAAACAGTGTTTGGCAGGAGAAACTTTTCATGAGACTGACCAGTAAGAAAAACAAGCTGAAGATCAGTGATTCATCCATTTACCTAGATTTTCTACCTCTCATTTATTTGAGAGATGTGA
Source organism: Ammospiza nelsoni (assembly GCF_027579445.1). Taxonomy (NCBI): domain Eukaryota; kingdom Metazoa; phylum Chordata; class Aves; order Passeriformes; family Passerellidae; genus Ammospiza; species Ammospiza nelsoni. The sequence goes on along the minus strand of NC_080633.1, from coordinate 33,965,509 downwards.
ATTTTATTGTTTTCAATAAAACAATAAAATGTTTTATTGTTTTAAGATGTGATTTTTATTGTTTTCACCCCACTGCTGCACCCTGACTTTATAAGACTCATGTCAGCTTTTGGCCAGTTCCTGGCATAAGAGGCTTACCTGTGATGTGGCAAATTTCTTTAAGAAGTTGTGAGAGAACAGCAGGAGGCATAGCAAATACACAAAAATGGGAGGGAGAGAAGAAAAGCAGCACTTGACTGCTCTGCCATCACAGCCAAGTCAAAGAAGTTGCTGGTCAGCCTGGAACAAACACTGCTCAAGATAAAGTGGTAAGAGAAGCAAACGTTGAAAACAGTGTTTGCAGGACAAGTAAGGTTCACAGCTTGCTTTCACAGTGCCCAAACCACGTGATGTTTTTCCAACAATGAATTCAACTAGACCACTAAGTAGTCTGAACAATAAATTCTGCCTTCAGTAGGAGAAAGATTTCACACTCACAGAGTAGATGCTGCTGAAATGAGCAGAATGCACAGATCTGTATAGCAAGTCTATGGGAAAACAGTGGACCAAGAGGAAACTGGTTTGTGTTAAATAACACTTATTCCAAGTTAATTTCTTAGTCACTGTCTTTAAACACAGAAGATATACACTAAACTTTTGGAAGTCCCAGACTGTTTTCTGCTTGTGAGCGCTTCAGAGGCAAATACTGTGAGAAAATGCATATGAAGTCACCAGTTGAAATAATTTATAGTCATAAACAATGTCCCAGAAGTCCTTTTCTTTTGCAACACTTGCAACAGGCCTAGTCCCATTCTTTTTGTTACCTGTTAGGTTTAATTTACTTCAGGCCAAAAAAAGCACAACCCAGTCTTAGAACAAGTATCAATTCATACAACCACACCTTTAACTAAACCAGCTGAAACCTACACATTTTGAATGGATGTATTAGAAGTATTACTTCATGATCCTACAGTTAAACCCATACCAAATATCCATCACATGGCTGGAAGGATCTGATAACCATCAAGAGATTCTCTCTAGCCCTACTGGTTTGTAGAAACACAGTGATGTTGCAGTGATATTGCTTTTCAGCCCAGCTCTCAGAACAAAACCACAATCACAGCACCCCAAAGAAACCAAGGGCCCAGACCAAGCAGGAGCAGAAGGTACCAGCTACCACACACCCCCTGCAGCTGGATGCCCACAGAGGGAAGCTCCACTGCAGGTATCCAGCCTAGACCTCACTGCCAGTAATTTTTCTGCAGAACTGACACAAGTAGGTCACTCGGTGTCACTGGAAATGTAAACAACCACTACTGAGGATGCTTTTCCCCTTTATAGGTGAGTTTCAAATCCTGCACCACATTATGCACAGCAAGTGTTTTACATGCTCAGAAAGCATTCTGTGAAGATAGCACTGTCCTTGACAGGGTCTGTATTATTGTTCTAGCAGAACAGGAAGGAAAATGGTTAGACTAAAAACAATACAACTTTTGTAATTATAAAAGCTAGTTATTAACTGACCACTGAAATCCAGAATTTCATCTACATTAAAGAGAGAATAAAGCTATTCAAGGTTGGAAAGTTATCTAGCTTAGCCAAGCCTATGGAGAAAATGCAGCACTCCTTAGAATTTAACTTTGCCAGAAACCCAGTGAAAGGGCAATCATATACATGAACCTACATGATTTTTTCATAACAAATTTCTATTTCAGATGGTCTAGGACAAGTCAGTTTACCACCCAAGGTTGGAATGACAGAAGCTCTAGTGATCCTCAGGTGGTCAACATAATTCTGGAGTGCCAACTAGTGTTTACACAGTGATGTTCAGATGCTGTAAGTTCCAAAGCCTTCTTTTTCAAGCAAACCAATAGGTTTGCTCAAAGAGAAGATATTTAATGTGTACAAGTCGCCTTGGTGCAAAGGATCTGTGACTCTGGAAATCCTGGAGAAAAAGAAAGAATACTTTTCTGAAAGAAAATTATTGCTTATGCACATATGCTATAGCATAGGATATTACTTTCCCAGTTTGACTGAAGCCTAAAGATTGCCTTATGTTTTCTTAAAGATAGTCCACAGGACTTCAAATTATCTTTATGGTTATCTTGCATTAGTTACAAGGTTTGGTGCAAATATTGATGTTTTCCTGAGAAAATCAAGATATTTTCTTTGCAAGTTGACCCACACTATTAACACCAACCTACCATGGTTTGCATCAAACCCCTGTAATTCCTCTGTGGATAGCTCACAAAAAAAGACCTCAGCTGGGAGAGGATCTTGCATTTCTACTCTGAGGTTTAGCACTGGATTACATCCTATTGTTGACATCTTTTTCCCAACCAGCACGTCAAACAGATCTTCCAGCTCAGCATATTCTGTGATTCCTCTTCATCCACCCCGAGAGGGGGAGACAAGGGGCTTTCTCTCATCTGGGATGAGCCATTTGCCTTCCTGCCCCCCCAACTCCAAACAGTCACACCTGCAAACAGTGGCCAGACAGATCTAACAAATGCCACGTAGTCCTAAATCCTTGGGGAGCACAACAACTCGTGTCCCAGCCATTAAACATCACCCTTATTATTTCACATGCCTGAACACACGTGAGGGTGTCTTTGGGCTGTGCATGAGACAAGGCTGTTAGACTCAGCTGTTCCCAAAGCACGATTGCAATGACACTGTGTGCCAACGTGACTATTTATACACAAGCGCCTGGCACGTCAAGGCTCTGGCATTATCAAGATGTTCTTCAGTGCCTTGCAGATATGTCCCTTCTCCCCATAATCACTCCCCAACACCTCCACTGCCACCTCACCTTTTCATATGTCATTAGTAGAAATTCATTTCTTCTGGGAAAAGACACACTGCTCTTGGGAAAACAAAGCCTTCCCCTCTGGGAAGACAACTGAAGATCTCATTAAAACAGAAGCTAAAGTTATGACTAATTTAAAACCACACATCACCATTACACAATTAAAACAATGAGACTAATAGAAGGCAGAACTTACAACCTGGTGACTGCTGCTGTACACAAGAAGCAAGGTAGGTGAGCAGCTAGGGCCTCCCTGAGGGAAAGGAGGAGCAAGAACTGGAAGGATGCGTGGGCACCACGCAAACAGAGGTCAGAGTAAATTACTCATTGTCAATTCTACAGTAAAAACAGAAGCTTTATTACAGAAGCAGAACAATTGGCTTTGAAACATGGTTTTAGCTATAAGTGAGTGCATCTTCCTAGACATCTCTGGTAGAGAAGAAAGGGAAAGAAAGAAGTAATTTTCTTAAGCCTCAAATCCTTTCAATATCAGGAAATAGAAATTCCTCCACACCACAAAAAAGTAAGTATGGAGGGTAACTGGCTTCCTCTTTTTATGCACAAGAGGGAAGATCCATAATGAAATCATTCCTTGTTTACCCATTCTCAAACAAATGGAACTTGATGGTGTGCATCCTGCCCCTCAGATCTGTGACAGTCTGTAACACCAGGCATATGAAGATGCTGGAGCAAAGAGAAACTCCCTTCAGTCCTTCAAGTACTTCCTTTCGGGCCAGGCCCACAGAGTGATGCTTTTTGCAATAATTTTTTTCAAGGTTCATATCTGTTGATGAATTCACCTGCCATACTGGGAGACAGTTTGACAAAAGTCACGCTGAGGTGCCAGTGGGACAACGTGCAGTGCTGGGGTACTGCAGACACCTTGAGCAACACCTGCACAGCATCAAACTAGAGACATGCCCTGTTTAACTGCAGACTTTCAGCAAAGCAGCAGAAAACAAGCAAGAACGCAGTATGTATGTTAGTTATGTCTGTACCTGAAGTACTGAAGGAGTAAGCACACCAGGGAGCAAGTCAAGGGCCAGCACAAGGGCTGGCAGACCATGTGGGCTCCTTTGTCTGTGGAGAACAGGCCCAACAAAATCAGAAAGGAAACTGAAACAAGGAACCCTGAGGATATTTAAGGATTCTGTGAAGACATTTCACTAATTAGGCCTTGAGAAGACAAATACTGGTTTGAATTTCTCCAAGTTGAAAAACGATCCCTGGAGGAACACTGTGGGAATTGCAGAACCATTTGTGATTTCATCATTGGATTATGTTCCATCAGAACTCCCACTGCTCCGCCTTTTCTACAGAAATCTGGACAAGCAGGATTCAGACAGCTGAACTTAGATGTTCGTGTCTTTGTGAATGCTCACAAGGTGTCCTACTTTTCAGCTGCTGCTCAAGAAGAGGGTGGATCAACTGTGGGTCATGTGCCAGCCTCACACAAGTGTTTTGGATCCCTCGGGACAGTCACCTGGAAAGGCACCAGCCACAGACATCAGGCCACTGACCCATGCCCAAACCTCCGGATGCTGCACAGGCAGCACTTTGGTGCTATGTGCAGTGTAGATGGATTCCTCAGGAGATCCTGCTCCTTCTGCAACATCTCCCACCATGAGGGCCTGTCTGTGCCAGGGCTGCTGTAAGTGTTTCCAGCTCCAAGCTGCCTTTGCAGTCTCTCTGCTTCTTCCTTCCCTCCCACAGATGCTTGATTTTAACAGCACAAAGAGCTGTTGACCAAGCTCTCAGCAATTCAGTTGGAGCTTTTGCCAACAAGGAAATCGTGATGGCAGTCCGCTTTCTGTGGGTGGAGAGGTCACACCTGCAGCCACCAATGAAGTGGCATGACAAGATTTTTAGTTTTGCCTTCCTGTCTTTCAATGTCTCTATATATAAAATATGAATGTTTCGTAAACATACTAATCAAGGATTCTTCTGGATTTCTTTTCTTTTTTTTCCGCCTCCAAGCTGGAGAAGAAGAATGCTTACGAAAGATGTTTCTGTTCCTAATTTCTGTTCAGAGATTTAGCAATCTATGATACGAAGACCCAGAGCCAAACACTACGCAGCAAACTTGTGCATGTAACTCCCTGTAGACATGAAGCATGATTTGCTTCTCTTTTCCAAGACTTATCTTGCCAAGAAGTTGGGAAATTCCTGTAGGACACATCTTCTCTTTGTATTTTTATCGGAAGAACAAAAAAGTTGCTGAGGGTTTCTTTTTTAGATAATAAAAATATGCAAAATATTTAATGAGAAGAAATAAAAACCACAATACCCTAAATTATAGAGATCTCTTTTACTCCTCTGTTTACAAAAGCCAAAACCTTATGCATACTACACACCACACACATGGAAATAAGATCCATGTGACACACTGCAGAGATATGACACACCAAAGTTGTCACCTGTCTCATACTACCTACCTACTTCCAGGAAGCAAGAAACAGCTCCAGCAGTCCTGAGTAAATGTTCACAACTTTTTTGTTTTGTGATTTATCACAGTGTGGGTTTTTTTCTTTTGGGTTTGGTTTTATTTGTTTTGTTTTCATTTTCTTTTAAAATCAACCTGCCGGAGGAGTGCTTCCTTCTTTCACACGCATAAGTTACAGAATTGCGTGATAAAAGCAGAGAAGGTTGCAGTTGCCCAAAACGATGGCAATTAGGAAACATACTGAGCAAAAATTGACTGAAATGAGACCACAAGACTGATTCAGTCCTTTATGGTCAGAAAGGCCCCAACTTCAGCATTGGTACCCTTGAGAGTATCTCTCATTCCCCAGGAGGAGGGTGGGTGGAGGGGAACACCACACTGAAGCAAGTGCCTGATCTGTAGGCTTGGCCCAGCAGGCCAAAGGCAACGCTGCTCTGTGGCAGGGGAAATAAGCTGCCAGGGGAAGGAAGGAGGGAAGCATCAAGGAAACGTACTCTAGGGTTTCTTAGCAGCAGCACAACGGATCTAAAATTTCTGTGAACAGAGCCTTCACCCCCATTATGATGATCCCCATCTGCTCAGTGGTAGCACTGAACTGCCTTGCATCAGTCACGTCACCAGTCCTGGCTCAATGGTGACAGTCCACCAAAAGGTCACCCCATGTTTGCCAACTGATGGCTTGATTCAATGCTCCACTTGTTCTTAGGCCTGCGAATTGCTCAGTTTCACCCAAATGCTCAGTAGTTTTTGCTCAGTATGGATTAGTGCTTGGGAAGGGAAATCTGAGGACACTCAGAGCCTCAGCACAGCAAATCATTACTCATGTGCAACCTCTACACTGCACCTCTGCTAAAAGCACCTCATCACTGAAGGCATGCAGAGATCACAGAATTAGCTCAAGCAGCTACACCAGGGCTGCCTAACCTCCAAACAGGAGTTAACATGGAAAATCACAGCTGTTTTGCAACAGTAGAAGAGCAAAAATCCTTAGAAGTAATATTTTCAAAATATTTCCCTCCTTTAGAAAAAATAATCAAGTATAATTATTTTCCTAATAAAATTTAAAATAATCATCATCATCTATAATAAAGGTAGAAGTATTTCTATGAACACAACCACGGTGTACCAATGCAAGATATTTAAATTTATTAAAAGGCAAATACTCCTTAGACTCAATGCAAAATATACATTATAAACAAGAGGTTTCTGGATTTCCAGTCAAGCATCATAAATAACACCCTAGGCTGAGTCAGGCCTAATTATTACTTGCATCTTCTACACAAAGAAAACATTAGTATTTCCACTTTTCTAAAGAAAGTCCAGTATTGTGTCATTCAGGAAGGCCCTGCCTTGCATTAGTTTCAGTTTCAGTTGTCCCTAGCACAAATAGAAAAACGTCTCCCTTCACTTGAGCTATTTCTGTCAATGTGAGGCAATGAAAACTCCAGCTTCATTTTCCCTTGGGTTATGGGTGATGCGGGCACATGCCAGGTGGGTGCCTCAAACACACCCACGTGGGCCAGACCCTGATCCTCAAGAGCTTGCCTCCACATTTCCACCTGCCTTTCCTCCCTGGAGGCTGCTAGCAGAATGAGGCAGTATTTCCCTAAAATCCTTGAAGGGCTGCGAGAACACCCAGCCAGCTGTCCTGATCTGATGGCGACTGTGTCTCGGGGTGTGACCCCAGCGAGTGCGAGACGGGCAGCAAACACAGCGCCTCAAGGAAAAGCACCGGCAGCTGCCCCCGCGCCTTTGTGCCCGGCTCCAGAACAGGACCCAAGGCAAATCCAGCAACCCTCAGCCACTGGAACTTGCTCTGCTTTATAAAATCTGTTATTTTTAATTGCATACTGACTTTTCATAGGCTGACTTCATTTGTACCTAAAAATTTCTCGTGCTGCTTAACTTGGATAACACAGAAATTTAAAAATAACATAAGACAGTCTCCTGACTAACAGAACATCGAATCGAATGTTCTGCATTTAATACAAAAGCACGCTATGATATATATTATATATTTGTATATGTATACTGCATGTTATATAATGTATATACACAACAATAACAATATGTATATATATACACACAGAGCTTTTGCACATCCCTGTGATCTTTAGATCGCAGTTGCCAAGGGCGATGGATTTGCCACAGCAAAACAAAGACGAGCGGACCAAAACAAGATTAGTAGTTGCTTAAACCAAATCTCCCGCTGCCCGGCGTTAATCATTGCCAAGGGCAGTCATTTACCGCGCCGTAAACCGCGGCGGAGCCCTGTGCCAGAGACCGGGGAGGGAAACACACTCCGAAGGGCCGGGAGCAGCCGAGCGCCGCCGCCGGGGCCGCAGGGCTGCCCGCTGGGCCAGGGCTTGCCGAGCCGCCCCTGAAACCGCTCGGTGCCACCGAGCCCGGCAGCGCCCTCCGGCACCGCAGCCCGGGGCACGGCCGCACCCCGAGCCCCGCACCACCAACAGGCCAGCCCCGCCGGAGCCGCTCCGGTAGCCCCCAGTTGTACGGAGGTCTGACACCCCCCGATCCCGGTCCCGATCCCAGTACCGACCCCGCACGGCTCACCCGCCGCCGCCGCCGCTCCTGCCGCCGCCCAGGGCCGGGAGAAGCCGGCGCGTCACCGACAGCAGGCGGGGCCGCGCTGCCCGCCCCGCCCGGGCCCGGAGACCCAGAGGGGCAGGGAGGCTTTCCTCGAACAGAGGCTGACAGTCCGGGCCGGGAGACCCAGAGGGGCAGAGAGGCTTTCCTCGAACAGCCGATCTGACAGCCGGGCCCGGAGACCCAGAGGTGCAGGGAGGCTTTCCTCGAACTGCGGATCTGACAGCCCGGGCCCGGAGACCCAGAGGGGCAGAGAGGCTTTCCTCGAACAGAGGCTCTGACAGTCCCAGGCACCGGGGAGGGGAGGAGGCTGAGCCCTGGGGTGCGCCTGTGGAGCGGAGCGGGCATGGAGGTGTCCTGTGACCTGCATCCTGATGGGATCTGCATCCTGATGGGATCTGCGTCCCGTGATTGAGTCACCTTGACTGAGTTGGGCCCCTTGGTGTTTACGACTTGTAACACCTCAGTTGTCCGCACCCCATGTGCTTTATGAGACTGCATCCTAAGTACGCATCTCGCTCCGACAGAAAAGGTCCAGGTTTACCGGGAGATTTAGAAGCCTTTTAGTTAAGGCTAAAAAACAAAGTTTAGTTAAGGGAAAAAACCCAAAGAAATAAAAATTATCCCTGGAGTTTTACAAGAAATGGCTGGACACAAGGGTTAATGCTATGGTCTAGTTGACAAGGTAATGATAGCTCAAAGGTTGAATTGGATTATCTTGGTGGTATTTTCCAAGCTCAGTGATTCTATTGCTCTGTGATTGGCAAATCAAATTGCCTAGTTTTTAAAACCTGAATAAAATATCACCTCAAGGTTTATTTTTGGCTTTACTTGGTTTCTCAGGAATCAATGTTCTAGTAAATTTATTTCCTCAATGGCTAGGTGTTAAAATTCCAAGAGGAATTTTAAATACGTGATTAATGTTGTGTGCCATCACTTGGAGATTTTCGTCGTAATAGCGTTTATGTCACAACTCCAAAACCTCGGATTCCTGGGTTTTGGAATCTGTCTTCTGAAAAACAGCTTGGCAAGCTGGGGGGAAATAATTTATCTGTGACAATGCTTGTCTCTTGCTGTTGCAGCTTTTATTTTGTGTTGGAATTTGTTTAAGAGTAAATTTGTTTAAATGAAAGCACCTTGCAAAATACCCACTGATGAGAGTGGAAGGAAAAGAGCTAAGGTTCTGTTGCAATAAGAAGGGGTAAGAGTTTCTACTTCTGAAGAGCTGGAATGATTACTTATCTCAGTGCTGATAAGAATCCTCAGAGGATCTGAGCAACTTCTCCTATTTTGAAAAAGAGAACTAGTTTTAGTACCATTATATGTATTTACTTAATTTCTAAATACTGAAAAGGCTATAATATTTTTTTTCTTAGCTTTTTTTTTTTTTTTTCCTGTAAAGTGTGGACAAATTTTTCCCATAATACATCAAAATATGAAGCAAGTTCTGGGATAAAAATTCTCAAAGAAAATAATTATTAACTTGTCCTGAGTACTCCAGAAATTTTATCCAAAAAGAGCTCTTAAGCAAAACACTGCAGAGACAGGTAGGAATCAAGGTGATCGACTACTGGAACAGAGAATTGCAGGGATGTTGCATGAAGTGTCTGCATCACTCTTTTCCACCCCATGTGGGTGTACACAAGGCTCCAATTGTCACTTGTCCTGTAGTGGCAAATTTTTTGGTAGGATGGTGAAAACACCTAAAGGCTGAATGAACATCACCTTTTTTGCCATTGCTGTCAGATGTTACTCTGAGCAACCACTCTGTCCAAGAAAGGATTCACAAAGGATGGCCAGAATGGGAAAAGGCTGAAATGAAAGAATGAGACGAACACAATTAAATAGCTCTCTCTGTGATTGCCAGTATAAACTCATTTTCAGAAATCAAATTTTTTTCTTACATTCTAGCATTCAAAAACTAATATCAGTGAGATTTATAAACCTTGGTTATCTGTGCATAAATGTGAAATAGTGCTACCTGTCAGCCACACAATTTTGCCACCAAAAAAAAGTCATAATTAGCTATAGTTAAATTTAGCAAAAAGGGACTATACAGGCAAATTTCTTAATGGAATAGAGAACAATTATGACAGGGAACAGTTTTTTGTTTTGGAGAAGGCCTGTTCAAACTTCCAAACTGCTTATTTGTAGGATTTCAATTCTTCATTCATTTTCCAGACATATTTTTGTTCTGCCTCACTTCAGTGCTGTACTGAATAATCACCTTTCATAAGGCTATGATGTGCAGATATATCCCAGGAAAGAATGGAAAATGAAAGACCTTACTCAGATGACTGTGAATGAAGATGTGAATGATGCAGTAGAATGAAGAGCCCCTACAGAATTTTTCTTCCTTCCCATTTTTATAGGAAAGCTTACATCACTAGGACCAGATGCCAATCATCATAACATTCACATTTTCTGGTTCTGTAGTGGAAGGTCTATTCAAGCCCTTCTTGATGGATTTCCTCATGGGGAGGGCTTCTCTTTCCATAACCTAGTTTGGTCAATGTACCCAGTTTTTGTTAGCATGGACAACATTTTCCTACTCTAAGTCACCTTCATGATGTTTCTTATTTTATGTTTTTCTCTCTGTTTTTTCATGGATGATGAGGGCTGCATACTGCAACTGCTCTTCCTCATTGCTTTTGCCAGCAAAACAGGCTCTCAGCTTTGATCTATATAAAACTGTCTGGTGAAAGATTCAGAAGGACCAAACTTCAATATTATAAATAAATAAATAAAAAGTACAACATCCTAGGGAAAAAAACCCCAGGATATATGAAGGAGAAAAAGATGAAAGGACTGGAAAAAGGAGATTGATTTCCTGAGGAAAGGGATAGAAATCAGGGCAAGGGGGAGTTTTAGAAAATGGGTGTTGGCAATTTAGTTCTGTTGACAGATGAAAATTTGCATCAAGGAAATTCCTGTCCATTTTCTGTGAAGTCCTCATGGTATTTTTGCCAGTGGCATTGTGCCCCGACATGATGCCCAGGTGTTTCTCAGGGTGCAGCTGTAGTGCTGGAATGGGTGGTGGGGCCTGCTGCTGGCATTGCTGACCTGCTGGTCTCAGGGGACTTTATTCTTTTGACCAAGAACTTGACTTCAATGCTTTGATAAACTAATTGTTCCTCAGGGAGTTATCAAATCTATGTAAAGTATTTTTCCTTGTTTCAACAAAAAATAGACAAGGGAACTTTATTCCATAACAGCTCTTTCTTAAAATTTCTACAGAAAGAAGATTTTATTCTGCTGTCTTTCCATCAGTTTATTTCAGATTAAATCTGCCACAGATATGACCATCCATTTGTTCATAAGGGTAAACTTAAGTGTGCATTCATCTACACTGATATTTTGTTTTAGGTGAGGTATGTATTTTTTGAAGCTAATCTCTGGTTGCCCTCCTTTCGTGCTCTTTGGTTCATTTTGTAGAACAGCCCCAAAATACACAGTAAGAAATGTTCCACCTGAAACATTAAAAAAAGCTGCATTCTAGCCCCTGATGGAGCCAGTCTGAAACCAGTCTTCCAGAGGGAGAAGGTTACATCCTTCACATAGCTGGTTTGCACTGCAGAGCTTTTCCTGTTGGAATCCTGCTGCTTGCTAACATAGACCTAGCCTAAGTCACAGAGTGATTACAATGCTGGTTTTGTTACCCCATGTTTATAATCCCTCAATTATTTCATTCAAGTTGAATACATTTCTGCATTCAGAGAATGTTGGATCCTGACTGCTTGATCGCGTAATGAAAAAATTCCAGGTAAAAAGAAGGATTCTTAAATTTGCAAAGTACACTGCTTCAAACTAAATAATTCGAGTTAAAGAAGAAGGAAATGTGGGATATTATGAAGACAAATTAAAACATTATTTCTAAGACTTTCCCATATTTTCCTTGTCATGGCTGAAGAGGAAGAAATCATGCAGCTGTAGGCTACAGAGGGATTCTTAGGCATTACTCTTAGAAAGCATTAATAAAAAATGAGAAGAGTTGTGTCAATGATTGCAGTTCTGAAAAATGCTTGATAAAGATGCTCAGTGTTTTCATCTTATGGAATGTGTAAGGATTGAAAAAAGAGTGAGATGAACAAAAGAAGGAAATCTGTGAATATTTCCCCTTACTGCTTTGTGATCTGAGGTGAAAAACAGCAGTTGTCCCTCAACTATGGTGTTGTGTTTGGGAAGGAGGGATTTCTTTGTAGCTTATTTGCAAAAAAGCATGAAATCAACACATTTTTTTTCCAATGTCTTGCTACTGATTTGTGTCCATTTTCCAAGTATATAGGGCAATAAGCAGATGAACATATTTAAATACTCCTACCTGCAAATAGGATGTTCCCCTCATGTGGCTTGGGCAAATGTTCTCCTATCTAAAACTGCTGAAAGAATGAAACTCTTGGCTTTAGCTTGTCCATTTAGGTGACCATGGCTAAGGAGGACTTTTGATTAGAACAGGCAAGTTGCCAGGACCCTGGACATTTTCATGCAATGAGTGCAGTAGCTTTAGACTTGGTTTTGCAAATGCTGTGCTCTCACATTCAGTAGTATCTGCTAAATTGCTGTTTCAAAAGTGCCCAGCTTACAAGCACAAAGTCTGCCCAGGCAAAATTGGGTCAGACTGTGGGAGGGAGAGGATTATTTGGATTTGCATGTAATATGAAAAAGGACTGCTTATTTTGTTTTGGGGATTTTTTTCCCTTTTTTTCCAATAATTCCAGTTTTCCATACTATATCTGATCTGCAGACAAGGTCAAATGGAAGGCCTTGATGGTTTTAGTGTGAAGAAGAAGAAAATTATCAACTGACAAGAAAAGGATTATTAATGAAATTCCTTTGCCATCTTTTCAACTTGAGCTGCAGCCAAGAGCCTTATTAAAAACTGAAAACCATCAGAAAAGAGCTATGGTTCGTTGCCACACACTTGTTTTTGCATAACACTGTCTAGTCAGCCTGCTGGACTTGCATGATACTCTGCAGGAAAAAAATAAACAAGGAGGAAAGAAACATGAATATTTTTGAAAGGACTCCTCCTTTACATGTTTGATAGAAGCAAAGTAATATTTTTTTTTCCTTTTTCTCCCCTAAATTTTCTTATTACAAGGTTGTTATTTTATCCTCCCTTTCTTTCTAGGCAATTTTTGTTCCGCTTGGTTTTGTTTCTCAAAGTCAAGTTAAATAAAATTGCATAGAGACACTGTTTATTTTGCATGAATACACCAGACTGACCAACTAAAATCAACATCCAGGGCAAATTCTAAAGTAACAAAAGATACAGCCCTAAAATTTGCCTTGATATTTATGACTATTTCAGAGTGTAAAGCAGTGTAATAGTGTAAAGCAGTGGTTGACTGGAAGAGCCTTATACATTGGTTTTCAATCTGCAGTTTATTTATTCTGTGCTGGTTTCTTGCAGAATGTGAGACCAGAACAATCTTGTTCTTGAAGGGGACTCCAGATAAGTGGGTTTTCCCCATCTTTTCCATCTTCCCTTTCTATTTGTATCTTTCTAATGGGATGCAAGGCACAAAAGCCAAACAGCTGGCTGCCCTATTTTCCCTGCTTATATAGCATACTGCGATGTTTGCAGTCAAGGTAGATTCAAACATCTCCTTCAGACAGCTCAGATTGCCCAGGATTTAATTTGTCCTCTGAAAACACCTGTGCCCCCAGGGTCCAGAGCAGCAGCCAATGGCAAGTCTGTACCTCCAGTGGGAGATGTCTGGATGAGACTGGCTATAAAATGGTAGCTTTTTCCTTAAGTTTCCAGAGGCTTGGCCATGAGCCGCCATTTGGTTATCACAGAAAATGTGCATGTCATATGAAAGGCAGTGCCTGTGTGGATTACTGTGTACTGCCTGCTGTTGTCCTGATACATTCATAAAAAGAGATAGAATTAGAAGAAGCTTGTGATATTTTCAGTCCAAATACTCTCACTTGGTAGAAACCTTTCTGGTTTTTCTTTTGACAAGAAGAAACCAGCAATAAACCGTCATGTGCCATTTATCCCACATCTGGAAAAAAGAAAATAAAAATTTAGCCATTCTTCATAAACTTTAGATGGAGCCCTGCTTTAAGCACCTTGCACATGTGTATTTCCAAATGAGCATCTCTTTCCTCTGGTAAATTACCCCAGAGTTCTCACCACACTCCTGAATGCTTGGAAACTTGCTTCTTCTGCTGATGGGACCCCAAACCTGAGGTTCGGGTGGGTCTCACCTGGTGAGGTGAGCAAGACTGCTGCAGTTGACTTCTAGACAATGTCTTCAATGGCTTGATGAGGTAACTTTTTGTTCCCTTTGGGCAGATAGAAGTTGGAGTACCAACAGTGGGAACCAGGTGTGACAATAAAGAGGCTGGGAGGAATTAGTAATTTTGGAAGGTGTTTGGATTGATGGTTTTTGTCTGAGATGAGCACGGATGGGAGGGGTCAAGTTAGTGGCGAATGTTTTAAGACAAGCTGCAGCCACGTGGCTACCAATGGAGTGAGAAGATCCAGAACAGCAGAGATGCAATTAGGAGAAGCAGGCTTGGAAACAAGGTTTACAGGGTCTGGCATTACTGATAGTGGTGAGGGTACTGGGGAATGGACCCCTTTTCCTAACATCCAAAGACATCCTAACATCCTGGTCACACCCAGAACAAGCCTCTCCCATTGGTACATTGACAGCAAAGTCTCAGGGCTTACCCCTCTGCTGAAGATGTGGCAGCTGAACAATTTGCTGTGCGCCTGCTGAGCTTTGGTGACTCTGCTGTTGGTTCATGTAAATGCCACATCATACAAGCTCATTTAGCAGGAAACAAGAGAGGTTGAAGCTAAAGGCTGTCACCTTGCTTTCCCAGTGCTCTGAGGCGCTGCCTGTGGATGGATCTCACCAGGCTGAGGAGCAATGGGAGCTTGCTCCTGTGGTTGACTCCTCCTGCCATTGGCCCTGCCTTGCCTGCATAGCCTGGTTACTTGCAGGGTCTGTGCTGGTGTAGGAGCCATTTAGGGTGAATTTTTTTTTCCAGAATAAATACACTGGTACAATTCCTAGTATTAATGTAGTAAGTCGATTTAAAGCTACATTACCTCAGTGCAACTTAGTCTCTTCAGCCCAGGCATAAGCATATGGCCTCCAAATGCTGATTTAGTGAACTCTTCAACAAGGCTTGATTATTTTAGGCATAGTTAGACTGAGACTACTCTCATGTGGTGATAAGATTCCCATAGGCAACCTGTACCTCCAGCATTTAACATGTCAATGGCTGAGGCCGTCACTTTCAGTTGTATCAAAACCTCATAGTTGCTAATAAATTTTACAAGTACGTGTGGTTGAAATCTACTGAACCAACTCTTTTGTTCAGCAAAGGAGATGGGCAAGCAAAAACTATCAGTTGTTTGTCGCAGTCGAGGCGGTCACGACATAAAGCAGAGACCACAAGCAGTCTCAGTTGGTAACACTTGGCAACAGTTTATTAATGAAAATGGCTGATCTTTTATACACTTTCCAGTTGTTTACCCTTCCTCTACCTTAGCTATTGGCCACAATAATTCAATACCATGCCATTGGTGAAAAGTTACTCTGACTCCACCTAACTTTCTAAAAATGCTTCATCCAGCTGCAGAATGCTCTTATCTTCCTTCTCTCAATCTCCTTGGTTACGGCCTTGGAGAAAGCTCCTTATCAGCTTCTTCTTCTTCTTACTTCTCGCTCCTTTAGCTAACAGGCCCACTGCTAGCCCCTTCCACAGTTGTTCAGAATCACCTCTTGTATTTTAGGATGTTTTCCTTAGTTCTTTTAATAGTCACATGCATCAGATGCCTCTTGCTGCCTGGCACAGCCACATAGACCGGTTTTGCCCTCCCTGTTTCCCACATATTCTGTTCCTTTCAGAATACTGTATCCATTTTCTTAAAGTTATTACAGTGAAGAAAAGCTAATACTTTTTTCAGACTCAGTCTAAAATGTACATGGAATAAGCAGTCACATCTGTGTAATATTTAAACTTACAATATGAATGGCACTGTATGCACTAGTATATTTGCAACAGCTTCTTGATTGTCTGAGAAACACCTGCAATGTCATTTACAGCCAAAGAAGCGTGTTGTAGGGTGTAAGTGGTGCTGGACTGTTGTTGCTTCTTTGCACTTGGCAGCCTGGGCTTTGTGAGACTACATGTATGAGTTGCAGCAGTAGCTCAGCACCACAAGAAACCTCTGACTATTACCTCATCATGAATCCATGTGGTCTGTTGTTCCATTTCCTTCATTTTGTACATTTACAGTGAAGGAGTAGTGCACTTTGGCTTGATCTGTGTAAGGTGGTTACTGGGAAACGATCTGAAGTGCAGAACTGAGAGCCCAGCAGCTGTGGTGTACCAGTTCCTAAAGAAGATGCTCTTATTTTCCATGATGGATGCTTCTGTTTGCTTTTAACACAGCTCACTTCTCATGGTCAGCTAAATGCATACTTAATGCAAAAAACAAATAAATTGTCCCCATGGAAAACTGTTGCAGAACAGATACTCTGCAGTGGTTATTCTTAGCTCTTTCCTGTGTAGACAAGTCCTGTGATGTAGATCATTGCTTTGTCTGCCCTTAATGTCCTCGTGTGAGGTTTTTAAATTATATTATGTGGCCAAAAAGAGCTAATGCCAAGATCTGTCTGAAATGTGTTATTTAATTAGCCATGGCTTTAGGAATTTGATTGTCTCTAGTTTCCACCTGTGTCCTGATTTCCTCTTTCTGACTCCAAATTTTAAAACGTTTGGGTTTGTTTTCTGATTACCTTGTAAATTACCAATGTTGGATAATAACAGTGTGGGAACAGTGGTAAGAATTCCTTATTTAAATTTTTACAAAACTGATTGGTCTGACCTTCAGATTTGTTGACATTACAATACTCCTAGGGAGATTTATAATGCCTCCTCTCTCATCTCAGTTTGGGATGTGGGACTCTACTATGCACTTGCTGTGATTTCATGTAATTATTTCCATACTCTACTGTGCTGTGTTCTCACTTCATTAGCACAGTTAAGCAAGAAACCAGAAGCACTTTTGCAATTATTTATTTCTTTTAAAAGAAAAAAAAACAAAGAAAAATTTTCAAAGTTTTTGTATTACTAAGCCAAACCAAAAGGAAATAATAAAGAAGCATTTTGCCTGTGTGAATGGAGAGCCTGGTAGTTGGGCTTGCTGTTGCTGTTACGGCCATTATATTCTGATTACAGAAACATTGAGTAATATCTGGGGAAGAGGGAGAACTGAGATTTGAAGGGGCTACATAATCAACTCTTCTTTACCTGTGCATGTTTTCATTCACATCTGCAATGTCCAGGCCTTGATATACTGACCTCCACTCAAACCAGCCTTAGCAACTACAGAATTAATTTCTCACTAAGTACAGGAAAGAGGCATGCAAATTTCAAGTGAGACCCTGCCAAATTGTCTTAATAATGACATGTGGCGGGGTCAGACACAGAAAGATGAAGTTGGACCTGGTTTTGTGCTTATTCAAAACAGACACAAGCAGTGGGCTGTCTGTAGCTGTTCTAAATGAGCAGCTTCAGGTGGCAAGGAATACGAAGGGTGATAAGCAAGAGAAGGAGGTTTGAACCTCAGTTTTGGTTCAAATATTTTTGAACCTCATTTCTTCACTTAGAGTATCTCTTAAGATTGGAACTGTCTTTGAAATACTACTATTTCAGTGCTGATATCTTTAGGTACATACATCATCCTCTGCTAATTCAAGCTTTAGTATTGCCTTAAACTTTAATTTTGCTTTCTCAAAGCACTGTCAAATAGATTTATGTCTTTTTAAAAAATACAGCATTGCTTATTTTGAGAGAAGTTTATATCCATCATGGGAAAGAGTGAAGGATTAGGAATCAGGCCTGTGATGGCATTGGTGTTATAGATTTCTTGCAGCTGTGGAAAAAAATGCTCTGTGTCTTTTTTGATCACATAACACCCCCAGTGTATATGCAGTCATTCTATCTGTATGGGTAAAGTGCTCTCATTTATTTTCACTATTCCTCTTCAGGTGCTTTGCTGCATCCTCAGCCTTGCATTGGCAGGTCAGCTCTGAGTCTAGTCCAGTGCTTACATGTTGTAGGGTGTGAGTGGTGTTACTGCAAAGGAGCAGGAATGTTTCTGTGGGTGCTGTGCTGCCTCAAGGGCTGCTTTAGTACTACAGCTTTCTTGGAAATATAGTGATTTATCAATGCATGGTCTTTTTACCAATTTGAGATATTCACATTTTGCACTTCCAGCTGTTGAGATATGTCCCAAATGTCTGTTTATCACCATTTGTTCTGATTCTTCTGTTGCTCTCGCACATATGCACAGCAGGCATACTGCACATCACTGTGTACAGCTGGTCTGCATTCCTCCATATCTGCCACTCCACACCTGTCCTGCATGAAGTTAAACAACTCCTGCCTGCTGCCCAAATGTTCAATGAGGCCATTTGTAAGCCAATGAAGCAAATAGTAAGTCATATATTTAGGACATCACACCATCACCACTGTGACATGCAGCCATGAAATCACAAGCAGGAGGGCAATCATGATTCCCCCGAAATCAGCTTGAGAAGTTGTTATTTTTCAGCAGAATTGTTGGTAGTTTAAAATAATCCTTTACAATGTCTTTGATAAAGGGATTTAAAATTCTAATCCATGTCATTTTACATATCTATTGAATTCAAGTTTAAGATTTGTCATTCATCCTAAAAATGCATTTACAAACTTCAGCTTGGGTCTTGCGTATCTGCCATGAGATAAAGAAAACCAAAATCTCATTATTCAGTCCTTGACCCATACTTAAGCCGTTAATATCGAAGACTTATGTTACTATCTTTATTCCCCTGGTTCACTTACTTCCCTCTAAATGATCACAACATCCTCTTAATGGAGGCACTAATCTTCATGACAGGAGCTCTGGCTGCTGATCTACTGGCAGCAAATAGATCAGTCACTAGAAAGCAATGAGTGTAATTCGATTCCTGGACGAGATGTCAATACATGGAACCATCTTGAGGGAAGTCACCATTCATCTCTGAAATTCTTTGGCCACTGCTTGCCATTCCATTCCTGGGACTAGCACATCCTAGTGGATCTTCACAAGAAGATGGCTATACAAAAACAGGTGCTTTCATGGTCCCCCTTCTCCATATGTCATGTCAGAATGGCATAGAATCATAGAAACACAGAATGGTTTGGTCTGGAAGGGACCTTAAGAAGCACCTAATTCACACCCCCTGCCATGGGCAAGGACACTTTCCATTAGACCACGTTGTTCAAAACCCCATCTTCCAGCTCTTTGAAGTCATGCACCAAGAAAAGGGCCAATATGGTGAAGAACAGTTCAGTGTTAGTATCTGTCAGAAAGATGGTGCACGTATTTTGAATATAGCACCCAGAACGTTAGCAGCAAATTTAGTCTGGAGCA
The DNA here is from genome assembly GCF_027579445.1 of Ammospiza nelsoni. Classification (NCBI taxonomy): domain Eukaryota; kingdom Metazoa; phylum Chordata; class Aves; order Passeriformes; family Passerellidae; genus Ammospiza; species Ammospiza nelsoni. Next base: position 33,946,246 of record NC_080633.1, on the reverse strand, counting down.
CTGCACATGGAAAAAGGGGTACATTGTTAGTTTGAGCCCAATCCTTACTATTCTGATAGGCTGTAAAATACACAGAGCTGTAAAATACATAGAGCAGAGAGAAGGTATTTCACTGCAGAATAGCACACAGGCTATGAATTCTTTGCAGTTATGTGGGGAAACCCAAACATCACCCTCCAGCAGCACCTTTTTGAGAGGGGAGGAACAGACAATCTGCTGTTTGAACACAGCAGCTTAGGGTCCCTTTAGCCATGAAACGCATGCAAGAGTCCACAGCAGGGTGGCACAAGGATGACTGACTCCCTGGAACACCACATCCCCGTTCGCACCGTGCCAGCCGGGTGTTCCCGGAGGTGCCCTGTGGCTCCCCATCATCTCCCCACGGCACGGCCGCTCCACCTGCTGGGCACCGACAGCGCTGGGTGCCGCCAGCAACGTGACTGCCAGGCTGGAGTGCCATCTACTGAGTCACCACCACTGCCACCCTTGGCACTTGGGTGGTTCAGCCACGGGAGTCCAAATAAAAGCAGCAACACCCGAGATGTTCAAATTATGTCTTATATATAACCACATGTTTAAATGAATTTGGTTATATAACCAAATGTTTAAACCTATAAATTGTGTTCTCCATTGCCCCTGAAAGGGTAAAATCAGCTGTAAGTCAACAACCCGTTTAAAAAAAGATAGAGCATATATTTTCTAAGCAGTGACATGCAGAATTCTGAGACACGCCACCTGTACATCTGTAACAGTTTAGAGAAACAGCAGAATTTCAATGGGAAGCACATGAATTCTGCTATTTATCTAAGAACTGTCAGGTATTATTCCATAAAAGCAGAAGTTCTAAGCACCTCCACCTGGGTCATTAATGCAGTGGTTATTGACACTGTCAGGACACAAGCATTTCCAGGTGGCTGGAAGCGTGCTGCCTGCACACGGCTTCACCTGGCTTTTGTTCAACGGAAACGCTGTGTCCTGTCCAGGCTTCTGATGGTGCTTGGTGATTGAAGGAGTAAATAGGTTTTCAGTTCTTCACCTTCCCAATTCATTTAGTACAAAGAGCATTTGGTGGTTCTGGGAAAACCAAAGTCACAATTCATTGCCTGACTTTTGATTGGTAATTTAAAAGGTGCGGTAAAGAAATTCAAGCAGCCTTTCAATTGCAGAGAGTGGAAGAATAAAAAGCATTTAGCAGCCTTCTGTTGTCCAACTTGTGGGAACATACTGGCTCCTGTACAGTAGCCTCCATAACTGTATTTGTCTTGATTGGTGATATTCTCTTGGCTTCTTTTGAAACAGATTGTCCACAAAAAGGAAAGATATTTTTAGCTTGCTGACCATAGCATGTGCACGCTGAAGAGAAATCGTTATTGCCTATGGGACAGCAGAAGACAATACAAATCAGTATTGTAGTAGTAAGTGTTACTGTTCTCTGTAGCTGAGAACTGCTTTTATGTATTTCTCAGTATTTTCCTGTTTCATTTGTGTTTAACTGTAGTTACCTAGTTTAAAATAGCTTTTTGTTGTCATTAAAGGAAAAGAAGATCTGACTTTCTATCGTCATTTATGGAATACTTGAAAATTTGCAACTTAGTCTATTAGGGCCAACATCACTGAGAATTATATTGAAAATTAAAATTTGTAATTCCTAATTTCTTAAGGAAGCAAGTACTGTTTGTCCACCTTTACATCCATCTCAGATGTATCTTTGTCACATCTCTTGCCTTAAATTTCCTCATCCAGAGAGTTGCACTGACCTATTTCTTTGCTGGATTTTGCACTGCAGTGAGAGAAATGGGGGAGTTGCCAAATATAAAATCCTGAATTCAGAGAAATGCGTTTACTAGAAAATTGACCGTGCTGTGACTTGTCAAAATCAAGAAATATTTAGCAACAGCATCCAAAACTGCAGATTAATCAGCTGCAGTAGGTGGAATCCTAGAGAATAATCAGAAATGCTGCCCAGTAACAGACAGTGGTGTTCCTGCAACAACTGCAGAATGTCTGTAACAACCATGTGAGATGCTGTTTCTCCCTTGAATCTCTGATTTTACTACCTGCACAGGATATGTGGTTTAGTACAACTGTTGGAGTATCATTTTAAAGATCCAGCATATAGGGTGATTGCCTTCCTTGCGCTCGTGAAAAATTTCTCCTTTCTAGTTTTACAGGTGTATGTCTGTGTCTGGTTTTCTCTTTTTTCAATTAATCAAATAAATGAAAATTAACTGAAAATTCAAACTGCAACTCTGTTCATATGACTAAAAATTAATTAATAAAACTATAATTTCTTTGTTACACAAAGAAGATTCCTTTATCTATCTGTGATTTCAGCTTTTCTGAAACATTAAGTCATGCTTTTTTGCAGGGTTTTTTGGTTCCAGGTCAATAATTTCAAATGATGGTAAACAATCCACTGAACACAAAGTCTTGCATTACAGTATGGTCTGGTAGAATCATTAGACCCTACCCAATTTTCTGTAACAGCTCCTTTCCTGTGGTGATGTAGAACAGGTGTGCAACTCTATGTGCAAAACTGATTCAATACCTGCAAAAATGGTGGAGAAGATCATGCCGTTTCCCTGAGAACCAGTTCAGGATATAGCATGAATCAGCAAAGTGTCCTTTCATGGCTTCTCCTGTTTCCTGATTTTAATTTTGTTCCTCTCCTGCAATAACATTGCTGCTGCAGTTCCATCCAGCTTGTCTCCCTCTGCCTTGGCTTCAGTGCTGGTGTATTGAACTGGTGTCCTCAGCACACACCTTCAACTGGACTGACCAGCACTGCTGTAATGTCAGGGCTTATTTGCAGATGGGTATATATATATATATATAGATATATCTATATTTACATATATCTATATATTCATATATCTATATACACAGATATAGACACGTAGGTAGATAGAGATATATAAATATAGATACAGATATATAGATAGATATAGATGTGGGTAGTTGTGTGTAGATACTTTTTCCCCTAGTGATTTCTGAGAGGTGATTTTGCTCATTTTGTTCCAGGAGTGGGCAGAGACAGGAGCATTTTCAACTGTTGTTTTGAATGTGAATAACAGTGTTGTGCCTAAAAGAACAGTTTGTTCAAACAAGCACAAAAATTTTCTAATTTCAGATGGGAGCCCAGCTGGGGCTTCTGCAGCCTACAGCAACATCTCCAACAACAAACACAGTGACTTTTCCTTTTTCTCTGAAGACCACTCAAGAAATAAGCCTTATTAGGGGAGAGATCAACAGTCTTTCTGCATTTCAAGCATATTAACAACATTACCAGAGTGATTTTTTATCAGTCTCTCAATATCTGCCTTCTATACAGTACTCTTAAGTGATCCTTAGCTGAGCTTTTTTAAACGCTTATTTTTCCTGAATATTGCAGGGAAAACCTGCTCAGTCCACAGACCTGTAAACCAAATTGGGATCAAAATGCTTTGTTGATCTGTCAACAATATGGAATTAAGCAGCAATCAGTGAAGTGTTGCATTCGAGTAGTAATGCAACAAGTAAACTCAGACTAGACACATTAGTGTTAATTAACACCAGCAATATAAACACTCCCTGCAACAAATGCAAGAGGTTTCTGAAATGCTACAAGCCTGCCTGACCACACATGCACATTGTTTTAATACTTGTGAGCATCAACTCTGAAACAGTTTCAGCAAAATCAAATTCTGTTTCCTCTTGCAACCTTTTGATTTGTCTTCTTGAAAGTGGTTTTTGTAGCTGATAAATCCCTGGCATGTCATGCAAATAAAGATGTAATTTTTATTCAACTAATGGTGAGTTCTGGGAAGAGAATAGAACAGAAGAAAATCTTTACTGTGAGGGTGGTGAGGCACTGGAATAGAACTTCAAAAAGTTGTGGATGCTCCAGCCCTGGAGGCATTTAAGACCAGGCTGGATGGAACTCTGAGCAACTTGATCTAGTGAAAGGAAGACAAATTCCCCTGTCTACAGTGGGAGAATTGAAACTAGGTGATGTTAAAGTTTCCAACCCAGGCCATTCTATGATTCTATTAATAAAATAGAATAGTTATGTAATGTTAAGACCAACATTATGCATGACAAACTCTGATGTAGAAGTGAAGGGTCCATCCAGGACAGCATCTCTGCTTTGTACATCCCAGGCCCATCCAGCACACGGGCAGAGATGGACACAGAAAGGGAAAGGTGGGCTCTAGAAGAATGTAATAAATAATGACTTTCTTAAAAAAAGAGAGTACTCTCGATTGAATAATTTAATCCAAAAATGATTGAGAAGAAAAAACCCTGCCACCATCTTCTTTTCATAATGATTTTCTAGAGCAGATGTGTGCCTTTTAATGTGTGAAAAAATATTCTCAGTTCTAGAATTTAAATACCTTCAAGCTGAGAATAAGGTAATTTGCTCATCTTCCATCCAAAGAGACATAAATCATCTTTGCTTTGGATGGGTGATGGTGCTTCACTTATAGTTGTGTGATATTACATTGCATTCAGTCCCCAAATCCTATCTTGTGATACAGTGATCACTGATAGAGTTTTTAATTCCCAGACAAGTAAGGAAGAGGGTCAGCAGAGCTGCACCTTGGACTTCTGGAGGGCAGGCTGTTTAGGAGACTGATTAACATTGTCCCTTGGAAGACAGTCCTGAGGGGCAAAGGGGTCCAGGAAGGCTGATAATTCTTCAACAGGGAAATGTTAAAGGCAGAGGAGCAGGCTGTCCCCACATGCAAAACGTGAACCAGTGGGGAAAACCGGATAGCTTTGGCTAGAGCTCAGTCTGTGATGCTTAATGCCTTCTTTGCTGAAGTCCAGTTTTCTTGGAGAATCTGGCCCCTTGAGCTGGCAGACAGGGACAGGTGGCAGAATGAAGCTCCCATAATCCAAGGGGAGATGGTCATCAACCTGCTACGCCACTTAGACAAACACAAGTCTGCGGGGCCAGATGAGATCCATCCAAGGGTACAGAGGGAGCTGATGAAAATGCTCAGAAGCCACTACCCATCATTTAGCAGCAGCCCCTGCTAACCAGGGATGTTTGAGTTGACTGGAGTCAGCAAATGTGACATGCATCTGTATGAGGGGCTGGAAGGATTTGGGGAACTACAGGATTGTCAGTGTAACCTTGGTGTTGGGGAAGGTTAGTGAGCAGCTCATCTTGAGTGCCAGCAGGTGCAGGATAGCCAGGGGATTGGGCCCAGCCAACATGGGTTGACCAACCTGATCTCCTGTGACCTTGTGACCCACTTAGTGAAGAAGGAAAGGCTTTGGTTTGTGTCATCTGCACTTCAGAAAGTCTTTGACACTCTTCTCACAGCATTCTCCTGGAGAAACCAGCTGCTCTTGGCTTGAACAGGTGCACTGTTCACTGGGTAAAAAACTGGTTGGAGGGCTAATCCCAGAGAGTGGTGATTAATGGTGCTATGTCCAGTTGTTGGTAAGTCACATGGGGTTCCAAAGGGCACAGCACTGGGACCAGTCCTGTTCTAGATCTTTATTGATGATGCAGATGAAGGGATTGAGCACCTCCTCAGTCTGTTCATGGACAACACTGAGGCAAGCAGGAGTGTTGAACTGCAGGAGGGTAGGAAGGCTCTGCGGGGTTATCTGGACAAGCTGGATTGATGGGCCAAGGCCCACAGACTGAGGTTCAACAGGGCAAAATGTTGGGTCCTGCATTTGGGTCACAACAATCCCATCCAGTGCTACAGGCTGGGGCAGAGTGGCTGAAAAGTGGCCCAGCAGAAAAGGACCAGGGGATAGCAGGTGAACGTGGGCCCAGCGTGTGCCCAGGTGGTCAAGAAGGCCAATGGCAGCTTGGCTTGAATCAAGGACAGTGTGGCCAGCAGGACCAGGGCAGTGATTTGTCACTCTGTACTGGGCACTGGCGAGGCAGCACTTCAAATCTTGTGTCCAGATTTGGGCCCCTCATGACAAGAAAGATATCGAGGTACTGGAGTGAGTCCAGAGCAGGACAACAGAGCTGGGGAAGGCTCTGGAGAGTGAGTCCTATGTGGAGTGTCTGAGGGAGCTGGGGTTGCTCACCTGGAGAAGAGGAGGTTCAGAGAGGTCTTGTCACTCTCTACAGCTGCTTGAAAGAAGGCTGTAGCTAGGTTGAGGTCAGTCTCTCCCCAAACAAGCTAAATGATGAGAGGAAATAGCCTCAAGTTGCACCAGAGGAGGTTTAGATTGAATATTAGGAAATTTTTTTTTGCTGAAAGGCTTGTCAGTCATTGGAACAGGCTGCCCATGGGAAGTAGTAGATTCACCATCCCTAGAGGTATTTAAAAGATGTGTATTTTTGACACTTAGGGACATAATTTAGCAATGGACTTGGCAGTGCTGGGTTAATGTTTAGACTCAATGACCTTAAAGGTCTTTTCCAACCTAAATGATTCTTTGATTCTAAGTTTCTTTAACATCCATTTTCCTTATAAAGACAGAATTTCCTGATTGTTGATCCTGCTTATAGAAAATCAGGCAACAAGGCCCTTTGTTGAGGCACTTTGTTGAAAGTGCTTTTCAACAAAAATTCTGGAGCAAAACTATGTACACATTTCAAATTGTAACTCTGTGCAGAACAATGCATCTGGATAACATTTCTGGGAAGGAGAAATTGTCTATAGAAGCCAATGATGCCTTCTCTGGTCTAAGCAAATATGAGGGATTTACACATTCAATCAAGGAAAAAAAAAGAAACCAAACTCTGCCATCCCATCCCCTTATGGGTGACCTTTTCACCAGATCAAAATATTTTGGCAGACACTGCAATGCATGCAAGTACTTGACCACTTACTTTGTCTAGTAAGAAAATCCATCACAAAATGTTATTGCATTCTCAAACACCATGCCATCAACGCCAGCATCTTAAGACAATATGAGCTTCCATCTGGCAGGTGCCATCTGGAGCCCTGGGAATCACATCCAATTCTCTCACCAAATTAAAAAGTGCTGCAGCACTCTACAAGGAAGAAGAGCACCATTTCTACTTGCATCAGACTGGAACAATTGCAGGATTTTTTTTTTGGGACAAGTGTTTTGATTTTGCTTGGCATAACTTACTAGTTTTTCAAACTTAAACCATCTATCATTTATTTGAAATCAGAGTCCAGAATGTCAGGAGTTCCTGACAGGCATTTTGGGACATGGAAGTTTTCTATTTAAACTTCAAAAGGATGTGGTATTACTCAAACTGGGATGGCTGGGATTGCACCAACAAGAGGCAGTAGGAATGAAGTACAAAGCCTCTGCAACTCTTTCTTGGTCCTGCTGAGATGAAGGTACTACCAAACACTTTTGGCTCCACTGCTGCATGCCCTCAAGTGTTGTCACAACTAAAGGTTAGGAGAATAGGAAAACACTGTCAGGTGGAAACTGCTTGTGAAAATATACATCAGTCTGGTAAACCCTGCAAGAGCTAGTCTGGATATTCACTCTGCAAAACAAAGCACAACTCCTTGAGCTGGTAGAGTCACAGCATCAAAAACCTAGAGGGAAAAACATGGTTCTGTTTGATACGGTGACATTTTGTTCCAGGAACCTCACAGCCCTACTTCCATGATACAGCACTTCAGCTTCTAAGGTGCAGTAGGTCTGTGCAGCAACTTTTCACTTCAGAAACAAATCTGGGGGCATCTGGCTTGGCTACTAGCCCAAGTTTAGAAACCTCTGTCAGCAGAGTAGACATGTCTTAACACAAGCAGCTAAATTCAGGAGTTGAATAAAAGGTGGCATTTTGAGAAGACATATTAAACAGAGAGGGACACCAATGGCAAGAAGAATACTGAGAATATTGGAGAAAGGTCTTAGAATAGGAAAAGAGTACAATCTTTTATGCTGCAAGAACCCAATTCAGGTAAGCACGTAAGATAATTTGCAGTTAAAGGAAAAATGTAGTTATAGTTACATTTCATTACGACAACATATGTTGAGTCCTAAATGTACTATAATCTATTGCTAAGAAACTGTCACACAGTTTTAAGGAGAACTGCACCATAAATCTAGAAGAATTACCACAAATGCAGAATCCATTTTTGCTGAACTGATAAAAATCACTTGCAACACTAATAGATTTTTTGCAGGTACCATACTTGTTTTATTCAATTTAATAGCAATTACTCTGATTAATTTGCAAGTAATACAATACTAATTAACAAAGTACGAGTTTTATTCTTTCCTAGCGAAGAAGTAGAAACAAGGCTATAAGAGGATGATATCATAACTGATCATTATCTCAATTTTACATAATCTAGCACTACCTGGTTATGTTTAACCTGAGTATTTTCTTCAGCCAGAGTGAGAAGCATTGGAGCAAGCACAACTGTGAATTTTGTGGTTTGTGTTTTTTTTTTTTTCAGGACAGCACTATTAACACAGAGTAATCACAAAATAACAGCCTGAAACCCATTTGGTTTGGTATAAGAAAGGAGACAATGATGAGAAACCTCTGCACAACTCAACTAACTACAGAAGATATCTCATTTATTTCATCGGTAAATTTTAAATTAATAACATTTGTTAACTTTTTGCCTATGTTTGCAGCACATTCAGCATAACTTTACATAACTTGTAACTTTAAAGTGTTGCATTTCATCACCAGCAAAACTCAGTTTGACACAAAGTGAGGACAAAAAAAAGGAAACAAATACCAGTCAGCATATTTACCATCATAACATAAAAAAATCAACACTCTAAAGAACTGTCTAACAAGCTGCAAAGTTGTTTAAAAGTGAATTCAGTGTATTTTTATTAAGTCAGAAGGAAGAACCAAATATAAGGTAAAAAGCTGTATGTAGTTACAATTCTGTATTTTAAGGGTTACAAATTGAGGAGAACCAACCTTTAACAAAAATCTTTGTCTACCACTAACAATAACCAATAATTAAAAACAACCGCTTAACCTGTATTGCTTCAAATCAGCAACTTCACACAGACTTGATATCCACACTTGAAATGTGTTACAGAAACTGCAAAGTTTCAGGCAGTAAAAAAAAAAAAAATGCAACTTGTACAGAAACAGTTTTAAGACTCTTTACAAAGTACTCCATACTGAAGAAACTGGCAGGAGAATACAAGCTGCTTTGAAATTCCTCTTTAGCCCATGTGTTTATTAAGCTACTGGATAAAAAAGCAAGGATTTCAGAATCCTATATACTAGGTGTATAAATATTCCTATTACGGGCCTCTCAAAAATTAAGCCATGAACTCTGTAGGAGTCTTAAATGTGATAAAATCAGAGTGATTTGTCTAAGGAATAGGCAAGAGAGCTTAGTTAAGCGCTCAAATTATCATTATCTGGTGCAAGGAAGCTCCATGCTAACAGGGATATCAGATTTTTCCTAGAGCCACAAACAGACTGAATTCTGCCCAAAACCAGTAATAAAAAATCTTTAGGAAAAAGTTCATATAGCAAGTTTAGTCATTGCTGTTTAACTATAAGTAGGTGTTCTACGGTGGCAGGCTTTGTTTTGCAATATAAATGGCTTTTGAAAGTATTGAAAGGACAAATAATTATAGTAATGATTTGTGAAACAGTATCAAAAGAACATCAAGCACAGACTGGATTCCTTCCTTCACTCATCAGGCTATGCACACTATAGGAGGGTTTCCAGGAATATCCACTTTTTAAAAATCTTCTGAAAAAACATAGCCAGGCAATCCCAGCTGTCTCACCTTTGAGAAGGGCCACAAAGATGATCAGAGGGCTGTAGCACCTCTAGCACCTCTCCTGTGAAGACAGGCTGAGAAAGTTAGGATTGTTAAGCCTGGAGAAGGCTCCAGTGAGACTTCTAGAACCTTCCAGGACCTAAAGGAGGCTTACAACAAGGCTGGAGAGGAATTACAAAGGCATGTAGTGACAGGACAAGGGGAAATGGCTCCCAACCAGAGTAGGGTCAGGTTAGATATTATGGGAAGAAATTGTTTACTCTGAGGGTGGTGAGGCACTGGAACAGGTTGCCCAGAGAAGTTGTTGACAATCTAGAAGTGTTCAAGGCCAGGTTGGATGGGGCTCTGAGCAACCTGGTCAAGTGAAAAGTGTCCCTCCCTGAGGCAAGCAGGTTGGAACTAGATGATCTTCACAGTCCCTTTCAACCCAAAACCATTCTATGAGTCTATGGACACTGACAGTGTACTACAGGATTATATTTTTTAGTCAAAACTCTAAATTAAGGATAACTGAAATAATCTTGGCCATTGACATATAAGCACAGCTTAAGGCAAACTATACTATGGTAGTCAAAACACAAAGATGGTGTTTAGAAAAAAGCAAGTGAAAAGATGAATGGCAACTTTACTCTTCCTGAGCTCCCCACCTTTTACTTCTGCCCTTCTAAAGGTATTATTCAAGCAGCTCATTATAGGACTAATTTCAAAATTCAGTCTGAAATAGAAAGAAAGTCTTTTGCTCCACGTACATGACTTAAGTATTTCATTTAAATATTCCACTTTAAAAGCTGAGCTATGTAAGTATTCTTGAGGTGATGGCCTGTAGAATAATTCCATCTGAACCAGCCCTAGAGTACATTATAGCCTCCTATTAAGAACTGAAATTAAAACAAGGGCTAATACTGTCAATACATGTCAAATATTTCCTAGTGTGCCTGCAGAGGCTACTCGGCCTTGTGACCAACTGCTGTAGCTAAGCTGTGCGGTTGCAATCTGTGACTTACAGGAGTACTCAAAGCACATTAATGTTACAGGCTCTTCCTGACTCAGAAAAACCCATGTCTCAGGCAGTATTCATGAAAACCTCCAACTAATAATCAAAGCCTGGTATTTGTCCAGTATTCTGATAAGAGTAGCAGTGGGGTAATATTAATAATCAACCTACCCCCCGAGAGAACAACTTACAGTTAAATATATTACAAACTGAGTTTAACATATCAAAAGTTGAGAAATACCCCGCTTCAAAAGAGTCACAGCCTATCAGTATAAAGGAAGAATATAAAACTATTTTATTGACCACTGCTCACCAGTATTTACAATAAAGTAAACAATATACAGTCTGATAACATTCAAATTACTACAAAGTTAGTTTTCACCTGCTCTTCTTAAGACCAAGTGATCCCAAATACTAGAAAGAATGACCTTACAGGTTTAAAGGGCTAGGTTTGGGTAAAGAAGATACATGCACATCAATAGTATAGAAGACTACAAAACATCTGTGAGTTTGTTTAGACATTCATTATGATTCTGTAATAACTAAGGAAGTTCATCAATGTTTTATAAAACTTTTACCTAATATGGAGGAAGTAGTAGTATCAAATGCTCTCTTGTGGTAAATGAAACAAGTTGCAGAAAGCTTTTATTTACTTGCTGTTGATGCAAAACATACTACTTCAAAAAAATATCAAATTTGAAACTTGTTAGAATGTATGCTTCTCACATTGCTAATAAATCAAATTTCAGGTTTTAATATTCTTATATATAAAAAAAGCAATGCAAACAATTATTGTGCTTCATCTTCTGGGCATGAATGCCAAGTTAGCCGTTCTTCATAAAAAGCGATTACGATCTGAGGACACTTCACATTAGCTTCTTTGGCCAGCACCAGATCTGCCTCATCAGAGTCTTTCCTGATGTAGAAGAGAGCAGGATTTGAGAAAATTAATAATCAGTATTTCAAAACATTTAGCAGCTCTTCCTAAGTTCTAAGTTCTGAAAACAATGGCAGCTAGAAACCAGTTTCCAGTACACCTTTCACTAAAGCTACCAAGACTTTCCATGCTAATGGTGATGATGAGGTTTCATAGCTCCATTGTTCTTCCCTTCCCATGTGTTTTCTGTTTGAAAGGAAAATGCTATTCTAAGGGAATCAGTCATAAGGTTACATATTGGAGTATATAATGAAAGAAATAAAACTCAGTTACTTTTGTCTTTTAAAGGTTAATCAAAGCTTCAAAGTAAGACTTCAAAATCAATAGAACCAACCAATCTTAAGAGTTCGTACTTACATGCATATTACATTTGCTGTTTATGCAAATAACTTCCTGTATTTCATACTGCTATTCTTGATGCTGTCTTGGGCTAACAAACCAAGTTTGCCAGTCTGACATGACTTCACTTCATTTTGAAGTGTATGCTGCCTTTAAAAGTCAAAGCTTTGTGCATACAAACTCATATCTATGTTTGTTACCTAAGACCAGCTATGAAAAACTAAACAACAGCAACTGAACTAAACAAAAAAAAAGTCCTCTGTGTTTGATAGTCAATTATCACTACAGAAATTCAAACACTTGTGATCTTTGTTTTTCAAATTTTCTAAGTTTCACATAAAATTTATAGAAAATTTGAGAATGCAGAAGGGAGACACTCTCCCACAGCACTAATTTTCAGCAGTCTAGGTAAATCCCAAGACAAATCACATCTCAGGAGATCACTCAGTTTGACTTCATTCAGAAAATCTGCCCTTCTCAAAGGCTGTGGAAAGTCATCCTTCTTATTCCATCACCTTAAGAAATCTGACTCTCAGCAAATATGAATTCAATCTCTTGATTTCTCAAAACTGTGAAGAATCATTAATTTTACTCCATTTGTTCACAAAGCAAGAAATCCTTCTCCCAACACTGTTGCTAATGAAGCTGGTCCCCACCTACCCTCCCAACAACACAAACTCCCCACATCACTCTTGCCTCTTACTAGCCAATAATGTCAAGCCTCTACATATTGTTTCTTCCTCATCTCCTCCTCTGCTTTCTCCCCTAGTTGCTTCCAATTCCACTTTGATGCATGCAGAACAGCTGGCACTATGCTTGGTTAAACAGCTGGCTATCCAGCAGCTGGCTTCTGCTTATTGGAACATGTAAAGCTGGATTTTGCCTGCCATTCCCTCTGCAAGAGCATTATCAAGATCTATTTTTCCATACAAATGCAAATTTCTTTCTATTTTATCAGAAATTACCTTTTAAAGTAAAACTGAACCAACAGAAATGAAATATATTTTGGGTTTTGAAGAAAGAGGGATTAAGTCCTAACTGAATATAGAAACCCTGTTTTTCTAAGAATACAAGGTTAATAAGGAGACCACCAGCTTCTGTGTCTTACTCCTGAGAGGAAGTTGTCTCTTTAGGGTAAGTGCAGCTGCCTGCCCTCCCTTTATGTACAAGAACTGTGGATGTAAGACTTACCATTTCATGAGGAACATAAGCTCTCCACTGCTATCCGTAGCCCCAATTATCCGCTCAGGATCAAGACCCCTTGCAAACCCTCTTGGTTTATCAACCTAGTAAGTTAGAAGATGGTTATCTAGTTTAAGACAAAATTCTATTTTGGTACTAGATACAGGAATTTTTGTACATACATGCACGTGTGTGTTTGTGTATCAGAACAACAAAATACAGCCTTTAAATCCCATCAAATCTATAATTACATAGTATTTTTTCATGAACAATCTTCAGGCCAAGTAATTTAGAGGTAGGATAATAATAAAGGATTTTATATCCATGTTTCCAGCATTTATTTCTGAAAATATAATAGATGAAACAAATGGTCTAAAATAATTTCAGCAGATAAACAAACAAGCATGGTCAGTAAAAATAACAAAAACAGCAAAGTAAAAATGCATGCCTGGAAGTGGAAAAAACATATCCTTTTCAGCAAAACAACAAGCATGGGTTCCCTAAACCAACAATGAAACTGCACCCTTGGGGAACACCTAAACTCTTCTTGGCTCACTGACACCACACTGGTGACAAAAAAATATCACAACTATTTCCTGTATTAGCTCCTTTATAGGTTCACAATATCCTTTTAGAGACAGTGGCCACTATTGTACTAGATTAAGCCGAACAACTGACTTTATACAGAAAGCAAAATATTCTTTGTATAATTCATGAACTATTCTTCCTGATGCCTTCCAACCTTTTTGACAGTAACCACATGTCCAACTGCCTGCTGTCTCCAGTACATGAAAATGATTGGCAGTGTCAGGTTGCAAACCACTAGTCCAAAAGTTTACAAAAGGAAATGTGAACTGTTGAACACATTACAAAGTGTGCATTATTCTGTACTTATCAGCATTAAATGTGTCAGTTTGCCTACTCATTTAAACTGAAGGATAAATCCAGACCTCTCAGGAAAGGTAGGGTTTTTTCACTCACCCCTTCTACTCCTTCTCCACCATTATGTCTGCTCCTAGTCTAAGCAACTGATTGGTTTTCACATTTTGCCATCTTGCCGCTCACCCATTCAAAATCATATACTAAATATGGTAGCAAACCAGAACTTCATCTTTGTTCCATTAATGGATCTTTTGTTCTAATAGAAACCTATCGCTTAATACCATTAATTAATAACTCTTAACCAATGTTACTTTCAATTATTCAGTAAGTGGGACAATGTAAGAACTTTTAATCATCATGTCAGCCAATCATCCTTTACTAACCATTTGGACAGTCTCATCACCCACAATGAATGTATACCCTTTTCAAACCACAGACCCAGATGCTATGAAATTTTTACAGTTTTAAATCAGTGTTCAGTCTCATTCTCAAAGTCACAATATGATTTTTGGGGGATGGAGAGGTAGGAGAGAGATAGAGGAAACCAAAACTTAACACATGAACATATACTTACAGAATCACGCTTTTTCTTTGATTTACTATCATCAGATTCACTATCTGACAAAGATTTTCTTTTGGCACCATCTGTTTTTTCTTTACCAGCTTTCTGAGAGTTCAGAAAAGCTTCAATTAGCTCTGGACAATCTAAGTTCTCTTCAGGTTCCCATGTGTTGTCAGCACTGAAACATACACACATTTATGTAGAACTAAGTAAAAAAGAAAAATGTAAAACTAGCCCCATGGCCCCCCCTTAAAATAAGCAACTTAATTTTTGTCTAATTATATAAGGAAGGTCTGTTAAACTTAAAGATGTTTATCTTGCCACCTTTAGTAGCCTTCATGTTGATGACTGAAAGGATGCTTCATTAGTATGGAAAAACAACATTCTTAATCTGAAGGTAACACAAAAAGCAGCTCTATTAACACCTGTGCTCTCAGTGGGGTATGAGAGCCGAAACAAGCAATGCACACCCTACCAAAACTGAACTGTCCATTGAAACTGACTCACTTCCCTGGCTCCTCTAAAGACTGTCCATGAAAACTAACAGTATGATAAGAGTACTAAGACTTACAGAGTGTACACAGCAGTCATTACAAATAGCCTAAGTATAAATCCATACATATAAGCTTTCAGACATGAGGAACACACTAAAGTTGTCTCTGAGCATTGAACACAACTGTACCTAGAACTATCTGCTTCCTTCAGTTGACTGCAGGAGCGAATAAAGGTGGGCAGAGCTGGGCACAGCCTATGTTTCAGTGAGAATGCATTTTGCTAACTAAAATTTTAAGAACATTCCTCACAACCGCTCTGTATCTCACATGCAAATACTGGCACAGCACTACTGCACCAGCAGGATACCTACAAATTATTTTCCATTACAATAACATATTATTACAAGTTCAAATCAGACCCTCAAATACTAAACACATTGTGCTTCACATTTATGCACACATCACTACACACATTCCAGGCTTCCAGACTGCACACTGTTGCAATGCACTCACTTTGGGAGGTATGCAACAATAATATCATAGCATACATAACCATTTATGCACAAATTCTTCTTTCAGCTGGTAAAGCAAGCTGCGACAGAGTGTCACTGGAAGGAGGCACAACTACATTCCTACTTAAACAATTAACTGCTTAAGTCTACTGCAAAGTTTTAATATACATATGTAAGTCCTGGGAAAGACACTCAAAAATTCCTTTGATGTATGCCTAATGAAGGCAACCATTCCACAGGCATATTCAGTTAACTTGAGAACAGTTCAGGAAAATTAATAATAAGCGAACTATCGGCTTCAAAGCTGCCTGCAGTTTACATTCCTGCATGATTTGTTACTCAGAAGCACCATTCATTCTGCTACATATATGATAACTGTCAGTCTATCTTACCTTGATAGCTATGGACACAAGCTCTATCAGAATGGTAAAAGAACAATCACTAAGAACTTCGTAGAAGTCCTCAAATATTTTATATAGCCTGAACAATGAACTACATCATCTTCTATTTTATCTTCATACTCGACTGTCCCACTTGATTATGCATTTAAGGATGTCCTTCCCTCAAGCTTCTTTAAAGTGGATGCTCATTGTCCAATCTCTTGGCACAGTTTCAAATCAATGGTGTTTATCATTCTATCAGAAAAAAAAAAAAAAAAAAAGGAATGCCTTACTCTGTAAATCCTTTCCACTTCAAGTAGTATTCCACCTTTCCATTTACAACACGTCTGTCCAGGACTTTCTCCACAACAAATTCTTCAGGCTCTGCCTCTTCAACTTTTTTACCTTTGCCATTCTGTTTCTTTCCCATTTTGTGCTAAAAAGAAATTCAGAATAACATTATTCTTTTTTTTTCTTTTGCTTTACACAGTTATTTCACTGGCTTATTAACATTAAAGCCAGAAGCTCAGACTCCTTTCATGTTAGTGCATGTGGTCAGGTAACCTGAGCAAGACATGGTAATCTTTTGGGTTTTTATCAGTTGCTTAATGAGATACCCAACATCAGTTTTTAAAAAGGTGAAATTTTTTTTGTTCACATACTTAGTGACTATACTCCCCTTAAAAATTTAATTCTCAGTGCTACATGCTCAAAACACCAGGAAGCTTCTAAAAGTTAGCTCTATGCCTGTGAAAAGGCAGAGGGCAAGGCAGAAGTAAAAAGAAGTAATAAGGAAACTGAAAATGCATAAAAAAGGGATGGTACTGAAAAAAGGTGGCTTCTACCTTTTCAAAAAAAAAACCAAGGAGAAACTGATGGCAGCAAAGTTTATGATGTATTGCTACAATAAGCAAAATATTCAATAATAACCCGCAACTATTGAAGAGGACACATGCTAGGAGCATTCCATTACTGCAGTCCCTTCTCATTCTTAGCCATGCACCCATGTAACTTACAAACAGATGTCACAAAGGTGCATAAATTTAAAACTGCTACACTTAAGTACAGCACTTAACACATAAATGGAATTTTGCTAACTTAGAAAACTTTTTAAAGTGTTTTAAAGTTTACATTTGATAGTTCAGGTAATATTCTTTAAGTTCTTAAAACAACTATTACATCCACATCATCCTCAAGGCATTCCCAGTTTAATAAGGCACAATTAAATAGCAGTAGAAGGACACATTTCAGAATTTCCTTGTTTGTAATCTTAAAAAAGTTGGAACAATCCTATCATGCTGTATCACAGTTCTGGAGGACTAGCAGACCAAAAGCAGTTTGCTTGCCATTTTGGACTGCATCTAATAAAGAAACTGTCAAGTGGCAGCCATAAACTAAGTATTAAGCTCCTAAGAGTTAAGCAGCACCCTAAATCAAAGTGGACAGAACTAATTCCTCACTAAAGCACTTCCTCTACAACAAAATACAGACAAGCAAATACCACAAAGCACCTCTATTTGCTTGATAGCCATTCTCTAGTCCTCTCTAATGTGGGTTAGTTTGACAACACTGCAATTTTGAAATTTTCAACTTTTAGACTTAGTAGAATTTTGTCTTGATGTGGTGAAAGGTAAAAAAAAATGTATGTTAGAACAAAAACTGTATTCTTTTAGTGAAGACTGGAAGATGATTCTCTTGCCAAAGCCCTGTCTTTGTACCCCTTGTTTTTAATAATTTTTCTCTCCCTCCCCAAAATACTTCACTCTTTATGGTTAGCAACCCATAAATTGAAGGTTTAAACAACAAAGAGGAGAAAAAGTTTCTCGTTTCTCATTTAAACAGCAAGTTTCTGTATATATCTCACATGGCCATCATTTTGATTTGAGAGCATAGAAGAGAGAACAGAGCATGTATTTCCAATTAGATTTTAGGTGCCTGCATATCCCAGGTGTATTTTGACCACAGCATTCATGTCTGAAAAGTGTTAACTTAAGCATATTGGCTTTTTTTGCCTCCACAGGAAAAAGAATGCAAGACTGATATTGAAGGGAAATACAACATGAAGATGTCCAAGGCTTCTATGAGGGCAGCTTCTTTCAAAAAATGGAAGTGTGAAATAGAAAGGGGTAGATATGAGGGAAATTAACAAATAATAGAAGTAGCAGAGGGGAAAACGACAACACAGAAAAAGACAGACTCACTATACCATAGTAATAACATTATAATTACTGGTGATGAGGCAAGCAGGCTACAAGTGGGGAACATCTCCATCTGTATTCTCCGTTGGACTAAAATTCTTTGATTCAATGGAAGACTGTTTTCTGGTACTCTTTTCGGCTTCACTAATTCTTGTCACTTAAAGATCAATGTTTTGGATTTCTGTATCAAAGCAACAATTTTGTTTTTTACTTTCTAAAACTTAAGTATCTCAAGTATCTTCCACAGAGGAAAATTAATGTCATGGGGGTCTGCATTTTTTTCTTGAAGTGCAGTAAGAAATAGCAAAATAAAGAGTATGCTGCTTCTGTTTTAAATATTAGAGATTTATTAGGTCTTGTGCATCAGCACTGCTCTTCAAACTCTTGAGCCTATTAAAATAACACTTGATTGCAGAGCCTGCAGAAATACTGAACATGTTAAAAACCTGTACATTCTGGGATTATACAAGCCCATGCAAATCTCAGCCCACAAGTGAATTGTGACACCTGACTGAACTGAAAACATACTAAATGCCCACTTGACCCCTGAAGTTCTCTTCTCTAGGGTTGCATGTTGTAAGCTGTAAATTGGACATCTGACCACTGAAGGCTAATGTATGGCTGTTTCTGCATACAGAAGTCATATGACACTACATATGACAGATGCAGAGCTATGGATAATCACTCTTTCTTGGAGGGGCAAACTTAAAACACTGATGTGACACTGTGGTGTAGAATTTTAACATACAAGATACAAGAAAATCAGAATTACAGCTCTAGAGCTGCCCTATCCCTTAACACATTTAGGTTTTGCATGCAAATATATAACGAAGCAGAATTAGTTATGGTTCCCATGGGAACCATAACTGACTCTCCTGATCTGTGCAGCAAAATTCTTGACATCAAAAGATAAAAAATACTGCATTTATAAGATTTTTTTCCTCTCTCCAAAGCACCCCCTCCCCAGGCTGGCTAACCTCTTTTTCAAATTCGGGATAAGTGGACAATCAATTACTAACAGAAAGTTTAGACATTCACCTTGGTGAAATATTTTAAACTAGTACAACACAGAGGAAGCACTCCATTGCACTTCTAAGCCAGGAGTTAATACAAGTTTTGGATATATTTTGAGCTGAGTAATAATTTCTGTAAATTTAGGAACAGGCCTTTTGAGTGCATTATAAACCAGCTGTTCTGCTATTGAAGTTTTGAATTGTGCACATATATTTTTTGCTTACTTCCCCATCTCAACCTCAGATACATCTCACATTATACTTCTACAGGTCTGTCTTTTGTGAAACTATGTATCATTATTAGTAGAACTGTAGCCAGCAACCAACTGCCCTTAGGAGTCCATATTTTAATGTCAAGCAAAGCTTTAGAGGACTTGAGATCCATGAATGCATCATTAAAATGGTCCAGGAGGGGTTGACATCTGATAATCTCTGCTCCTATGAAATTCAAAGAAACTGTTATTTGTTAAAAAGCATTTCAAAAGGCATCTTAATTATGCCACATCATTTCTCAATAATGTTACTTTTCATCTGTAAAGACTGCCTTTTGTCAGGCAAATAGTTTTCTCCAAATACACTGGGAGAAATTAAACGAGTACATTATTTGGACTTTATTTTTTACATGTATGATGAATTACATGGTATGCTGAAAGGAGGCTAAAAAAATCCTCAGTATTTTCTATCGTAGAATAGATGAAATAGTGCAGAGTCCTTTCACACTTTTTTCCCAACTAGTTTCTCTTTAGAAATGGCAGATTTATTAAAACCAATGTCCTTTCTAGTAGCCTTACTTTCTGGATCTGAAATTTTGGTCAGAATAATGCTGGGGAGGGGAGATGTGGATGTATCTTTTAAATGGAGATGCCAAGTTATAAGTTTGAAGAAAAATATGTTGATTAAATCCTTATATACTTTAGGTGTGCATGAACTTACCAATGTAGTTTTATTGGAGGCCATTTTTATTGCAGACTTGCAGAGCTTTTACTAGAAAAATGCATGACAATTAAAAGGAAGTTTGCATTACTCAAAGAAAGGCATCCCAAGACAAGCATGGTCCTTGTTCCAACCCCCATGTATTCACTGCATACAACATTTCTTACATGGATTAAATCCAGAACAAAAAGTAGGTTACTACTTTGTCTGGCATAACCCAGAATGCACCATTAGGCTAGCCAGGGTAAATGATACTGACAAGGTGGTATATAGGGTTGAAAAAAGATTTTTCCCAAGGCCTTCAAAAGCATAGACATGTTTCTAGGGGAAAGGGGGAGGACCATCAGGGATGCTTATTTCCTTAAACCAAATAGAACAAGAGTTCAGATTCTAGCAATTGAAGATACACCTAAGTTATATTAAATGCAAATATCTGATGGGGAACAGATATATATTTGTGGTGCAATGAATCACCCATTATTCTTACATGGTAGCAAATTCTTATAAACAGCAAATATTTATCTTAATGCAACTATAACGTTGCCTTCTGATTCTCAAGTTGGCAAGAGTTAAGGTCCTAGAACAATATTAACTCAGCTAAGATGCACATATTACATATTTAACCTATGCAAATTACGTTGAACACAATCCATCCCCTTTTCCATGTCATTTCTCATACCGACCAGCTCCATAGGCATGTATTGTCACCGCCCCGCAGCGAGCTATAGAAACGCTAGAATTCCCCATATGCCTAGGTAAAGCAGAGAAGTCCTTTAAGGCCAGAAAGCCTCCCGGACTCAGCGATCCCGCCCAATCCTCCCCTGATACGGGAGGTGGATTTTGGCAGTCCCATGGGCGGCGGGGTAGGCGAGGTGGGAAAAGGGCCGGGGCTAGGGGGCCAGTGCCGAAGGTCTTGCCTTGTGTCTCCCGGAGAGGTAGCAGAAAGGGGCAAAAAAAAAAAAAATCCCCAAAACCCAACAACAGCCCCCCCACCACGGAACAGAGGCAGCCCTGCGCAGGCCTGCTGGGGGCGGCTGCGCCTCGGGCCTGCGGCGGGCGCACATGAGGCCGGCGGGGCCGCCCCGGGCGAGGTAACGGGGACGCAGGCCCCGGGCCGCTTCCGCCGCCGCTGACAGGGCCCCTTCCACGCCGTCCTCCCCCCGGCCCTTCACGTTTCCCCCGGGCCGGGCACACGCAGGGACGGCCGGCGGGCTGGCTTTGTCTGCCGCGCGGGTGCCGCTGCCCCCGCCCCCGGCGCTGCTCTCCTTCCCCGGGGCGACAGCGCCCGCGGGTCCGGGGGCCGGCCTCCCTCCCTCCCCGAGCGGGTGCCGAAGCCCCGATTCCCCGACAGCTCCGCTCCGCCCGCCACCCCCCACCGCCAAGGAAGCGGGGGTGGGGAAGAAGCGGCGGTGGGGGGAGGCGGGCGGGTTGCGCTCCGCATCTCCCCGCGGCGGCCCGCAGCGAGCCGCAGAGGAAAGGGGAGTCAGGGAAAGGGACTCGAGGGTGAGTGGGGTGAAAGGAGGCGGCTGCAGCGAGAGAAAAGAGGGAGAGAGAGAGAGAGAGAAGGATACAGACTTCAATGGTGCCCAGCCGCTTGGGTCTCCTGTCTCCTCCTGGCTCCCGCCCTGCGCGCACTGAGCGGCGGCGGCAGCAGCAACAGCGACATCCGCGGGGGGCTGAGGCGGGGGGTGGGGGCAGGGAGGGAGAGAGAGAGAGAGAGAGAGAGAGGGAGGGCGGGAGGCGGAGGGCGGGGAGCGGCGCGGCGGTGGCTGGCGGGGCTGGGCTGGGCGAGCACTGCGTGCCGGCGGCTGTGACGGGGCAGAGCGCACGACGCCGCCACCGCCTACGCGCGAGCCGCTACAACCTCCGACCGTCGTCGCCGCCGGCACAGGAGGGGGGCCAAGACGTCTCTCCAACGCGGGGCGAGCGCAGGACCGCGCCAGGCGTCCAAAAGAAGGAAGATGCCTCGCGGCGACCGGGAAAGCGACTGGGTAAGCCTGGGGGAGCGGACGGGGTTGGCGGACCCCGGGAGCCACGGCCGCCATCATGGCCGCCGCTGCGAATGCGCGCCGGGCCGATGCTGCCCGCCGCGGCGGAGCGAGGCCCTCGATCGGTGCGGCCGGGCGGGCCTCGGGCCTGCAGAGGGCGGGCGAGGAGCGCTAGGGTGGGTTTGAAGCTCATTTGGAGGGGTCCCCCTTGGAGCGCGGCCATTTCCCGCGTTGCGGCGGGGAGGCCTGGGCGTGAGCAAGGGGAGGGGGGAGGGAAGCGGACTCGGAAAGCAGCGGGCCTCTGAGGCCCTAGAACTCATTCATAAGTGAGAAAAGAGGTTCGGGGAGTCGGCTGGAGAGACTTCGCTGCGGGCGGGAGATCCGCGGGTGGATCCGCGGTGAAGCTGAAAGGGAGGGGGAGCAGAGGGGGCGGGAAGAAAGAAGCTGCTCCAGCGCCATTTCTTTGGCGCGCGGGGCGGCAGCACTCACCCTTTGTCGCGGTGCGTGTAGGGCCGCCGGAGAGGGAAAAAGGGAGGGGATGAAGGAGGGGAGGAGAACAGAGCGGCGAAGCGGGCGGCACGCCCGATGCCGACGGTGCGGGGGAAAGAGCGGAGCGGGCTGCGGTGAAGTCCAACTCCCTCCCTCCGCCGGGGCCCCTCGATGTGTCGCACTTGTGCCAAAATCTGTGTAGCTCTCACTTCCTCCTGCCTGGGCGGAGGGGGAAGGGGGCCAGGGAGAGGTTTCGAGGGGCGATGTGCGGCCGCCCCCGACTAATATTAACGCCGAGGTTTGAGCCTTCGGGGCCTTTCCTCAATTTCCGGGAAAAAAAACCAAACAAAAACAAGTGACACGGTGCCAGCAGTGTTCGAGGCCGCTTCGGCTGCGCTCGGGCATGTCTCGCGAGCCTGTCGGTTGTCGGAAACTGCCGAGCTGGCTGAAGTAGTCGATGACTTGCTGCGTCTTTCTGTCCGGAAATTGCCGAGCTGGCGCCGAGCGCCATTTTCGCTTGCTGCGGCAGATTCCGGAAATTACCGAAGCGAGTCGAATGGGCTTCCATTCCTGGTTCGGCTTTTTCCGGCGGCTGTCGAAGCGGATAAGCTCGACGACGACAGCTCCTTCGGCTCATTTCGGAGGCGGCCATTACTAACGGAGTCCATGACTTTCCATTACACGATAAAAACACGTAGGGGCGTTATTCAGAACTGCAGCCCCTTTGGAGATATTTAAGCTCCAGAGCCTGCCTTTTTTTTTTCTTTTTTTTTTTTTTTCTTTTTTTTTAATAAATTAAACCTCGGAAGCGAGCCCGAGCTGGAGTAGGAGGGCGCTAACACTACGCGGAGCTGAATTTCAAATTACGTAACACCTCGGGCAGCCATTACCAACCGGTTGTACGGTACTCTCAAGCAGGAATTCATAAACCATGAAGAATATGGTACGTGGAATGGGGGGATTTAGAGCTTGCTTTTAAGGAGGGAGACGCGTTTGCTTGTGCAGACAGTGAATTTTTTCGGGGCTGAGCATTTCAAGCAAGCTTGAGTGGTCCGCTCAAGTCCGGGCGCTGCTGTCGGGTCGCAACGCGGGGTGGATGCTGGATGTCTTTGCGCAGAGGAAGGTTCTGGAAGCGGCGACTGGGGCTGGCGCGCAGCCGGGCGAGGCGGCGGAAGCTGCGGTAACCGTGCATGGCGGACAGCGTGTTCTTGAGCCCGTGGCCATGGCTATTAGCTGCGCTGCTGCTGAGGTGTCGCAGGAGGAGGGGGAGTTGGAGCTCCGCGGGTTGGGGGCCGTCTTGGCCTCGCAGGGCGCGGAGCGGCCGAGGCGGCTCTGCGGGTAATGGCGGTGGCGAGGGGGAGGGGTAAAATGGCGGCCTGGCCGAGACTCGAAGTGCGAGGGGCAGTGGGGATCCCTCCGGTAGAGCGGGCAAGGCGGGGGCCAGCTGCAGTCGTCAGGTATTCACGGGGACGAGAAGGAGCGCCGGAGAGGTCTTAGAACCGCGTGTGTAGGTGCACGCTAGAAGCAATTTGCAGCGCTTTCCCTGGAGGCGGCGGCTGCTCCCGGGCGCCATTTTCCCCGCCCGGCTCGGGGCCGCGGTGTTCCCGCTGCCGCCACATGGCGGAGCCGGCGCGGCCGCTGCGTCCCGGCTGCCACAGGCGGCGGGCGAGCAGCGCTGAGGGATTGCCGAGCCCTGGAGTTCAGGGATCCCCCTCGCTTGTTTCCCTTAAACGTTTTTGTTACCCGAATTCTTAATTCCGCATTCAGCGTGGATTGTGTGTGCGCACGTTACCGCTGTATGAAACACCTTTCCTTGCTCTGGTGATTAATATTTCAGCAAAGGTTATGCATATTTTAGTGCTTTCAAGTTGCTTTAAGCCTGTGAAGGAAAGTTTAAAATACACACGGATGAAGATCCTACAGAGGTAAAAATTTGCTCTGGCATTTGATTCCTACCACGTGATGTACTGTGGAAATCTCGAAAGACGTGTTACCTCCAGCTTTTATATTGTGGCCTTTCCTAAGTATGAGGTGTCTATGTCTTTACCAAAAGAGTATTTTCCTCAGGATTCTAAGAGGTACTGGTATGATGATAGTTTTTGTTGTACATTTTATACTTTCTGCACAAACTTTAGATGGGCAGAACTCTGGACTTTGGTAGGAGGTTAGTGTTATTGCCATCCAGAGCTTCTCCAAACTGGCTTATTTAAGACAAATAGTTTCTCTGCATCTAGAGATTGTCTGCATGTTGAGTGGAGCAGTCTGTGTGTGCTGTTTTGGCACAATGGCTTTCATTAAGAACTGGTGATGAATTTCGTTATTGCTGTTTTCTGACGTGTGGTGCCTAGATGTTCTAGGTAGATCATGACCCTAAATACATCTGTAAAATGCATTAACTATTCTGTTCAGTGTCTGGTAGTTATATGTAGTATATTTTTATAGTTGTTCCATTCTTTCCTTGAGTTCCATTTACAGGTTTATCGCTGTTTTCAGGAGTAAACGTAACACTGAAAAAAAATATCCGATCTGCCTACTATACTTCCTTAATTCTCATATTTTTATAATAATGTTCTTTATTAAATGTATGGTAATTGATTATACAGGAAAAAGGTTTCTTGTAGATCTATGAAACTGTAAGCAAGTGGTCCCTAATTCTCAGGCAGCAAAACTGAAGGGAGGATTTTTATTTTTGCAGTATTGTTGCTTAAATTTTTTTCTGCCTCCTACTCAAAATTAATAAATGACATATTGATGAATATGATTTTTTTATAGTGGTCTGGTGTGCAGTGTTCTTTTGTTCCTTTTATGTGAAGAGGTGAAAATAAATTAGTTAAAACACGTGTCGGCTACTTTTGAACACGTGTCTTATTTTGCCTGTCCTTTGTGTAAGGAGGAGACAGTACTAGCTTTTTTTTTTTATTCCTAGAAGAAAAAGAAACTAGATCCAACAGCAGATTCCAAATAGTTTTCAAGAGAAATTTGAAGTCATCAATCTTAAATAGAGGATGTATTTGGAAGGAGGAGGGGAGAAAGTTGACTTCCTTGTCAGACTGCAGTACATGAGGCTGGTAATACAGAGGTGTATTTTGAAGAAAAAACCCTGGGTTGTCACTGCCCACACTAATTGTGTTCTGTTATATGCATCTTGATCCAGGCCTGCCTTGGACAACTTCAGAAAATATGTTGGTCTGCGTGCAGCTTGGCTTAATACTTCTAAAAGCATATGTGCACTGCAGTATTTTCCTTATTTTCTTAGGCTCAGTGTTTTTCTAGTTTCCTATTTCAATTTAGCTTAGTCCCCATTGCACAGTTAATCGTGTTTGTCAATTGCACTTCCTGCTGCTATATTTGAGTTGTATAAAAAATAACCACCACACTAAAGAAAACACACAACCAAACACTCAAGCAGATTTTCTTGATTTTTAAAGTTAGTTAACAGTAAAAAGCTGAATTGATTTGGTTTGAGTTCTCTTGTCCCTAGAAGAACAGTTCTTTTCAAAACAACATTGTAGGGAAGGGAACTACTTCTTAGTGCATTTTTTAAGTTTGGCATGAAATTTTCACACTTATGAGCTAGTGATACTTTTGTATGTAGAGCCTGGCAATTAAAAGGCCTGATTTGTATGAAAAGTTACTGTAAAAGTGCTCTGAACTGGTCGAAGTCGGAAGGTTCTCCTTTCTGCTTTAGTTTACTGGTATATACAAGAAAAGTGAATTCAATAGCTTATTTCTGGTCCTGATTTTTGTTGGGTTTTTTTAATGATGCTCTTGTCATTACATAAAAGATCTCTTCTTAACAAGTGCAGTGATAGTTTCTCTGCAAGAAAATAAAGTCTTACTGAAAGCATTAGTGGATATGAATATGTGTTATTCACATTTCTACTTTGAAATGAATTATTTTAATGGTGCTCCTGTTGAGGGTGTATAGGTTTATTGGTAATTCCAGTGGTGTGGGATTCCAGATAAATTTTACAGATTGCTTGAGTTTCATTTGTTTTAGTAATTATGGAGAAAATAGGAATTGTTAACCTGTTACAGAACATACTTAGATGTATTTAATTGATTTTCGCTCACAATGCCTTGGATAAATAGTGCGGCAGTATTAATGTAGAACAATTTTAACCAGAATGGTTTTTATAATTTAATGTTACCCAGGATGGAATCAGACAGTATAAATTAATTCCTATTTTCTGTAATAAAAACAAATCCCAAAGTTCTCATTTTCTTTATAAAGCATCTCATATGGGTCTTACAGAGGAATATTCTGAAAGTCTTCAAATGTGGTTCCTTGTTCTTGATGTTTAGAGGGAGACACAGGAATAAGAACTAAAAAAGTTTGTATTGTAAAAGCGGACCTGTAGAATTCCATAAATTAGTTAAATCCTTTAATAGGGGTAGAACTTTTAGAAGAGCCAGGTCTCATTTTGAAAATAAGTCTTACTGAAAGTATTTAAAACCTACAAAAATCTTGGTTAGTGTTTGATTTGCTAATGCAGAAGAGGTGTTTCAAACTATATTAATGTAATCTTTTTTTCTCGTGGCAGAGGGAAAAGGAGCAGTTCCGCAAACTGTTCATTGGCGGCTTAAGCTTTGAAACCACAGAAGAAAGCTTGAGGAGTTACTATGAGCAATGGGGAAAGCTTACAGACTGTGTGGTAAGTTCAGCATACCAATGCATAGCAGTGGCATGGAATGTGTAGGAATTTTAAATGTTTGTTTTCTGGATTGCTTAGAGAAGATGGAATATTAGCTTTTAATGGTGCAGTTGGTTGCTTTACACACAGTTCAGTCCATTGTAGCAACGCGTAAATTTTACTCTTGCAAGCTTGATTAAGTTAGGGAACATTGACAATCTGTTTTCTGTAAAATTCTCCCATATTAACTACTGATTGCAACAGTTCGGCTTTGGTATCTGAAAGTTGTCTGAAGTGCATTAGAAAGTGCTTCCAGGGAGCACTATTACATCTGTGTGGTTGGTAACATTTGGAAAAAAATGGTGTCTTGGTAAGCAGCCTCAGTAAAGCTGGAAAAGGATGTCTTTCTCTGTGATGTTTTCATAGAGTTGTTAAGGTTGGAAGAAACCACTTAGTATTTAACCATGCACTGACAAGTTCATCCCTAAACCATGTCTGTAAGCACCTGCATTTGTGTGTCTTGTAAATACTAACAGGGATGGTGACTGGTAGAAGTTCTCTGCTGAAGTGTCTTGGGAGTAGTAAGTAATAACACAGGTTTAAAGTCGGGGGTCTTCATGAAGCTTAAAAGAAACTATGTGAATAGTTTTGGTTTTTTTTTTCCAAAAATAAACACAAATATAAATGCACCTCACTGATCTAGCTGCATTTCTGAGTTAACTGAGTCTTGGAGGACAGCAGTGGTTTGAATTTCTTTGATCCCAAGCAGTGTCACTCATACTAAATCAACAGACTGTGCTGCTTTGTGTTTTGAAATCAAACCAAGGAAAAAGTAAATTAAGCTTACACACTCTTAATACTGTTACCAAAAAGCTTAACATGAGACAGATAGAAATAGTTTAAATTTATTTAAATTTTATTTAAATAGTCTTTATTGATTCTAGGTAATGAGGGATCCTGCAAGCAAGAGATCAAGGGGGTTTGGCTTTGTAACATTCTCTTCCATGGCTGAAGTTGATGCAGCTATGGCTGCAAGACCTCACACGATTGATGGAAGGGTGGTTGAGCCTAAGAGAGCTGTGGCTAGAGAGGTAAGTATGGCTTTGAAAGCAGGTGCTTCTCATGCTTTGAAAAATGCCTGTTTTGGTCAGACAGGCTTTGTTCTTGTTTGAAATTGTCTGGGTTTAAATTACCTGGTTCAAAGCCGATAGCTGGGGCATTATTTTCCACACTTTTAGTCTCTTATATATATGTCTACTATTACAGTGAATTATGTTATTCTGGTTATGGAATCATGTCTGCAAGGGACATGTCTAGGGTCTGAAACATGTTGTAGCAAACATGTTCTGTTGAATATTTGTAATTATGCAAATTCCAAATTAACTTTTCTGGAATAGTTCCTGTTACAAGCCTCAAATTAATAAACTCCTGTCAGTCTTTCTGATTATTCCAAATCTTTCTGGGGTATTTCTAGAAGGTACATAAAACCAGAGCCAGGTTACTGTGGCACAGAAGTGCTTGAGGAGCAAGGGTGGATTATAAGGCAAGTTCTGTTCACCACACAGAAGCTCTGGGAGGGTTTACCAGATTAAGGTTGGACTGATGAACTGGATTTGAATGAGCTGTCCCAAAGGTATGGGGAAATGGAAATTGTAATCACTGGTACCCCTGTTAGTTATCCCAATTTTCTTTCCATTCCCTGCAGAATGCAGGGTTGGTTAGCATTTGGAAAAAGGTAATTACAACAGCATGTGTGTTTGCTGTTTAATGGGATTAAAATGCATAGTTGTGAATTTGCTGAGGTTGAAGGGCCTTGATACAAGTGCAGTGTGGGTCCGTTGCTGTCAGGGTATTGGGCAGAAGAAACTGATGCATCTTTGTTTTAACAATTACAGAAGTCTGCTGTAACTTAAGTTATTAAATACTTGCAGTTCTTTCAGACAGATAATCTGTGTCATTTTTCGGTGCTTTTAAAGCTTTGACATAAAAGAGGGAGGAAAAACCTCCAAGTAATGCTGTGTGACTTTCCTCTTAGAAGGCCCCTAAATGAGCCTGCAAGGTCATGCCTCACAAAAGGGCTGTACCTTAAAAATCGTAGTTTATCTGAATTCTGTTCCTGAAATCCAGGTAAAATAGTTCTTTGTGAAATTGATTTTTTGGTGCTAATTTAGAAAATTCTTTTAACAGGAATCTGGAAAACCTGGTGCTCATGTTACTGTGAAAAAATTATTTGTTGGTGGTATTAAAGAGGACACTGAAGAGCACCACCTTCGTGACTACTTTGAGGAGTATGGGAAAATCGACACTATTGAAATCATTACTGACAGACAGTCTGGTAAAAAGAGAGGGTTTGGATTTGTTACATTTGATGACCATGATCCTGTGGATAAAATTGTATGTAAGTAATTTCACTCCTTCTTTGGATAGTATTAATTCTTACAGCCTCAGTGTAAAGCTAAGCTTACAGATAATGGGATTTAGTTATGTGCCTGTATTATTTGCTACATCATAGGTTGCTGGATTGTGTGGGAACATGTATTTCAAATAAGCGTTGTCATGTTTGTTAAAAAATCGTATGGTATTTTGTGTTCTCTTATATGATTCAGAATGTGTTTGTGTTAGAAGTCTGATACTCTGACTCGTTGCCAGTTAAATGCTGATAGCCTGTTATCTGATACGGTTACAGTGCAGAAATACCACACCATCAATGGACATAATGCAGAAGTAAGGAAAGCTCTCTCTAGACAGGAAATGCAGGAGGTTCAAAATTCTAGGAGTGGGAGAGGAGGTATGTACAAGTAATGGTTAGTAGTTTGTGGTTGATTTTTGTGTTCACTTTCCACAATCTCACTACTTATAAATGTTAAACTGATACAGGAAACTTCGGTTTTGGTGATGCTCGTGGAGGTGGTGGCAACTTTGGTCCAGGACCTGGCAGCAATTTCAGAGGGGGAGCCGGTAAGACAGGCATGTTTGTAGCATTTACATTTTTTACCTTATTAGTGCTTTTTTTCTGGTTCTGGAGAACTTTGTATGCTGTGGTAACGTTTGACTTAAATGCACCTGTAGCAGGTGAGAGAATTTTTGGGAAAAGTAACTTGCAAGTGACCTTGTGTTTTGGTTTTTCTGTTTTGCTTTGGCTGTGGTTTTTTGGTTGGGTTTGGTTTTTATTTTTTAGCTTTTATTGAAAGCCAGAAGTAATCTAAACGTAAGTATTTGGTAAAAAAGGATTTCTCTGGTTCTATGCAGCACTTGCCTGACATTTTAAAACTGGGTACCATACAAACCCAAGAAAAGAAAAAAGAAGCAATGATTGGATGTTTAGGTTTATTTTTCTGAAGTTAATTGTACATGTTCTTAATTGATTATTTCTGAGATTTAGTTCATAAGAGTTTGAGAATTTGACTAGTTTGCTACAGGTAAATTGAAATCCTTTGGGGTTTTTTCTCCCAATAGATGGATATGGAAGTGGCCGTGGATTTGGTGATGGATATAACGGATATGGCGGAGGACCTGGAGGTTAGTTTGCTGTTGTGCTGGTGATGTGTTTTTCTCTCATAAAGAAACACTTCCATATTTATATTCATATGTGTAAAATTTATCTGAATTACCTGAGCCATTTTGTTGGCTTTAAGAAATGTACATGGTTGTTGGCTTGCGTCAAATTTCCATATGGCAGATTGTATGGTTATTTTTTGGACAAGCATTATTATCTTTAGGATAAGAGTGGGTCTTAAATTTCCTGGAAAATGAAGATTAATTAAACCTTTCAGTTGAGGTCTTTAGGCAGTCTGACTGTTGGGGTTTGGTCATAGTTCAGTTAGGGTCGGTGTTAGTATGTGCTTTAAAAAGTACTGTCCATAGAAATGTCTTTACAAAACTATCTTTTTTGTTCTCTCTGTTCTTCTAAACAGAAAAATATTCTTTGTGTATAATTTAAGTGCATTTTATATTGAAAAGCTCATTTAAAAGGATTATGTTCACACAGGTGGCAACTTTGGTGGCAGTCCTGGTTATGGAGGAGGAAGAGGAGGCTATGGTGGAGGAGGACCTGGTTATGGCAACCAGGGTGGGGGCTATGGAGGTGGTTATGACAACTATGGAGGAGGTAACATTTAAGCTTAAATTGTTCAAGCATTTCAGTTACAAATTACTGCAAGTCATTTGAGGTTGGGGGGAATGGGTGTTCGAAAATGTTGTGTAAGGCAGTTGTTGTTTTTCAAGTAGTATGGAATAGAACAGAAATGTTGTTTGGTGCATGCACTGCTGGAATACATGTGTGATTTTGTACTTTATTTAGAATTTTTATAATGGGGTGTCTTTAAGTGTTGCGTCCATTTTAGCTCATGTCGGTATTTCTCCACTTTTGTGTTGACAATACAGGCAATTATGGAAGTGGAAACTATAATGATTTTGGCAACTACAACCAACAACCTTCAAATTATGGTCCGATGAAGAGTGGAAATTTTGGTGGCAGCAGGAACATGGGGGGACCATATGGTGGAGGTATATGTCCTGTATATTTCCTTGTAGTTGGAGTGGGTGGACTTCCAGGACTTCGGGGGAAATAGAAGACATGGGGTAACTGTTTTGAACTAAAAAATGGTAGACTGAGATTAGGTATTAGGAAAAAGCTTACAGTGAGGGTGATGAGGTGCTGGAACAGGTTGCTCAGAGGTGGTGTGAGAGCCCCATTGTTGGCAGTGTTCAAGGCAGGGTTAGATGGAGCTTTGAGCATCCTGGTCTAGTGACAGATAACCCTGCCCATGGCAGAGGGTTTGGAACAAGATGACCTTAAAAGGTCCCATCCAACCCAGGTTATTCTGTGTGATTCCAAGGTGGGTATGTAGGAATTGGATAACTTCTGCAGTGGATGTATTGCAGTGCCTGTGTTCTTTCTGCAAGTTTGCTTCAGTGTCTTGAGATTGTAAAGCTTGTCTCAGGGAAATTTATTTTTATTTTGAAACAGATAAAACATACTAACTTTTTCCACAGTGTTGTGCAATTTCAATTTTAAAGATTCTATTTCATGTTCTTTGCTGTCAGCTCACACTATTTGTGGAGAGCCTAGTTACTTAATTTCCAGCATATTTGCTGTGATTTCTTTTTATTCTCCTCTTGTGTCTTTTTTTCTGAGGCATCCTACTTTTTGTTGTCTATAAGTTACTTAATATGGAGTATCAGACTTGTGAAATGGAAACTGAAACATGAAGCCCTTTCTTATAAGGTTTAGCCTGCAAGCAAATTCAGCCCTCACAGTCTCAAGACAGCACAGTGCATCAGATTACATGTGGCACTGTTGAATCTTCTAAGATTACAGCATGTAGTTGCTTCCTGTGGCAGTCTTTGGAGGTTCCTTAGAGGAAAGCAGTGAAATGTTAGAAGTCTGTGTTGCAAATGCTGTCACTGGAATTAAAGCAGATGTTACTCTTCATTTAGTCAAGCTTTGATTGATTGCTTCTGTGAAAAACTTCCCTAGATTTAAAAATGTACTGATGGGACCATTCTGTTTCTTGTTCTGCATCTGCAGGAAACTATGGTCCTGGGGGCAGTGGAGGCAGTGGTGGATATGGAGGGAGGAGCCGTTACTGAGTTTCTTCAAGCATGCCATGGGTAAGTATGTTTTTAAGTGTTAATATTGCAGTGATTCTTGAGAGTAGCTGCAGGAGTTAAAAGCTTTTTAGGATATTATCTTTCCTTTAAAAAATGGTTAGATGAATAATTTCATAACCTATTTTTTTACTCTTTACTTCTGTTGAAACAGGCTTCACTGTATAAATAGGAGAGGATGAGAGCCCAGAGGTAACAGAACAGCTTCAGGTTATCGAAATAACAATGTTAAGGAAACACTTATCTCAGTCATGCATAAATATGCAGTGATATGGCAGAAGACACCAGAGCAGATGCAGAGAGCCATTTTGTGAATGGATTTGGATTATTTAATAACATTACCTTACTGTGGAGGAAGGATTGTAAAAATGCCTTTGAGACAGTTTCTTAGCTTTTTAATTGTTGTTTCTTTCTAGTGGTCTTTGTAAGTGTAGAAGCATTCCTTTGATAATGTTAAATTTGTAAGTTTCAGGTGACATGTGAAACCTTTTTTAAGATTTTTCTCAAAGTTTTGAAAAGCTTTTAGCCAGGATCATGGTGTAATAAGACATAACGTTTTCCTTTTAAAAATTTAAGTGCGTGTGTAGAGTTAAGAAGCTGTTGTACATTTATGATTTTAATAAAATAATTCTAAAGGAAATATTGTGTAATTTTAGATTTTTTTTTTAATACTGTAAAATAAGGCAAGGAGTGGGTAGTATAAGGTCCCACAAATAATACAAAGCTATTGTTGTACGTGTAAAATTTAATGCTGGTGAGAAAAAGTATGTTGTCTGTAAATTACCAGGTTTAAACTATCTAGGTAACTTAAGGGGTATCTCTGCAAGGAGAAACACCTTTTTAGATTTTTTAGATGCTGCTTCTTCAATGGCAAGGAAAGGAAAAAACCCCAGCAAGGTACTCTTCCAGGGACGCAGGTCTAGTACAAGAGAACTCTTGAAAACGTCACTAAAAGTTCAGCCAGTCTTAAAAAGCTGTGCTGTATCTCTGCAAAGCTTTAACTACGGTAGATTGTTTATAAGGATGGCAACGAAGGCTGAGGGTGTAGAGCAAAATAGTTCTAAGCTTCAGTTAAACTTCTTTAGGTAAGATCTTGTTTACTTTTCCTTTCTTAATGTTTCAAACCCAAGAAATTAATAATGTATGACAGTATTCTTTGAGTATAGTGATTATCATTATGTAGCTTAACATATAGCAATGAATTGAGTTAACTATTACAAATTGAAAAGAAATTTGTGAATCCTGTTTTCTTGTATTATTAAATTTTTTTACAAAAATAATTGTTAATTTCAGCTACTTAACATATTTTTTTCCTACTGGAATCTAGCTATGATATGAACCCTGGACAAGCATAGACTGCTGCCACTGTACACTGCTACAGTTGAACAAATGAGACCTGCAAGTGTCCATTAGTAAAGCTTTGCAAGGGTTCCATCCCTGGTGTTGGTAGTTAAAATGGTAGGTCACAAGTTAATTAAATCATACAACTTTATTTTTGCATCCTGCAACATTTTCTTTTTTCTTGGGAGTCTATGCATTATGGTGGTTGCAAGGTAATGCAATGAAGGTAGTTCTGTGCTGTTGAAAATGAACTATGTTGTTCCGTGTCTTGTCTGCTGTAATCTATTCTATATAACACATTTCATCCTGAAGGTTCCCAAGTAACTGTAGAGTGTTTACGTGTAAGGAAAAATTTCACCACAGAATACATCTGCCTCTGTGAAGGAATGTGTCGTCCATTCTTTTAACAACTGCATAAGCAGTTCTTTAGAGGGCAAGTGAAACCTTCAAATGAAACTGCAGGTGGTATTTCATAAATGTACAGTGTTTTTGTGTAAATTGGAATTTGGCTAGAATGTTGAGGTTTCCACCATTTTTTATAGTTCTTGCAGCTAACAAACCTTAGTGCCAAATTTAGTCAGCCTTACTCTCACTGCATTGAATGTGTGCACCTCAAATTGATGGAAATTTATCAAGTATTGAATGAGTTACTCTGAGTAAGGGTGGCATACTCTACTAGATTTGGTTTTAAAATCAACAAAACCTGTCAAAAAAAAAGGCAACCAAAAATGCCTTAATTTCAAAGTTCATTGCCTCTAAAAGGCTACCCATTGAAGAACGTGGACTCAGCTAACAAAAGTCCTGTTCCTTTTGTGTTAGACACACCAGTGAACTGCTTATACTTTTTTTTTTAAAAATGGCTGAAGTTCCCCTATTGGTAATTTGGTTTAGACATATGTGATAAACATCTTCAGATACACTTTTTTTTTCTTTGGCAGGAAGGTGCCATGCTGCAGGTAACTAATGAAGAAGTGGTCAACCACAGAAACGCTTCAAGAAATAAGAAATTCTGTATCATCAGAAAATAGTTGTTTTTGCTGCCTTCATTAAAAATCTAGAGGTTAAATGAATACTGATAAAACATCACAATTAGTACAGATCCCTGTAATGATGGGTTTTTTAAATTATAGTAATAATGTCTTGTAAACCTTTCAAATAAAATTCAGATTCGTTAGGAGAAACAAATCACTAATGTTAAAATAGCAAACATTCTGTGAGTAGAAAGTTTAACTACATATATTTATAACTTTCATAGCTTTAAAATAAAAGTATTTTTATACCAAAGTAGTTCTAGTGTAATGCTTAATAAAATCTTAGTGTGTATTTAACATTAAATAATGTTTATGTTTAGACCCTTCCATGATTTGAAACATTCCACTTTGAGGTGAATTTAAAACAGAATCAATTTGACATGTGTGTTCATGGAACTTGTTTCTCTGACCATGGGCATCTGTTCTCTTTTGGGAGAAACAGGGCTGCAAATTTAAAAGTGCTGATGTCTTTGCTGTTGGAGACAAGTGCTTAAAAGTAGCTTTATTTGGCTGTGTTTTATATTACCTCATACTTCACTGTTAATGAAACTACCACCAAAGCCAGTTTGTCAGATTTCAATAGGACAAGAGCTTTATCCTTTTCACTTTTAAAGTGCTTTTAGCATGAAGACAGACAGACTGACTGGAATGTAGAGTTCCTGCTGTACAAAACTTATTACCCATAGCTGCATCTGGGGGCAGAAGGAAAATACCAAAACAAAAAATGCCAAACCACACAAAACTAATAAAAGAAACACCAAGTGTGAACTTGGGAAAGCTCAGTTGGGAGTGTATTTAAGGGAAGATATCTTGAGGTTATACTGTTTTAACCACTTACCTTCATGCATGGTTTATTCAAAACTTGAAGTTTATATGCTTTGGCAGAATCATGTCTTTAACCATTAATAATACTGTTTAAGGATTCACGTACAATTTTCTTCTGTTTCTTAAGCTGAACTTTGAAATACTTGAATAGGTAACCGGTGGGCTGCAACGGAAGCAGAAAATGAAGACACACAAATCTGCTTTACTTTCTTCTTTCCAACAGAATGACCAGGTCATAAGGAATTTGCCTTCTTTCCTATAACTTAGATGTAGTTGATGGAAGTTTTTTCTTTACAGTTGCCAAGTCCACATTCATACACCATTTTAAAAAACTAACCAAACCACTTCAAAGGGCAGTAATTTTTCTGTTCAAAATACTATTTCAGTAGTGTAGCAACAAGGTTTAAAATTTGTTTGCGTTGAGTATGTTTTCCTTGAGAATGTTCTCATTTTGATCTGATGGCAGTGGGGGAAGGGAGCCTGTAGGGGAGACAGCACTGTGCAAGAATGAAATTACTGGATATTTCAAGTCTTGAAAACCTGGTGTCTTTAAGTTTCCTGATGTCCTGCTTTTGAACTTTCATAACTTTTCTCTTGGTACGGCCTTAAAAGTTAAGGAATGTGACAGTCAACAATGGTCACCAGCAAATGTGGTAAAACAATTCACTGTTTTGAGTCAACCTGATACTGGAGGTTAGCAACTTCAAATAAAAGCAGTATTGTGTGCTCAATTACTGGTCATCAATTTGTAGACAATGGATTCTTACTTTCAGTCAAGTGGGATTTTGTCACTACAGACTTAGTCTTCCAAGTAAGTGTAACATTGCACTGTTTCCAGGTACTAACAGCTGAGGATCAGGTGGTCAGTACTAGGTCCAGCTTTCCCCCAGCAAACACTTCGTGCAGCAAACTGAGGGAAGAAAGAAAAACAACGTAACTTGTTGCTAACTGGTACATGAGCCAAAGAACACCCAAAAGTCAAGTATGACTTGTATTTATAAAGTGATGGTGAAAAGAGGTCAGTAGTAGAGTTCTGGCCACTCAGACTTTGTGTTATATACAATGAAAGTTGAATTTTTTTCATTTCTGTTGTGCTGCAGATTCCAAAAAACATTCAGGAAAACGCCAACAATTGCTGTTAATGCTGTAAAATGAACAGGGCATGAACTTTTTTATGTGTAGGAAAGACTGTGTTGTTTTAGTTTGATGGTGAATGTACATGATCTGTGGTGAAATCATATCGCTTCTGGGGAAGAACACCCCAGCCCCAGAAATGGATCTGAATTTTCAAACAGTTGCCAGCTGAGTTTGTTTTGGCAGCACTGGTAGAGGATAATTTGCTGGGAACATACTGGGGCTGTGTGTTCCCTGTAGGTTCAGTGTTATTTTGGTGTTTGAAGTAGCGTGTGATGCAAGTGAGCGCTACCATAGTAGTGCTGTTGCTTTTCCATCTAAGGCTGTTTCTCTTCATGTTTATTCAGCCATACCATTCAGTGTGTCTAGGATAGGAGTGTTACATAGAAGGGTTTGTCTGGGTAATAATCCATTTTGGCAAGAATACTGTCCCTTATAAGAGTCATGTTTTTGCTTTGCAGCTACTGTTGGTTTGTGTTGCACAGAAATTTTGTCAGGAGTTACTCCAGTTAATGGAGCAAGAACTGGTTTGTTCATCAGCAGTAAAATTGTATAAATAATACCTGTGTGACTTACCTGACAGAGTGCTATGAACATTAGGTCAGCAGTGTTCAGGCACCTTGTGAGACCTCCCATGCTGCTTCACTGTACAAAAAAGAGTGACTGGGGGAAAGTCCTAGAAAATTGCTGTTAGCAGCACTTTTTCTTCCCCCCTTGTTATGTTCATTTGGGGATATTGTATGAAAATGGGTGGCTGGTAGACTTCATGGTGGTGTAGTAGCTGTGCAGCAGGTGTCAAGTAGCAGTACTTCATGAGAGATACACACTACAGTACTACAACTTCACGTGGTTACATCTGCCATCTCTTTAGTTTACTTAATAAACAGTTTCTCACTACACCCTGCTGTTGAGTGTCCTCTTGCCTTATTTATAGGTCTCTGCCACCTCCGTCCTCAAGATTCTTTTTAGATGACTCCCAGAGATGAAAAAATGTGTGTGTGTGTTTTGAGACAAAGATTGACAAGTTGATACTCATGAAGTGCTCTGTCCATTCTTTTCCTCATTGAAGTTTGTTCTGGTTCCTTCATCTAAAAACTAGATTGTAAGCTCTTGAGCAGGAACATCTTCAGCTTGTAAAATTTGGCATTGTAAAAAGCCAAAGCCATTGAATAAAACCTAAAACATGAATTCAAAGCTGCACTTTAGTGCAGTACAGCAATGGTCATTTAAAGTGCGTGCAGCGTTTCAGCTGTGTGTCTCGGGTGCGCTTGTTCGCAGGATGCCTCTGCGGGAGTGTCCAGCCTTACAGCTCAGAAAGCAACCACAGTGGGGTTGCAGTTGGATGGAGTACTCAGCTTGCCTTGGCTGCTGGTGGATGTTTCTCCAGAACAGGAGTGAATCTTGGAGCAGCCAGCAGGTAATGCTCTGTAGTACAAGTTGCTGCCATCAATAATGGGTATACAGTCCACAAAGTGTATTATGTAATCTGACCTTTCCTAACCTCTTGCAGATAAGCTCTTATTAACATAAGTGCAGTTTAGCACTGAAGTGTTACAGACTACTTCAAAGCTGTGTCATGGGACCAGTATTTTAATGACCACTCCCACTTGGGTATTTCTGAGTTTTGTTACTGTCAACAGCTATGTTTACAATCATCAGCTTAGTGGTTTCCTAGTTATATTTAATAAGTGTTTTCACTCTAACCTCAGAGGCTTGTGTTTCAACAGAGTAGTGGAAAGGTAGGATGCAGCTGTAATGTTTTTGTGCCATCTGGCTCCAGAGTAGGTTTGATACCATATTGTGTCTTTCCACGCAATAAAGCTCCTGGTTTGTACACTTGGGATCTTGATTTTGTGAAAATCTTGATCTGTCAATAATAAAGACAAGACAGACTTGAGTCAGGTGTTACCACATTTTACAACCCTTTCAGTAACAACTTTGATTTGTCCTGTTTACCTGAAAAGTTCAATTCTGTAGTGTCTCTATTTTGGTATAGAGGTTGCAAATACGGTCTAAGGCCAGTACATAAAGTGCATCAAAAGCTTCAGCTGGCTAGCCTAACCACACATCGTTTAAGGACATGGAACTATAAAGCATAGCCAAGACCAGGCCATGTTTGGGAATTTTCATTTAGTGTGGATTTTGTGTGCGTGTGTCTGTTTGGAATTTTACTTTTAAACAGAGGCTAGTTGCAGAAAGGGAAGTAATTTCAAATGAATGTCTACTCCAATTAAAAATGGGATATCCCGTCTGAATTCCACCTGTTGTTTTATCCTGTGGGCAGGTAGCTGATGGTTAAAAAAAATCCAGACATAAAGTTCATTGTATCATCAGTACTGTTGCAGTCTGCCCAAAATCAGTATTTCAGCTCAGTTTTTTGTAGTAGAGTTTCTTGTTGGGTTCTGGGGAACTGAGGGTCTTACATCAACATTAAAGAAACAGAGTTTCTGGGCAGTTATGACAGTTGAATTAGCTGAGGGCAGTTCATAATCCTTCACAATCTGCAAATTTACAAGAAATGGAATGGTATTGGGGCTGATAAATGGATCAGTTGGAGTAAGTTGCTTTTCCATTAGTATTGTGTTTTGAAAGGGTTACAGCATACTTTCTTTTTGGCATGTACCAAAATGTAACTGTGTAGCTATTTCCCAATTGGGTATATGCAATACTCCATTAGCAGCTGGCCTTACAAAAATCCACAGAGCTCACCTGCCACTGCTACTGAAGGAGTGGGCACCAAAAAGTTCAGGCTTTTTTTTCTTCCCTGTGTGAAGCCCTAAAGCAGAAATACTTGGCTTTCTGGATTTCTCAGTTGTGAGCGTAACTGTAGTAGCTATGAGAATTTGCATGTAGGCAGTGAAGTAGGTTTAAAGACCTTGTCCTGCAAAGAGTAAGTGCGTGGATTTTAAAATGTTTATGTCATTTAATTGATAATGATCATGCTGACTTGAATATGCACTTCTTTTTTCTTTTTACAACTAGAAATAAAGTTAACAGTTCATCATATATATATATATATACTGATTAGGATAGGTATGTCTCACACTGATGCTTAACCAATAGCAAAAAATAGCATACCGTCAGTAATGGGACTTTCTGCTATGAATTTACACTTAGCAATGTGAGACTGTGGTGGAATCAATAAAGAGCACATGCACACATTTATTTAAAGAAATATTTTAATAGAAAATGCTGAGAAAATTGTTCAAACAGTCTGATTTCATTACTGATAATTCAGTGCACTTGGCACTATCTTAGGGCTCCCTTTTTAGAAAATATCACTTGATAGTATCAGTTTTGTTACAGATAAGTGCAAGTAGCCAACGTGACTTCCATGGTAGTGGCAGTTTATTTCTTCAGCAGGTATAATTTGGCATTTAAGCTTGTATGTGGAGCTCTTACATCATTGGTACAAGTGATTTTTTTATCGTACCTGAATGTAAGTTTGTTCCATTGTCATCGTGCCATGACCAATGAGAACTTTTTAAATACCATTTTTATGTGTTTTAGTTATAAAATTACAAGAAGTATTTGTTGTTATCTAGAAATCAATATTAGTAGTTACTTTCATAATAATATACCTCAACATTCTTTCCTTATCATTCATTACAGGCCTTTTAGGCCATTGCTCTTGCAGACCTTTTTCAGGCTGTAAAACACTAAAGGATAAGATGTTGTAAGTATGTAAGTGAATAAAACTCCTTTCTAAAAGCACAAATAAATGTCAAACTCTTCATTTGGAGCACTATCAGAGTGTAACCTCAAAATTACAAGTATAGATAAACAGTCATTTGGTTCAACTTAATTTAAAGACTAAGTAAAATGTATATTTTAAAAAATTAAATCTGAAACATTAAAAACACTTTAAAATACCAGTTAAAAAAGCCACAGAGAAAAACTCAAATATTTCTTGAGGAAGGTGTCAAAATAGAGGAAAGCAGAAGGGACACAAATAAATATCACAGTCACTAGG
Organism: Ammospiza nelsoni; assembly: GCF_027579445.1. Taxonomy (NCBI): domain Eukaryota; kingdom Metazoa; phylum Chordata; class Aves; order Passeriformes; family Passerellidae; genus Ammospiza; species Ammospiza nelsoni. The sequence goes on along the minus strand of NC_080633.1, from coordinate 33,905,135 downwards.
AAACAGAACAGAAACTCCTTCACCATTGGTCATTTTTGTGGAAGAAAGTTGAGAATGATTTAGTTGCAGAGGATGAAGGTAAGAAAATATTGAATCAGACACTATTTTTAAGCATGTTTGCAGGTTGAGTGTATGAGTTGTAAAATTAAGTGGCAGGCTATCTTTGCTTGGAGTTATGATGCTGAAAGTAGTGAGGAAAAATGCAGTAGCCTCCTGGGCTGCTCTCCTCAAAGGAAAACCAGGAAAAGCAGAACTGTTCTGAATAAATGCAAAGCATGCAGTTATCTCTTGAGCTTATGTAAATCCACAGTGAGTTTAAGTTGGAAGATGCACTAGAACTATAATTTTTCTTTCAGTGCTAGAGAATAAAATAAGATCATTTTCTGTATAAGAGTCAAGTATTCAAGACTAAAACATTTTCCTGCATGTGTAACATTGATCCAAAGTTGACTTTATCTCTCACAGGTGTTTTCCCCTCTGCCCCCCATTACCAGTAACTAAATTCCTAGTTTTAACATAGGTCTATAAAACTACACTGATGGTCTAGCTCCTTTAATTCTAACTAAAACTAAACAGATTTCCTCATCCAGAAGCCTCAGCTCACAGACCTTCTAACAAATCTCAGCTGGTTAGGTTTGCCAGACTCTTCAACATAGTGTTTCTCCTCAAGTGGAGGTTCTGTTTGAACTGCTGTAATGACTGACTTTTAGTTGTTACACAAGTACTCTTATCATCCTTGCAGGCAAAATAAAGGTGATTTAGGTGATCTCCAGTCATCTTACTTTTGTTTCTGCTCTTTTCTGTTATCTTGTTTCTGTTCAGATTTGGCCAAGTGCTTGGGTATTATGAAAACACTACCATTGCTACTGCAGTGAATGACATACTGGCGTGGGTTAACAGGTCTACCCTGGTCATCCCTCAGTCTACTGAAAATGTCATGGTACAAGTTGTTTAATTTTTGCTTTATCTGGTTGATTAATTTGCTACACTGGGAGTGCTCCTTTTTAAGGCTCTCCTTTTGTGTTTGGAGATTACACACATCTTCTTCCAAGTTAAGAATTGCATTCAGTTTGCGTTTACGACATTTTTGGGCAGCTACCTTGTTTTTTCCTCTTCGCCTGATGTCACGTAGAAGTGATACCTGAGTTTCTGTCAGCTGGTTCTTTGCTAGCATGGTGTTGAAAGAGTCAACAGACATGCTTACAATTTCCTCCACTGAAAACGGTATTCTCAGAGCTTTTGCACGCCACTCATCTCTGCTCCGGTTTGTAGCAGTAGAATTATGGCACCTCTCCTTCACTTCGTTTGATTTCTTCATCCACATCTGTTGATAATACTCTGGAGTGGATGCTGCTTGACTTGGCAGCTGATTGTAAGTGTGATTATGAAGAAACTGCTGAAGCATGGCTTCTGTAGAACACTCTGCAACACCTGGATATTCAACATGGCTGTGCTTAATGTTTTCTTGGCAGTGGCCACCAACAGCTCCTAAGCCGTGCGAAGGAGCAGATTTAACACCGCTGCTGTACCCAACAGAACCTTCACAGCAGACTGAATAAGAGGTGGTGCTGTGATTTGAATTCAAAGGCAGTCCTGAATCTGAGCCAGGCTCTTCAAAGATCTGAGAAACTTCTATAGGACTAAAGCCTTCCTCCAAAGCCAAAGACATGAGCTTAATTTCATCAAAATTATCATCATGGGCTGTTAGATTTCTAAGATCAGCAGCTGAAAACAGCCCTGTCAAATTTGACCCATGAAATTGTGATTCTGGATTTGTGATATCAGTGCTTGATTGAGGGAAAAACTCTTGCCTTTGTAAGTGTCTTGGTTTTGAATTTAATTGAGTGGGGTAGTCTGTTCTTAGTAGTATGGCATCAGGAGGACTGAAACTGTTGTGAAGTGTCTGGGTCAAGTTTATATTGTGGTGTGAGGATGATGGGTCTTGGCCTCTACTAGAAGTAGCAACTTGTGTATCTTCCAGTAAGTTCACCTAAAAGATGAAGGGGGAAAAAATGAGATCTTTCATAAAACGAATGCTTCTACATCCCCTGCCTAAACAGTCACGAACATTTTTTAACATTCCACTACTTTATTCTATTAAAGCCAAATTTTTGTATGTTAAACTCTTCTTCTAGCTATTTGGAATGCTGTTTCCCATCTGTATAAAGCATAATCTGTATAGTCATATGGCAAAAGGAGGAAGGAAGAGTGAGTGCAGAAGTGACTGAAGGAATGGGCAAAGGACTTGCAAAGGACAGTGTGAGACCGATTAGGGTTGAGAGGGAAAAACGGGACTACTGCCAAGTGTACAAACTGTGGCCTATGTGTTCTGTCTGATCTGATCTAAAAAATGTCCTGCTGGGAGGAGTGACATGACCCTTTTACCTGGCAGTGGTATTGATGATTCAAGAGAGAGCTGGTTCAAGGTGCTACACTGTTAAAAACCAAACTTTTTAAAGAAGATAAATAGCTCATCTTCAGAAGTTAACCAGTAAGGACAGCAGTGAAGAAAAAGTGGAAGACAGGAATATTAAGACTGTGCTTTTGCAGTCTCACTACTTATTTCACAGTTTATGAAGTTTTCAGGCCTGTGAGGTGCCACATTTGGTTTAGTTCCATTTAACTGAATTCTATTGCATCCAAAATTCAGCTGAACTGTTTTACTGATCAGTTTGGAGGTAACGTCCCTCCCACCAAGTCATGCCTTTTGTGGATGTCTTGACTTTAAATTACTACTCAGGGTTTTTTTACAAAACCAAAGCTGATATGTGATGCCTCAGTCCTGATGTTCAAACAATAAAGTGGACTGGTAATGCTGTAGTAGCACTAAGGCCCACGTTTTGAGGACCTGAGTTAGAGTTGCTGGGTCTCAGAAGCACAAAGGCAGAGGAGTCATGAACTCCTCTGATCAATACAAAGTACTTGAGAATGTAAATACATCAAGTAGGAAGTGTATAGGATTCCTCCATAGTTGAGTATCCTTACTGTGTTTCAGGAAAGAACTTTCTGATTGCCATTCAGTGAACATGTAAAAAGCACTTTCCACAGGGAAGGAATGATGTACCATAAGGACCAGAACATCTTAGGTTCCCTATTATGCTTACTGGGAGCTCGGGCAACAAGAAGGTGGTCTTGCCTTATTTCTCCTAGGGAGTTACCTTGTACCAGACCACCTGCAGTCTGTGGGATAGAGATGCTATTTTCAACCAATCCTTTGAAAAGAATGATTCTTAGTAAGTCAGCTATCAAAAAATTCCACTCACTGTAAAGACTTGATACTTAGCAGAAACAATCAATCCAAATTCATCAGATAGATTGTCACAAGATGGCAGTGCATTATTAATGTTAAATAAAATATGCAATGTGTTACTGTGTATTGTAACAGCTGTATAAAGGCTGCAGCCAAATTCCTTTCAAATTTTGAGAACAGAGAAAACTAAACTGATGAACTTCTACGTCTCGTTAGTGTGCAATCCATTTCCAGAGCTGAACAGAAGAGGAAGCTAATTTATGGGCTAGAAGGTACTATCCAAGCTAGAGATTCCCAAAACCAGATAAGCATGGAGTTATATGGAAAACACTAATGACCCCAGAAGAGGATCCTGTGATGGGAAGTGTATATAAGATGCCCTTAAAGTATAGCAAAAGAGGAATGTAGGGAGTAGCTTTATGGTCAATAGTTGCAGCTATGAGCTGTGGGAGGAGGGGGAGACTTCAGGTAAGATAACAATTGGTTTTTGTGAAGATGGGCACACAGAAAGTAAAATATAGTATCAGAAGGCCACAAGATTTAAAAATACAAAAAAACCCCAAAACACTAAATGGGTTTACTGCTAATGCTGACAGACCTGATTTCCAGTGAAGATGATCTGTTGTTCTTGAGACTAGCAACTCTGTAAGCACTTGACCCAATATTTATGACAAATGTAATCCTTCACCACAAATACAATAAATAAATGTGTAATAAATGTAATAAATCAGTGTTGCTCTAGAGAAACACAACAAGAGCTGCTGCATAAATACAAACTGGTTATTAGGCTTTAGAAACGCAACTATTAGTTGAACTAATTGAGTTGTCCAGTGGCTCCATCCAACTTTGAACACCAGATCACACTAAAGATAAAGCTCTTACACCAGACAAGTTGCTGGGGAAAACTTTTCAAGTAAAGCCAATGACTGCTGCCGTAAAAGGTGGATAGTAGCATCTTTAGCAGTTTCAGGTAAGTTTTACTACATTGATTTGTCAATAAATTCCCAGAGTGGGTAGGGTAGGCTGTGGTAGTTTCATTTGATAAAACAGAGTAATTGCTGACTGCATTCAAATCTATTTGAAATACCTGTATTATCTCATTTACCTCTAGCATGTTTTCCACCTGTGATGACAGAAGCTGTAAATAGCCCTCTAAGGAGAGAATGGAATCTACATAGTTGCTGTTGCTCTGTGACAAAAAGAGAAACATGGTGTAAGGCACAGTTATTTCACCTAAAAGGAGGCACAAATCAAAGTCTGAGAGGAAACAGAGCACAGTGCAACACTGCTGCTGACCCCACTATCAAGTCTTCATCCTGACGGGAGATGAGATGTTGCTAGAACGAGCAGATCAGCTCCATGGCCTGAGCACCTCTACTCTGCCCTCAACAGCAGAACTGGGCTCTCCTCTGAAGCTCTACCTCCCCACCAGCATGGAAAAATCAGGTATTTTTTCAAAGCCAAGCTCTCAGGGGAGTGGCAAACAGAGAGGCTGGCAAGGCACCTGGATCAGAGGTTCTCAGCTCTCACAAGGTCTCAAGAAAATTGAGTGCTCTTTTCATTGCAGCTCGTAGAGAGAGCAGAACTGAAGAGTTCAGTGCCCCAAATGTAATTCTACATCTGAGCATCAAGCTTTATATAAATTGTGAGAGCAGTATAATTTAGCATCGATGTCTCTAGTGTTTGTAGGCAAAAACATCCTCACCCACAAACACAACACCTTCATAACACAGAAAATAAACCCAAATTAAAAAATAATTAGTTGTAAGTGTTTTCTGTAAACCTCTGAATATTTCAACTACACAAAAAATAGTGAGGGATTGAGGGAAGGAGGCAATTTTCAAAAAGGTGTACAAGGGCATCATTCACAAAGCACTGTCTGAAGTGAGCATTTCTTTCCTGCCCTGGCAAGGAACATTTCAAATAAAAAGAGGAAATAAATTATTCCTTTCAAAACTTTTTACTACTATTTATCTTAGTGATAAGTTCTGTATCCTCCCTCACTTCCTCTTCAGTTTTCCCTTCTTCCCTTTTTTTTATCACTTACTTGATTTTTGTCTTTCTCCTCTTGTTCTTGCAGTTCCAGCTGATCCTCTCCTGGAGGTGGACAGCAGTCATCCAAAGCTCCCTGACATGCTTTCAGGTCAACATCCTGAAGACACAAATAAAACAGTTCTATTACACAGCTTGCTCTCAAAATTCATCTTTAAAAAGCACTTTTTTCTCTTCCAGTGATAGCATTCCAAATAAAATATGCACTGAACAGGTCATGTGGATGAACTGAGTGTGTAGACTTTGGGGGCAGAGTAAGACCAGTGTCAGTTCAGGGGGGCAGCCACCACCTCTTGGTTTGGTGCCCAGGCACTGAACCCATCTGCAGCAGAAATGGACATTGGAAACAAATTCCTCTAAACCACACAAAGAACCATGATGTGATTTCATGAAAAGTTTGGATTATCAGTGTCTTTTGGAGGTCATTTCACAACAACATATCCAAGCCAGATAGATACTCACTGATGGAATTATAAAGCAGCAATTATACATTACCAGTTGGCAAAATCCCTTGCTTACCTGCATAGTAACAGCAACTCTGTTTACCATCACTTCCATGTAGACATTACCCATTTTCATTTATCCAAGTGATGGAGGTTTTTAATCTCTAGTGATGAGACTGTTCAAATTTAGGGGCCTCCGTAGCAATTCTCAAATATAAAAAAAAAAGTTTTATTTTATTTATATTTGTATCATCAGACTTTTTCATTGTTTATTATATAGGGCTGGAGTATTGCTGTAATAAGAAGGAATCAGTGCTAATTCCTAATTTTTAAAAGTGTGTATTTATATTTTTAAATATTTTTACATTTCAGCTTTTGCAGGGCAAGGCTGTATTATTAAAATGTGAAACTCAGAGGAGCAGCAGCCAGGAAACCAAGTGGCCACACTGCATTAGTTCCAGGTATTCCCAGAAAAATGCTGTGGCAGGAGCAGTAAAAACAAGTTTTCAACAGCAGCAAAGATAATGAGACAGAGTTCAGTTCTAAAAATCTCAGCAAACAATTTACTTCACAGGTTTGTTATGAAAGCATAAACTACATAAAACTTGCAGTTGTAACAGTCATCAAAACATATAAAATTTTATAAATTGTTCCTTCATACAAAACACATTATAAAGTAAATATAAAAAGTTCAAAAAGAGGACTCTGGAGAAAAATTAAATAAATATAACTTTATAACAAATTAACATTATTTTCAGTTTTGTACATTCTATTTAAATATTTAAAAATATGAAAACTAATTTCATTTTAAACTAATTTTGTTTGCTTTCAATTTTTCTGTGCTTTCTTTTCAAGATTGGAAGAGAACTTTAGCTTTATAAACAGCCATTTGAAAAAACAAATAGATCTACAGGGCACTCATCTGTCATTTTAATGTAGGAATGAAGGGTTTCCTTCAGTGATGCCTAACACAGTTTCTACTCATTAGAAATTATATTCCAATACATTAATGTCTTCTTTGTCAGCTGCATCTGGAAATGACCAGATGATTTTTTTTATTGCCAAATATGAGAAAACAAATTTGCTTGCCTAAAACCAGACATACAGACATACAAAAAAACAGTAACAAGAAAACAAACCTCCTAACCAACAGTTTTCTCCATGTAGTTGAACAGGAGAGGGCATTTACTACACAAGACACTGAGAACATGGCAATTAGCTACTTGCAAACACTTAAATGAGTCCAATGGAGCAGATCACAGGCATGAAATTGGTCCCATACCTATGTGCCTGCAAGATCAGGGCTAGGCTTTAATTTTACAGAGAAGCAACCTACCACTTGTCAAATTCGTGTGACCTGTTAATATTCTAATTAATAAAATGCAGGATCATCAAAAGTGAGTTAGAAGTCAAGGACAATTTCAATAAGGACCTTAAGCAGCTCCTCTGGAGCCAAGTGGCCTGGAAAGCTGCTGCTGTGGCAGAGCATTCAGCTCCTGGATAACACAGCAAATTCATTACTCTACTGGCTGCAGAAGAGGCAAATGCAGGAAATAGTTAGAAATGTGGTATCTATAATGTGATGCCTCTAAAAACCAACTGCAAGCATTAGGTTTGTATACAGAAGGTATATGAGTCACAAAGTTTTAAAATTTATCACTCCTTTTAAAATTTCCAGGGGTATAAACCTATTCCTGTGCCAGGGCAAAGAAAAGCTTGGGGAAGCCTTGGGAAGAGCCCATGGTGTGTCCTACAGATCATAAAAAATCCTCACAGTTCAACTTTCTTACAGTGGAAATCTGACTGCAGATGATGCTGGTCTGCCGAAGTCTACTGTCACGGACATCCTTTATGAAAAACCCTTTCCTTAGGATTTTTCCTCCTGAGAAGCTGAGAGGCCTCAGGAACAAAATGTAAACATTGATTATCTGCTGCTGTGGAATGCAACAGGTGGATCTGTGACTGGCCCATGTTGGATGTTTCTAATTAATGGCCAGTCACAGCCAGCTGGCTTGGACTCTCTGTCTGAGACACAAGCCTTTGTTATCATTCTTTCTTGTTCTATTCTTAGCTAGCCTTCTGATGAAATCCTTTCTTCTTTATTCTTTTAGTATAGTTTTAATATAATATATATCATAAAATAATAAATCAAGCCTTCTGAAACATGGAGTCAGATCCTTGTCTCTTCCCTCATCCTAAGACCCCTGCGAACACCGTCACAGTCTACAATGGAGATGGTCCTTCCCCAAACCACTGTGAGGACAATTAAATTTCTGATGTACCTGATGGGACATCTCCTTTCTGAAGGGAAACCAGATGCTCCTGAAGCTCACAGAAATTTGTGACACTGTCTTGTATTAATTTCCCCAAAATTTCAAAGACAACTGAATCTTCAGGTCTTTTCTTATCAGTAGATAAAACTCCTGGCTGCTAAGGAAATGGAGAATATTTCCAACTATAAATTTTGGAATTTATCTGGAGTCTACATTAATTTTTATGTTATCTTTTAGGAAAAAATATATATCTATTTTCTCTACTCAGCCATAGATGGTGTCATGGTACCCACAGTTTCCAGGCTGAGAGCCACCAACTGCACTACAGGATCACAAACCATTTTGCCTAAAGGACTCTTGGCCTTAAGCACAAACGGAGGTCAGAATGTCCCTCTGATCTTTGCACAGAGCTCCTGCTGACGTGAATGGAGCAGAGGTGCCGGTGGGGAAGGGAGGGAGCAGGGTCTCACGCTTGCAGTCGTGCCCATTCCCTGTGGCTTGCCAAAGGCAATGTGTCATCTCTTCTGAGTGAGCCTCACAATGCTGCACTGTGTGGCTCTGAAGATCAGTCTTACTAACACCATTTCTTCCTCCAGCAGATGATATTAAAATAGATATCATGACAGTTCACAGTGATTATTACTACAATAGATTTTCCATCCTTTGAAAAAAACTGTTTTCAGCACTACCAGAGGACTTGCGGAAGGATCCTGGCCCTGCAGCCAGGTTTTCACAACAGTGGTGGCATAGATACAGCATACGTAAGGTATTTCACATCACAAATTTTCACCTAGGGCATCATTTCAGCAAAACCCTCTATACAGCAATCAACCACAACCTTTTTGCCTTCATTTCTCTGTTTTGGCTTTTCACAAAAATCCCCTGGATAATGCTGTTTTTTGCATAAACCAGGTATGCCCTGGTTTTTGCTTTTTATTGCACTTTGCACCAGCTTGTTAGTCTTCCTCAGTGATGAAGAATGACTGAACAGCACAGCTCAACAACAGAATGCTTCCTTCCATGCCTGTTGTATCACTTGGGACTGACTGCAGGATTACTGCTATGGGGAGAATAGGAGGGGTCTCTCCACAAGAAACAGCCACACTGTGTTTTTGAATAAGGCATTTCATTAAAGATACCTTAATTCTACAGACTGGATGTACATCTATTGACAGAAGTTTTATTACAGAGGATATTAATCTAATGACAAGAAGGATTAGGCATAGATACTATTTATTCAGCACTGTGCTGCCACATTCAGTGTTTCTGTCCTTCCCATCCTTATTTTGCAACAAGGGTAACAGAATAAACAGTAATAGAGCTACAGCAATTCCACTGAGCCCAGGAAATCAGGAAAGCACATGGTTGTCTCTGTCTAGAGAAAAAGACTTAATTTTTGCTGATTGTAGAAGACTTAATAATACCATCAACTGCAGAAGCCTTTCCCTTTCTACCACTGGAGGGTGTGGAAGTTCCTGCCTCCATCAGTAGGCTGCTTCCAAATGGTAAACTGCAACCCTACCTGAGGGCAACCTTTGATTTGCATTTGGAAGGATTCGGTGCAAGCACAAAGCCAGAGAGCTACACTAAAATTCTCATCATTAAATAATAATAAAAAAATAAAATCCCAAGTATCTGAAATTTTCATCTTGCTCCTGCCACTTAAATTAAAGAACACAGTCTGAGACTGAATATGACATACCAAATTATCCACCAGCCTTGTATGTGGGAGGCTGGGCTCTAACCATGTACCTGCCCTTTCCCTAAGGTGCAGCTCACCACAGGTCAGCTACAGGCTTCAGTTTATCAAAATGAGAAGTAGTAGCTTATGTCAAATCTGCTACTTAAGGAGGGCCAAGAATCAATGTGGAAGGGAGAGAAAGTACGGTTTTGTGGGTGGCCTGGCCTACACTTAATTGGAAGCATGCTGCCTGCTCCAGCAGGTTTCCAGAGTTTCTTACTCTGTGTTAAAAATAGAGCCTTCAGATTCCAATTAAGTAAATCACAGTATTGATCTCAGCATGAACTGGGTGTACTGTACATCAAACTTTCCTCCATGTATCTCCTCCCCTTGCTTCCTACACCCATGCCTTATCTGCTGTCCTTAAAAGAATGTACAGGGAGCAGAACCTGTAATGACACCAAAATACAAATAGGTCTACTGTGGTGTATTGGATGGGTGAAGAAGATCCCTCTGAAGGAGCAGCAGAAAGCATAATAAATCTATTTTCAGCTATTGATCTATGTGCAGGTGGCACACAGGACTAGAACTACACAACCCAGGGCTACAAGTGCACAGAAATACCTGAACTAGCTCTGGAGTAACAGAAAGGGCTTGCTGGAAGAGAGCAGAGCAGACAGGGTGGCCTGCCTGGGTGCACAGACAGCGCTGAGAGGCAGGGGGTACCTGCCCCTGCAAAGCAGTTTCACTGCAGTCACACTCAGAGTTATCACTACAAATACCCCAGGGCTGGAGCAAAGGCACACAAGCATAATTACCTGCAAAAGAACATTTTTATTTTGGTGCTGTTAACTTATGTATCCTGTTCATATGCTATCTTCTAATTACTCTACATTATGCTCTCTTTATTTTAGTTGTTAAGTTTTAAACTGCTCATTAATCTTTGAGATGGTTTTCTACAAACTTTTGTCCCTTCTCCATTACTAACTGCACTTCTCTGTGGAACCAGAGAAGTTATTAGCTGAAAAGATGTGGCACAGGCCTGGTGCTCTTTGCCATGTTTTGAATAATTAAGTGGCATTTCCAGAATAGAATCATTAGAATGGTTTGTGTTGCAACAATCCTTTAAGTTTGCACAATATCAGCAGAAGTTAAGCAAAACAGTTTCTAGTAACATAACCAGTAGTAACCACTTTACTACTTGGTAGGATTAAATACAATTAATAATTAAATATAATGAGGTGTATCTGATATAATTCAACTCTAATTGTAGTGATCTTGCTCTTTTCCTGTGTACTTTAAATATGTGATAATAATCTTACAAACTGATATCTACTCAATAGATAAGAAAAATAGAAAGAAAAATATTTCTTGTTGTTTCTCTATAGGCATAACAAACCCTAAAATATCCTGAAAACACCAGAAGAGAAGAGTACTTTATTTTTTGAAATGCAGCTGGGGTTTAGGATGTGTGGAGGGTGGAATGGTGGATGGACACACCAAATATCAAAGTTACTTCCTTGTTATATATGGCTAGACTTAAAAATGACAATAAACCATGCCAGGTAGGCAGTGCAACTGAGTTAATCAAATGGTTCATAGATGTGACTCCAAATGTGGCACCTGTCAAACATTTATGACCTATCTACTCTAAATCCCAATAGTGCCATCTGGGCTGAAACCCAACACTCCCTGGGAGAGCCCTCCTGTGTGCTGCAGTGAGATGATAGCACCTCTCCAACCACATGCATTTCAGGGCTTTAGATAGCATGGGCCAGCTGTGTCAGCTAGAACAAAACACACATTCTGGGTGCACTCTGTTCCAACACAAAATTAACACCAACCTCCTCCCCAGATGGAGGCAGACACAGGTACACGCTGAAGATACAGAGACTGACAGTGTTGTCATTGACTTCAATTCAAACATCAGTTTTCATGCTGAAAGTAGCTCAATAACCTCCTCAAAATGAGATTTTAAAATACACCAAACAAGTGCCCACTCCAGCCATTTGGTCCTGTGCAGATGTTTTTCACCAGAAACCAATTTCATTGTAATGACAGACAACAAAAAGAATAGAAATTTTCAGCTTCCCTCGAAGTTGCTAAATAGAGCTTAAAGACTAAATAGCAAAATAGATAAAAGAACGCAAAAGTAGATACACAGGATGCTAAATACAGCTGGAACCAGTGGATAAAGAGATAATGAGGAATATATTGGTTTTTGTGGCAAAGCCACGCAGTAAGAATAGCGCATGCCCTAAGGCCAGTTCATCTGTCACACTGGGGGCACTCAGTGAGACCAGGGACTCCTCCAGACAACCCTCCAGGACCATAAAAGGGCTTCCAGTAAGAGGCACATGCATGCAAATTAGTTATCAGAGAAGTGATGTTTATGTATTTGCTAGTACACTGTAGTGAACATGTATGGTCCTGGTGGAATAAATATCTTCTGGTAAAGTTTCACAATACATTCGATCAGAGGAGATATTCTCTGGGTGTGTTCAGCACACTGAGAATAAAGAATGCCTGCTTTCTAGTACTTGCAATTGTGTTTGAAAGTTTGTTTTCTGTCCAATTTCAGTATCAGTAAAGCATGCAACATCCCTGAGAGTAAACGTGATGAGGGTAATTAAATTTATTCAGTCACTGTTTCTGACAGAGCACAGTAAAAAAACCAAAAACAAAACAAACCCCATGTGTACCCTTTCCCTCCTTCCTCCTGAAAAACAAACCACCCAAAAACAAACCACTCAAAAGCAAACCACCCAAAACCAAACCCAAAATCTCTTTCTATGCCTCTGGTGCCCCAAGATGCTTTCTTTTGTGGTCAGTGAACTACCTGACATCAGGGCTCTGTAAGGTACCTCCCTCCCTTCCTGCTCTACCTTTACCATAGAGTGGTTGTATACCCTTATTTGCAGTAGTCAGTATTGAATAAAAACAAAACACCCAGTAACCCTTTTGGATAAAATTACCCTTTCAGATAAAACTTTGTCTGCAATTCAGTTCCAGATGTCTTCCCTTTGAGTCCTCTCAGGCAAACACACTTTCTCAGGCATCCAGTTTATCCAACTCCCAGCTTTTCCAAGGTACCAGCCCCTCTGTAACACCAAATGCCTGCCAACTCACAGTTCTGAATAGAGAGCACTGCTAAAAGTCACAGTCTGACACCTCAGCTCCTCTAGGATTTGAGTATCTCCACCTTCCCTCTGACCCTCACTTGTAATCCCTCTTCTACTTCCCCTCATCTACTCCCTCAGGCACTTTTCATCCACCCCTGCACTGGCAATACCTTGGCCACTCTCCAGAGAGCAGGAAAATGCTGCTGTAAGTCAGTCCTACACCACAACTCCAACTTCCTCCAACACCCTCCCTGAACACTCCTTTGACCAGGCTTTTTCAAACCCTTGCAAGACTAAGTTTGAGGCTTTTCTCTTATGCCACCTCTTTCTGAGACACCATGAAGTCCTTCCCCCACCTCCTTAAGGTGAGTTCTGGCTATCAGGTAAGGGCCATCCACAAGCAGGGACCCATCCCATTTATCTACTTCCAGATGTCTCTCCAGAGCAATATTGCCATGTCCTACTGCTCAATGAATCCAAAAGAAAAAAAGAAAATAATAATTTGAAATATGTTCTGTAAATTAAGCACACAGCTTCAGTGGGCAGCTCTCAAATGGATTACAGAAACAGCCTTTGGAGACAAACCTTCAGAGAAAAGCCTTCCTGGTTCCTACTTAACTTTCACTTTACCAAAATTTGACACTCACCAAGAAAAAAAAATTCATAACCCAAATCATTCTCACTTAAGATAAATACTTCAAATGGTGTTCAAAGTCAGGGATACATTCCCCGCTTCCATAAAACTCTACCTCTGATGTGTTCAAAGAACTGTGCTTGTATGAGGTTTTACATAACCTCACACTCAATTTGACTCACACTGCCCTTTCTAAAAAGTAACATAGAGACAACAGTACAAACAATACAAATTATCCACTGTGCATCCTCTTCCTTAAATTTTGGAATTCATAAACAACAGCAATGTTATGCTGTTAATTATTAATTAGAGCAGGTGTTGTTTATTCAAGTGCAGGAATTCAGCTCTTGGGAAGAGCCTCAAAGATCTGTTGAAAGAATGCAATACATTCAGATATAACAAACCTACTTGACTTGTGTGGGAGCAGAACTTTCCTTCTCTGTCCCACCCTGAGCTGGAGCTCGTTTCACATGGAGTGCAATGACCTAGCACAGCAGCTCCTGCTCTCATTCAGTCAGGTACTGCCTCTTCGGCTGGCATGGGCAGCATCACTGCCTGGGGTTCATGTGATTTGGAACGAACATTTTTACTGTGAGACTAACACAGAGAAAAAGCTGAAGAGCTACACAGTCCATTCCTGCTAATCTAAATATTCTCTCATGTATATTCTGTAAAAGATAAAGAAACCACTGAGTTTTTAAACTCCTTTTCTTCAAATGTCTACATACATACATAAACACTCTTGCACACACAGAAATACTGATATACAAAAAAGAAAGGGAAAAAAAAATCACTGAATCAAGTAGAGCAATTCTGAATCCTTGCAAGACCTTCAGCTAAGACACTGCAGTGTGACAAGCTTCTTGGGACTTTGTTTGGGAGGGCATACTACTACCTACACAGAGGACTGATGTCACCTCTTGCAGCACTGAGGCCTCCCATTTCCTCACACACAGTTTTCAAGGTGCTTTGAAAAATGTGCCTCATTTATTTTTCACATGGACTTAGGGCTTAGTGTAAGAGCTTTCAGAAGTGTTGTTGAGGCAGTGTTACATTGAGAAGCCCAAGGAAAATGCAGTTGGCAGAGTGGGGCATGGAATGTAACCCAAGTTATGTGCCTGTAGAAGGGCTCCTCTTTTCCCCACCAATATAAGACCCATACCCCGTGTCAGCTACATGCCTTTCCCCCATCTCCCCTTTTATAGGCTCTTTCTGAGCTTAAAACTTCAAAATGTACACAGCCACACAGCGCCTCTAAATTTCAGTTTTAGTTTTCCTTAGAATAAGCCATGTCCTTGAGCAATCCAACAATACTTTACAAGCACATTGGGGAAAAATAAGCAGATATGCCCAACTTTACCTGTGTGACTAATTCAATGTGGCCTACTCAATGTGACTTACTTGTATGAGTAGGTTTGAGTAGAACAAAAAAAGTCAGGCATCCTGTTTTCAATAGGAGATGTTAGTATGCAAACAGGTGCTGAATATTAAGGAGCAAGTGGTGCTCCCGTTATAAACCTGGTTGATTTTGTTTGTGTTCTTAGAAAGAACACAAAAAAAAATCAACCAGGACTGCAATCTCTTTTACCAGCAAACTGTGAAGAGAAAGACTATATGCAGCACAAACACTGTTGGAACTGGGAAAATAAAAGTAGCATGAAAAATAATCACCCCAAAGAAAAGACCTGGATCACTCTTAGGCTTTTTATCTGTTTCCTTAGCCAACATGCCCACTGGAGCACAAACTCTTGGACTCAGGTGTTCTGCAAAGAGGTAGGGCCAGAATCACCACCTTTCATTACTACAGAAATGAATCCATTTCCTTGCATGAGCTGATGAATGCATTTCCAGTCACCCAAAGCAAATGTTTATTGTTTTTTTATTTCTTTTCCTCTAAACTCATGGTTCTCAGGGAGCTTAGTCTCAATCTTAAACATCCCTGAGAATGAAACCAACAAGCTGTGATTCTGTAGCTGACCCAGATCAGAACAGTGCAGAGGCATTAAACTAATACCCTAAGCCATAGGGCACATCTACCAACCCTGCTCTGACCTGCTGTAGGGGATGCAGGACAGGGCAGTATGCACAGTGCAGAACTTGGCACAAAAAACCTTTTTTTAATGCAGTCACTGCAGTGGTACAAACACTTCTATCCCTGGTTCTGTTACACACATTCATCTAAGAAAACGAGTAGCAAGACACTGACTTAGTATGATTGTTTTGTCCATTAAAGGGTGTATTTCAGAGGAAGTATATTTTGCTATTTTTATTACTAAAGCAATAAAATATTGTGGGGTTTACATTTCATCAGCAAGCCTATGTTTGATTACAGAAACAAACAGAATGAAATGGTTTGCTGGGAATGTAGTGAATACAAAGGTTAGGGCTGATCTCAGACTGCTGGGCAGCAAGCTGAGTGTAGGAACCCCCCTACTCACTTTACTCCTTGTCAAAGCCAAAGTGCTCAGCCTAACACTGCACCTCAGCACAGGACAGTTTAAACCCCTGCAGTTTAGTATGCCTCAACAGCATGCTTTGGCCACTGAATTAATTTTCATCTGCAGTTGTCTTCAAGAGTAGTTTTAAGCACCAGATCTCGAAAGACAAGGACCAATAGCTTGCATTGTGTTGCCAGGAATGTTCTCACCGGGGACTGGAGTCCAATGAATACAATCAATCCAGGGATGGCTAAATCCAACTGCAAACTTTTCATGATGCCACACAATACCAAGCAGAAAAAACCCAATACTTCCATCTGTTTACACAGACTTCTCATCCTGATCTACTGTGGATAAGAGAAATGACAAAAATAGCTCAAATCTATGTTTACAAAAGGCAAATTGAAAGTTACAAATCAGCTGAACCACTCTGGAATCCATTATACTATTACAATAACGTTTTGACAACATAAGTAGACTCAGACAAAGCTACCTAATGTCACCTTAAAAACAAGGACCTACTTTTTGATCTGTGTTTCATGTTTTGGACCTGCTGTGTGCTTCAAAAGACATCCAGTGGAAGTGACATGGGGGTTTCTAGACAGATGTCCCTTTATGCTTTATTTCAAGAACTGATTATCTTCCTCCAATCATCATTTCACTTGAATGCATTGTGGTAAAGAGAGAGGCCCAGAGCTACACTCAGCAAAGAAATGAATCATCTTCTCTTGACATAAAAAGAGTCATCTCTTACAGTCAGGGTGTTGAAACTAGTTTTGCAACTACTTTACAAAAATAACCAAGTTAACCCATGGGGAAATAGGGAAAAAGAAAAAAAAAATTAAAAAGAAAAATAAAATATATAATGTATGACAAATTAAACAATTACCAGTTGATGCTGGTCCATTAATTCACAATAAAAACCAGCTATTCACAATTGTTCAAAACCAACTTGAAAAATGTTGGTAGTTCAGCTTGGTATTTCGAAGTGTACTGAACATCAGTCACAAGCCCACCGTCTTGGCATTCCTGTATCTTTTGTATCCACGAAGTGCACCACAAAAGTCCCAGACCATAAACTACGCAGGAAACAATGAAACTGTTCCCAACAGCGGTTTAACTGGGAAAAGCCAGCCCCGCAGCCGAGCGGCTTGGCTAATCTTGGGGCTGCAGCTGTGCACAGCTCCTCAGCTCGGTGCAGGACGGGGCCTCAGCGGGCATAAGGCGACACAAGCGCGGCAGGGACTGCACGATGAGGCGCGAATAAGCAGGGAAACCTGGTCAGCGCTGCCAGCTGCTTACTGCTTCACGGCGGGTTTGAAACTGCCGCGCTGATAACGGAGGGCAGATAAAGGGAGCCCGCAGGTTTGCCCTGGCACAGTGAGACCCTCTGCATGTAAGAAATGTTACTGACAAATGTAGTTACCACATTACTACGCACAGGTGCCCTGCGCCCAGGTGAGGGGTGCACCATGTGAAACATCTGGAGAAGCTGCGTTTCTGCAGATGCCTGATATTCCCGAGAAGCCTGTGTGCTGCCCACATGAAGAAAGCAGAGGCGATGCCGGAGGCAACGCCAAGCAGAACTGTCCGTCCTGGCCTTACCACCCTGCCGGCAGGTGCCAGCGGCGCTGGGGCCGGGCTGTGCCCGGTGCACGGCAGCTCTGCGGGGCTGGCCCCGCTCGGTGCGGGAGGCTCCGCCAGCAGAGGCAGCGCGGGAGCCCGGCCCCGCCGCTGGGCGCTGTGCCTCCCGCCGCCCGGGACACGGGCAGCCCCGCACACCACCGGAGGTGTGCATCCCTCCTGCCCGGTTTTTTTTCCTCTTCGTGGGACGGTGCCTGGCTCACAAAAGCGTTCTCCTTCGCGTCCCCACCGCTCCCCCCACGGACACCCCAGACCTCCCCGCTCGGCCGAGGCGGCTGCGGGACCGCCCGCGCCTCACTTACCTCCGCCATGGGGCAGCCGCCTCGGCCGGGGCCGCCGCCGCCGCCTCATCCCGCTCCCACGGCGGGGCGGGGCGCGGCTCCACCCGGGCGGGGCGGGCGGGGCCGGCAGCGGGCCGTGTGGGCTCCGGGGCTCGGTGCCCTGTGGTTGCCCCGTGGCTGCCCCGTGGCTGCCCGGCGCAGGCCCGCGGGGGCCGTGTGGGCTCCGGGGCTCGGTGCCCTCTGCTTGCTCTGTGGCTGCTCCATCCTTGGCCCATGGCTTCCCGCCGCAGGCCCGCGGGGGCCGTGTGGGCTCCGGGGCTCGGTGCTCTGTGGTTGCCCTATGGCTGCTCCATGCTTGGCCCAGGGCTGCCCGGCGCAGGCCCGCGGGGGCCGTGTGGGCTCGGCGGGACGCGGAGCGCAGCGCAAACCCGCCCCCCGCTCCCCTCGCCGCCGCCGCCGCACCGGCCCTGCCGCGGACAGGAGGCGGCGCGGACAGGGGCGGGACGGGGACGGGAGCGGGAGCGGGGACACCGCGGGCACGGGATCCCACCTGTGTGCTGGGGGTTCCTGCGTGCCGCGGGCAGCAACAGCGTGCTGTTGCTGAAGCGAGCTGGAAATAAGGGAGATGAGTTACAAGGGGCAGTATCCGGGAGGAAATTAAAAAAAAAATAATTAAAAGCTGAGGGATTCTCCACAGCCCCCGTCAATAGAATCTCCAAGTAAAGTTACAGGATGCAGATACAGGTTTTAACTACAGTGAACCTGCTGCTGAAGCATCTCTTCAGTGCCTTTTCTTCCCCACCTATTGAACTGCATTTTCCTCGGCACATCTACTCAGCACTACAGGAACTTTCACACATGCTGGAGATACATTTCCAGTTGTGTTCTCTCTGTCCTCTGAAAAGGTCTCTTATCGCTTCTCATCACTTCTACTTATCTGAGTGTTTCAGACTTGTTTTGGCATTAGCAAAGCGTTGGGCTGCTCGGGCAGACCCTGAAAGTGTCACTTCTCCAGTGATAACTCTGTGTGTAACGGGTGCAGTTGCTCAATTCCGCTGTTATCACAGACGACATTTCCCTTTTTCTGCGGGGTCCAGTGTGATACCACGCAATGAGTGTATTACAGTATCCCTAACGTTTTATTGCACAACTTGTTTCTTGAATTCTAACGAAGTAACAGTTTTCTTTAAAAAAATCTAGAGTACTGGAATAAGATTCAGTCTTCCATTTCCATTTTTGGAGGGGTTTTTTTTGCTGTTGGATTTTTTTTTGTGTTGCCTTTTTTTTTTTTTTTTTTTTTTGGGTTTTTTGTTTTGTTTTCGGTTTTGGTTTTTTAAAATTTATTTTCTTTGTTTTGTTTTGATTTGTTTTGTTTTGTTTTGTTTTTGATGCCTGAGTGAGATCTCTGACTTTTTAAGTGGAAGTAACATTGATTTTGCTGTGGGAAAAATAAATTATATATGTGCTAAGGTAAATATATTTGCAATCATGATTCACTGCATAAAAGCCAAGACACCACAAGTCTTTATATTCCACATTATGCACTGGTGTTAAACCTTTTATTTTTTAGGGGGGGGGGGGGTGGTTATCATGGTCAAAATCTCTGCACATAATTTTTATGTTTCTAGATCAAGTCTTCTGATGATAAGAAAATATATGACATTTGAAGAATTTCAATTTGCCTGTTGAATTTCTTGCAAGAGACAGAGAAGGAACTTGGCACATCCCACTCCCCAAGGGAGACAAGAGCCTCTTTGTGGCCACTGCAGGCCACTGCAGGGATATCCATGAAACAGGCTTGTTCAATGGTTTAGTCTTCAACAAGTTGTGTTAGAAATGTTTAATGGCAGCTCTGAATTGTTACTGTTGATTTTGGCTGCTAGGTTTTCATCTCAACTGAGTTTTAAATCAGGGTCCTTACGACACTCAGCAACACACACAGGCCACTAGAGAGGGACTGAAACCTCAGGCTGGCCCAGATGCCTTAAACTGGGGATAACCTTGACTCAGAACACATTCCATGGTGGCACTTTAGGGATTCTCTGGCTCCCAGTATTCAGAACTTTAAAATCCTGTCCTGAAATAGTGATGAGCAAGTGTGTACTCAGTTAGCACTGTCCTGCAGAGAAGGCATTGGTGTCAGAGAGCTCTTGTGTGCCCTCTCCCAAAAAATGCTGTGACTATTTTGCACATCAAACACCTTCTACATAGACAGCCAGCCCTTTCTTCTGATCTGCAAAGTCAGTACTCTTTCTGTGCATCTTTACTAAGAAACCAATTGCAAAGACCATTACAATGTCAGCATGAACATTCCTTTTAGAATGAACCTCTTAAACAAGACACTTCCCCAAACCTCTTAGTCAAGTTAAGCACAACAACACATGTGACAATTTACACCAGTTTGGCCTGTTCTGGCAGCTCCTTGCTGAGGGAAAAGAGACAATTGGTTCCCTATGTCTGACTAAAAGCTTGATCTGAGACTGTGAAAAATCACAGAACCATAGAAAATGCTGAGTTGGAAGAGACCCATCAGGATCATCGAGTCCAGCCCTGGTCTTGCACAGGACACCTCAAGAGTCACACCATGTGCCTGAGAGTGCTGTCCAAAAGCTGCTTGAACTCAGATGGGCTCAGTGACCATTTCCCTGGGGAGCCTGTTCCAGTGTCCGGTCCTCTCTGGATGAAAAGCTTTTGCCTGGTATCCAACCTAAACCTCTCCTGACTCAGCTTTGTGTAATTTCCTTGAATCCCGTCACTCATCACGAGAATGAAGAGATCAGTGTCTGCTCCTCCCTTCCCCTTGTGAGGATGGTGGAGACTACAGTGAGATCTCCCCTCAGTCTCCTCTTTCTGAACAAACCAAGTGACCTCCTCATAAGGCTTCCTTTCCAGACCCTTCACCATCCTTGTGGCCCTCTTTTGGACAGTCTCTGATAGCATAATGGGTTTTTTATGTTGTTGTGCTGAAAACTGGCCTCAGAACTCAAGGAGAGGTCGCCCCGGAGCAGAGCAGAGTGGGACAACTCCCTCTCTTGTCCATCTGGGGATGCTGTGCCTGATATGCCAGCTAGGACATGGTTGGCCCTCCTGGCTGCCTGGTTTACATAAAAATGAAAGCTGCCTTCTCCTTCTTTGCCTCAGTTTGCAATGTAATAACTTCTCGGTGTTTCTCACGAGTGACTCAAATGGAAATGGAAGTTGATCCCCATGGCATGTGGTCCCCTACACTTGTCTCTGCATACAGGAACGCTGGACACATAGCCTGGGTGAGTGCCACAATGGTTTTCAAGACTCGTGGTATGAATTCCTAGAGAGCAAAGAGTGTATCTATGTTCATGTATGGAGCTGCGGGTGATTACATCCCAGCTGTTTACAGCCTCCTCAGGGCATCTGTAGTCATTAATTCCAGAGAAATCTTTTCAGTAGTTTCAAGTACTCAGGCTAACATTCAGTGAATCTAGTAAATAACTGGGTTTTGTTTTTCCTTATGCTAAACTCTGATAACAATTTATTTAGTTCAATAACACATCGGCAAAGTTGCTCACATATGACATTTCATACATAATTCTGGATTCTTTCAATTTATAAAGCTACTTCTTGTGAAACATGCTTTTAATCAAGGTAGCCTATTTAGATAATCTTCTCTCAGGGAAGCATTAACATCAGCTTTAAAACTATGTTGCTCAACTGCTTGGTGTTGATTCTGCCGTGCTAGACTGGTCCCCATCATGCCCTTGTGCTTCATGCCAGTGTTGAAAAGGAGGGACAGGCTCTTCACCATCAGAGCATTTGCAGCAGAAGGCAAGTGATGGAGTGGAAATCCTTGTGGCAGCTAATGCAAGTGTTAAGTTTGGACCCCTAGAGCAGGCAGGTACTGTCAATCACAAACATACAAATGTCAAGAATTTGTTGTCTGGCTTTAGACTGTAATAGTTTTCCTACTTTATTTTCTGACTAATTTCTTACCATAACATTGTTTGTCACCCTGAGTGTGACCAAGTAACAGCAGCTTTATTACTTCCCTAACAGATGCCCCTGTTCTAGTTTCACTTTCATACTTTTTGTGTCACAGGAGATTCTACAACTGGTACTGGGTTTAACAATTCTCTCACAATCTGTGCATAAATGTTTTAAGTTATCAGTTTTTTGTTATTACCTAACAGTGTTAGCTATAAAACAAGTAGAAAAAAAAACCCCTTTGTTAATTTTGGTCAAAGTTTTGCTCTGTGCTTTGCAAGAAATTAATTCATTACAGATGTTTGTATGGGTAGTAAGAAAAAATAGCAAACGAATCTTCAGTGGCCAGGTCTGGCTTTTTCTGAGTCAAAAGGCACAAGCTGAGTGTGGACCTGGAACCCATTTTCTACACATCACATTTTATCACTTTCACACACTCACACCAGCTCTCCTTTATGTCAGATGCACAGATACAATGCCAGTGAAATCAGTGTACAAATACCAGGCTGGATCATGTATCCTGCTATACTCTTACACAAATCCTTTGGAAGGGCTCTGAAATAGCTGCATTAATGCTGCTGAGGCCATGGCTTATAGAACTGGACACAGATCACGGGAGAGTGGCTTATGAAGTCCTCCTAAGCTGGTCTGTAAGGCACACATGCTTTCATGTCTTGTCTCTGTTACACCTCCTTGCAAGGGATATAAGCAGATACAGATCTAAATCTGTCCGTCTGTCTATCATTTGTCTGTCTATCTATCTATCTATCTATCTATCTATCTATCTATCTATCTATCTATCTATCTATCCATCTATCCTCAGGGGTGGGACGTCAGTTGTGCCTCAACACAGAAAGACCTTCAGTTCTAGATATTGAAAGAATAAAAAGTAAAAAGCTTTGTCCCCTGCACACTGAGCCACTCATTCACAGATTTAGCTAGTTAAGTATGAAACTGAAAATCACTTTCTTTTCACAGCCCATCCCCTAGATTCGAGCTGCCAAGTCTCCTTCTCCAAATGCTAACCCAGATGCCCCCCATGCTGGCACTCTGCCTATGCACAGCAGTCTCCCATAAGAAGGGATGGGTCCTGGTTTTCTCTTTTGACCCATACCATCCACCTACTTAGTGTTTTATCTCTGTACCATCTGGAGAACATAAAATGAATGTCAATTCCTTTCAAAACCATGGGAGGTATCATTTTTCCTCGTTGACATACAGTTCAAAACACAGCAGACATCCAACCTTCAACACTGCCTTTTTTAAGGTGTGCCTGGGTATAATCCAGCTCCTTCTCAATCCTCTTTAAGGGAGCCCATTTGTCCTGTCCCAGTAGCCTTAACTCTGGGAAATTCACTCTCTGGTCCTCTGTGGCATCTTTTTATTACATCAGTTGATCTCAATGCCCGAAGAATTGGTGGCAGCCCTGGATAGATGGGCTTTGTGTGCATCTGTGCCTTGATGCTTTATTCCTTCTTCAGGCAGTAGCTGGGGACCAGCTGAGGCCATAGCTCAGCAGGAATTTCTCCTACCAACACAGTCACAATGGCATGTGCCAGAGGAGAAGACAGCACTCATGTACAGAAACACATTTGGAGTACAAGGCTAGTGAAAATAACAGTTGTAACCTGAGGAACACTTGGCTTCTTCCTGGAGAGAGTGATAAGTAAGAAGTGATTGATCCGTATTCAAAAAAGAACCAAACACCAAAAGCCAAAAGACAGCAACAAAAAGCAGTAGGGACACTAGCTGAAAAGTAAGGAAAAGAAGATGGAATAAAAAAAATCCAAGAAGGAAATCTTTTAAACACTCTCAAACAGAACAAAATAGACTGAAATAGAGAAAATAAAATAATTTTATGTATGTGGCAGGAATGTGTTGGCTTTGTTTGGGAAGAGGACAGAAGTCATCATGCACTAAACTTGGTTAGCATTTGTCAGTAGAAAGAACTACATTTCCATTTCATTTTCAGCTGAAGCTATCACTTCCATAGTAGTGGCATCTGTGGAATCCAAGGATATATGGTATGATAAGAGGTCCTGATTTTTGGAGGCAGTCAATGCCTTAACTGTTGAGAGCCTGAAGCACTGTTCTACTTTTGGCCACTAACTACGAAAGTAGAGAAAACCAGTAAAGACAGAACACTCGGTGCTTTCAAGATGTTTTTATATTTGATTTCTTTTTTCCTAATTTATGCAGTTGTATGCCAGGAACAATTTGTCACTGAGACTGTGGTAACTTGGGGTAGAAAGGAAAGATAGTGCAAGGTGAAAGGGGAGATTGCATTGCATTTTGCAGCCACAGCATTTGGAAAGATAGCATCCAGCCAGGAATGGAGTTCATGGCTAAATGCCAAACATGTTTTGACTCATGAGGATTTGCTGGAATATAAAGAGTTCAGAGAAGTAGCTCTGCAGTTTACCTCAGTCTTAAAAGACTTAGCAATTTTAGGCATTTGTTAGACTGGAGATTTCAACAGGAACGTGGGATTTTCTCTTTTGCTGAGGCCTACAGCAGGTCAAAAGGTTTATTCTTAGGATTTAGAAGATTTAGGGATCCACACCTGGCAGAAAATATTTTTGTATGCCTGGAAGAAAATATTTCAGCTCTGAGTTTTCTTAGTCAAGCTGCCTTTATGCTATTGATAATTACATTAGCAATTTTGAAACTCAGTTCAGTGCTTATTGGCGCTTACATATTTTGTAACTCTATCTTCAAAGCATTTAAATATTCCTTAATCTCTTTCTGCTGTCTTTTCTTTTAGATATCTTAAATATGTATGATTCTATGATTCTCTCCTATTGGATTGCTTTGTGTCGACAATGCACTGTATATAGCTGGTTTGGCTTGGAGATGCTTTCAGAGAAAGGATGAAAAAGGTAGAAATTGTCATATTATTTATGTTTCTACAGCAGCTTCCACCTTTGTAAAGGCTGCATCTTTACCTTGGTGAGACCAAATGTATGTTGAAAGTACATGTGTCTCATAATCTGTTTTCTCTTAGAAGCTGCTTGCAAACAGAGGCATTGCTAACACTGTGGTTACCTTTTGAGTAGCATCCCTTTTTTTCTCTGTTGGTTTTTTTTTTTTTTTCCTCAGCCCTGTGTATTTTTTTCTTTTGTTGTTTTGTTTGGTTTGGTTTTTTTTTAATTACATTTTCAGTGTCAGTATATGTCTCTTTCAGGCACCTGCTTTTGTTCTCCCATGGCATCCTTTACAGTTGGGATAAGGTACACAAAATGGTTCATTATTGTCGGATTGAAAACATCTTTTGCACCAGTTCTCCAAGTGAGGAGCATGTTGAAAGGCACCAGTTGTGCATGACTAAATAAAAAGCTGAAATTTCTTTTATCTGCTGGGGTCCTGCAGCTTATATTTATTTTAAGTTCTTTAATATGGTTGCTGTTACTAAAAATGCCAACAGAGGTGATAACAATAGCAATAAAAATAATATTTGAAGAACTAACAGAGAACAAATGTTCTGTTAGTGATGAGTCCTACTAGTGTGGAAACTGCTGCCTGTATTTATGTGCAAATTCTGTGTTGGCTGAACCACTCTCTTCTGTCTTGGTGTGTATGGAATGCACAGAATTAATAGAATAGTATAAATTGAATTAATAGAATAAATAGAATTAATACTTAGCCTAAGTATAAAATTGACTTTAAATCCCACAATCAAATTAGAGCCACCACTTTCTCAAGCACTCCAAAAATCCTTTGCCAACTTTAAATAAAGAAATGTTAGTGAAAATTTCACATCATTTCAAACACAGAGCTTTTATTTGGTCACCTGGTAGGGCATGATTTTAAATTCACTAATGGCACAGCTCTTCACAGAAGGCAAAGGAAAAAGAAGCCATCCCTTATGGGTTTGTGAGTTGGTGCAGGGAGTGCAGCCACCTGCTGGGTAACCCACCGAGGTGCTGCTGGCTGCACAGCTCACAAAGCAGCATCACCAGTGTTAGTGCCCAAAAGGAGCTGGCAGAGAAGGAGGTGGGAATTGCTGCCAACTCATATCCTTCCCATCACTTTGTTCAGGACCAAATGAGATCCATCAGTCTTTTTCTGGAGTAGGGTCTTACAAGGACTTGCTTTCCTCCCCCTGTGGTGTCAGATGCTGACCTGCCTGATGAATGAGCTCATTTAATAATGATTCTTTCTTCTGTGCCATACCTGCTCCTGGAGTCACTCAGATGATACCAGTATGCACATTTTAAATTAAACATTTTTATGTATTACTTAAAATAATAATAAGGAATGGGATACTGTCTCCTTAAATCACAGTCCTGGGTAATTACAGCTAGGATAAGCACGGGAGACCAGAATTCAAACCCAAACTATTAAATTGCTGTAGCAGAAAATAGTTTCCTAAGGCTCTGTAGCAAGGTGCTCTGCCTAAGCAGGGATACAGCAGCTTGAACTTTGTCACATTTACAGCTTATCAGTGATGGATTGAGCAAGGAGGGTCTGCTGATCACTGATAAGGCTGAGCAAAGGGTCTGCTGTTTTTAGAGGATATGAAGGCCAGGTGCTTCCTGACTGAGGCTGGGATCAGCAGGGCTGTGCAGGCACTGATACGGAAGTGAGAGCCAGAAGTGTCAAGCAGAAGAAACCAAAGAGCTCGTAACACCTTTCCAGCAAGAAAGCATATTTTGCTGAGTAAACCTGACAGAACATCTAATAATGCATGTGACTGACAGTAAAACACTTTATTCTGTTAGAGGCCAGCCCCACATTTTCATGGCAAGGACATCTAGCATACCTCCCTGGAGGTGTGGGAAGAGCCTTCCCTGAAGGTTACTCCTCAAGGCTGAGCTAGGCACTGACATTGCTGTTATTTTTCTTTTATATTCATAATGAAATATCTTTCATGACATCATTCACTAGAGTGATACAGAGCTGTTGGCTAAAGCATGCATTAACAGTCAGGCTTAACAAAAAAAACCCTGAGATTAGGCATGCAGCCAAGTGTTTCTGGAATAGTCATGGTTGCTCTTCAATGCTTCAACAAGTTATTTTCTTTCCAAAAAATATGTGTCTTTCACATATAAGCTGTGTTTGCTATCTCACACTATCTATTGGTTTTTGCAAACTTCTCCAAATATTTTAAGACTAGAATTCAAGCAATGACATGAACCAAAATTTGGACTTCTATGCCAACAGTGAAAAGTGAAAGCTTAAGTTTAGTTATAATAGGACATAATACCAACCACCAGATTTGTGGTTCCCTACATCTGATACCATAGGACTTAGTTTCTTTGACGGAGGGCAAGTCTGCCTCCTCTTACTCATGCTGGGTGTCTAGTTTCTAAAAAAACTCCTTAGTTCTTGAAGAATATTGTAGGAGACCAAACATGCTGCATATTGTGGTGTATATTCTCTGAACCCCTAATGTGAGGGAAGTCTATGTGCCAAGTCTTGTGACCAAGTAGGCACCAAAGCACTCCAGAGGGTGTCAGGTTCATTACTTGCATTTACTTCTGTCTTTAGACTTTTGAATATGCTCCACAGCATCCTCCCTTGATTATCAGCTACAAATTCTGGTTTTTGCCTTGACACCAAAGATCTGTAAATTCTTGATTCTTTTTCTAGTAGTATTCTCATTTGGCAAACTTGTAGAAGAAAGTTAGGAAAAGGTCACAAAGAAGTTGCACTGTGACTCACTCAATGGAACCAAGATGTCTGATTCTAGTAATCTCTTCTGACAAAGTAAAATTTATTTTAATAACAAATTTTTTCAGGATGGATAGGAACAAAGTTTTGTCCTTTGTGTAGAACTCAGGCAATAGAGAAAATGCAACATACTGAAAAGCATGAGTTGTCAAGTTCAAACCAAATCCTTAATTTTATGCCCCAGTTTTTATATTTGAAATTTACTGGGTATGCATTTTTAGCAATAATTATTAAATGTAGATAATAGCTATTAGCAATGAGATCTCTTACTGAGGTGCAGCTCAGAGGTCAGAAATCAAATGTGTGGCATCCATGTGAGATGGCTAAGCATCTAAACAGATTGCATCTGTAATTTTTTGTCTGCAATTCAAAACTAGGACCTTTCCATCCTCATTTAAATATTTGGTTCACAACACTTATTTAGTAGAACCTTCTCTTTTGAGCTGCACAAAATGACACCAAAATACTGAGGCTAGACTTTCATGACCAGTTGATGACACCAGAATAGTACATCAAAGAAAGTGTCTTGTAGATGACTGGTCAATAAATCTGCTTGACAATTTAATTGGTGTAATTGATAAAATCCATATAACTACTAGAGAGGAAATTAAATTACTTTATACAAATCAGATTGGGATTTAGATTAAAATTTTCTGGATCAATTTGCTCTCTGCAAATTATGTTATGGAAGACCCCCTGGTTTGAAACACACTTATTAAGCTTTCTCCTATAAAGTGTCTTAATTCATATAGAATAGCATAGCCTAATATCTCTGTACACAATGTATCCATTTTTCCCATGTGGTCTTCAATTTTCCACATGTAGAAAATATGCAAACACTCAAAAATGCCACAAACACCCCACATTGTACTGTTCTTTTATTCTTGTGTGCAAAGATAGTGCCTTAGGAGGCACAACAGGTTGTTGCAATGCTTAGATCTTGCTAGTGTTATTTATTGAGGCCTTTTACCTCATCAGTGATGAGACTGAGGGCTTCTCCAAGTTCTCAGCTAAAGGGGAAGACAGCTGGAATTGCTGAATGGAGGTCCACAGCTTGCGTTATATTGTGGTACAAAGGCTAAATAATCACAACACCTTCTTTCACCCTTAAAACCCATTAAAGGAAATGCATTTAGTTTTTTGCCTTTCAAGCCTGATGGAGAGCAAAAGAAGAGCTTTTTCTTTCTGTTAAGTAGTAGAAAAATTATAGGATTTTTTCCAATCCTGTGGTTCCTGTGATGATGCATCTGGACCTTCTCAGGTTCTGACGGAGAGGCACAACTGCTTCTGCCAAGCCTCAGAAATCTCTACCTATTTCAGATACAGAAGAGTTCAATCAAGAGTTTAATTGTGATCTTGGCAGGCAGCCTTGGGAATGCTTGTACACACATTTGTAGGGAAGCAGAGACTCACAGGAAAATGGTGCTCTTAGATGGGAGGGACAGACAAAGCCTGGAGGCAACTCCAGTCTGGAGTGGGAACTCCAGTCCCGCTCCAGTCCTGCTTCCAGGAGATGGTACTGCAGTCCCTGAGAAGGGAAGATGCTTTTCATGGGATCATAATGACATCTACCAGTTGTCAAGGAAAAGAGATGGTCATAAGCCTGCTGCTTGTGTTTACATGACTGCATACCAGCTGTACAGTAATATTGTAATAAAAGCTGTTGGGGCAATCATTGTTATGCTGCTGCTGTTTAGCAGCTTGCTTCCAATATTGCATTACAAAAATTACATATTTCATGTAATCAGGTCTGTCTCTTACTTAATCATCCCACTCTGTGTATAAATCTTTAAAGTGGACAGGTCTATAAATCACATGCATTTTTCATTTACCGTTTATTCTAAGCCAGGCAGTTTCTTATTTAAATTGCCGTATGAATAAATCTAATAATCCTTATTCACTTACATCATCTCAAACTTTAAATCTAGTTCTGACTGAGGTCATAAGTGAAATCAGTATTAAGGGCAAAACTAGCAGCTGTAACAACTGTAATAGCTTACCAAATTATGTTAACGGGCTGAAATAACATTAAAAATGAGGAAAAATTGAATTATATTATTAAAGCATGCTATGCTGAATCAGGAAAACATTTAGCCTAACCAGAGATCCTGAATGTGCATGTACTGCATTTATCATTGCACTAGTCCATATGCCCTGGACAAATGAGGAGTAAAGATACTCACCCAAACATGTCTATTTATAAACTGCACTTGTATATGGTATTATGCAGATTTCTGTAATGCAATTAAAAAATTCTAAACTGAGGAACAGTAACAAAGCAAAGCAAACATTCTGTGTTGTAGGAACGTCACAGACCTTTCTCAGCCAAAACCTTCTGCTGAGCTAGTCCATACTTCGATCCACCCTCTTGCCTGTTTCCACACCTTTATTGGTGCTTCATGCATTGTAAAGATGCTCTGTTTCCCATTTGATTTCCAAGGCAGCAGAGCATTTTATGTACTAATGCAGTGGTTGGGAGATCCCTGGGATTAGCAGGTTCTGGGACAAAGAGAGAAACAAATCCCCAGCTGCCCAGCCTCTCTTGCACCACCCACATCAGCACTGCTGAGCATGAGCATCCTGAGGCAACCATTGCTTTGATTCCTTCAATTCTGTGCACTTTGTTAGGATAAAGCCAGATTGCCTTTATGAATCCTTTTTTTACTATAATGGATTTTCTAGAAACAGACTAATTGGCACAAGTAGCCAAAAATTACTGCAAAAAAAAAAATTAATTGCTCTAATACAGAAAATTCAGCAAGCAAACACACAGACACAGACACAGACCCAGGCACGCACAAAAAAGGTCAGAATAATGCATTGGAAAACACTCCAAGCTTATTTATTTTGCCAACTATAATTATTTATTGTTTAAAAAACCAAGTAGAACAATAAAATTTCATAGGTGACATGCAGTAATTGCCATGGCACTATGGGGGCTGGGTGCTGCCTGGGGTCCAGCAGCATGGGAACATCCCAGGGGCAGCAAACCAGGATCTCACAGGTAGGAGCTGTGTCACCACCCTGGCTTGAGAGCAGGAAAGCCCTGGGCAGCCCCAGCTCTTGTCATGGGCACCCCCCTGGGGACAGCTGGGGGACTCCAGGGCCGAGGCAGAGTTCATCAGTGGCACAGCAATGTGGGGAATCCTGAAATGTGGCAGAACTCAAACCACATTCAAACCATGAGGACACTTCTGTGCTGACCACTGTGGGCTGTGATACCTTGTAATGTATTTTGTAAAAGAATTAATTTTTAGCAATATGGGCCCTTACACTATTAACCAGTGTAATATTTTTACTGGGAGACAAGTCACCTCTCATGGTTTAGTGACAATGATTGAAGTTATGATTATTGGAGAAGAGATTGGTGAGATCTGGTATTTAGTAAAGAATGACACCTTCCAGTAGGAGGAAAAGAGCAACTTTTCTGTTAGGTAAATAAAGATATTTGCTAAGCCTCTACTTTAATTCAGCTTTAAATAGTGACTTGTTCTTTTTAGCCATATCATTGTAATTATATTCTCATACATTTTGAATACATGTCTTCAAATTAGCAATGAAGGACTTGCAAACTTTCCATACTAAGTCCCTGTGGAGAGTGCCAGGTCCTGGCAGATTTTAAGTGCACCTGATAAACAGAAACACATCTGTGTGTACCAACAAGATACACTGAACATCTGCTGCTCTCTATCTAATGGGAAGGTGCTGGCTTCATCAGCAGTCTCGAAGGAAATCACGAGTTCTTTGTGCCTTCATTACCTCTTCTCTGACTTTAACATTTTCTGTGACTTTGCAACTGCTAACAGCTGTCAAGAATAAATAGGGCATCTTTGACTTGCTGTTTTTCACTGCCAGAGGTCTCCAAGTGATTAAGTAAAAAAAGTCTTTGTGATTCCCTCATGTCACCTGCATATTGTTTCAGTACATTCAATACTTACACATTGAAAGATGCTACTCTGGGGATGTCAGATCTTGTTTCTCTCTGCAGACAAGATTTTAAGATAAAAACCATCACACTGCCCCTGTTTTGAGCTGGTCTTTCCCTTTAAGGAAATGTGCTGGGTTTGGCTGGGATGGAGTTAATTTTCTCCACAGTACCTAGTATGGGCTGGGGTTAAACCATGACAGAATGGAGGGAACTTTTGTGGGCAAATGTTCTTAATTTCAGTAATAACTTCTTTTTAATGATGGAGTCAGAATAAAAACAGTGGTTTTGTGGGGCAGGCATAGGGGAAGTTTCAGCAGGGGGAGGAAATTCCTGTTTTGCATCTAGATATGCTGGTAAGGACCGGTGGTGCAGCTCCTCGAGCAGAGTGCTTTAACCTCTCCTTTTCCTCCAGCTTCCAGAGGGGAAAAAGTAACTCAGAGACTGCTGGGAATTGCAGTCCTAAATTCTGTCAGCCTTTAGCACAAGAATCTCCTGGCAAAAGTCCCTCCTGGAAACAGCACAGTGTTTATACAGAACCTTCTCTGCACATAGGAGGAAATCCAAAATGCAAACCCCTGTCCCAAAATGCTGAGGAGCCTCCTCTTTTCTTCTCAAGCAGGCTCTAAACCCCACAGCTGCTCTTGTCCCCATGCCCCAGAGATTAAACCCTCTTTTTTCTTTCCTTTCTTGCTCACTTGAACCAGAATTTTCAGAGTAAGGTCCGCTCCAGGTTAGGGGTGTTGCCTGTTCTCCCCTCCTCCAAGGAATTCTGCTGAACCCAGGGATGTCACTTCCTAAGTGCCTCTCTCAGAGCTGTGTCATGCACTGAGTGCCACCCACTCAGCACTCTGAGCCTGAGACCTTCTCCATAGAGTCTATCCTTATAATGAATGATTTTTAGGGAAACTGTAAGGATTGTGTTTTTTTTTCCACTTCCCCCCCCCCCCCCCTTCCCCCCTTGTCTTTTAAAAAAAGCACAGTGAAGCTGTTTATCTTTTGTTTAAGAGTATGCTTGGTTAAAACATTCCCTCTGAACAGCCTTTGAGCCTCTGAACAATTTGGGGCCTTTTTCCACATAAGAAAGAGGTTTCATCTCTTTTCTCTCAGAGGGCAACTTCATGACATCCACAAGAGCAGAGAGAAACTACAAGGACATGGAGAACCCAGGTGCTGCCAGCTGCTGGGAGGGTGCTCAATGGGAAGGGAGGATTTTTGTCTTTGGGCTGTAGGTCATATTCATACTTTGATTCAATGGAAAATCCATGGCCACTGTGAGAGCTGTCTCTGCTGTGCTGCACATGCTGGCACAGCTTCACTCAAAGAAAGGCTGAACAAACCCCTCAGCCCAGCCAGAAGCCTGATACCATAAAAGATGAGAATTTGAACCCCTAGGGGCCAAGAAGGGAAATCTCCAGGTTATTTAGGCTGCATGCAAAAGAGGGATGAGAGCTCTAGCTCAGCCTTGTTGTTATGTGTCTGTGTATGTGGAAAAGGTAGGTTAGGCTTGGGAGATTTTGGCTGCCTGTGAGCCTGCAAGCTGATGCTGGAGCTCCAGCCTGTGTTGCCTGGGCACCTCCGGAAGCAGGACCACAGGCACTGCCAGGGGTGGATGTAGGCAGGTCAGGCATCCCCACAGCTCAGCAGCAGCTGCATGGCTTTTTGGAACAGAGTTTAGCCTCTGCTGTCCACAGTTCTCCTAAGCCATCTCTAGAATCTGCCTAAATAAAGACACTAAGGTGAAGACATGTGATGTTAGAAGGGAGTTGGCAATCTCATCCCTGCTAAGACTGTGCCATGAGTATGGCCACTTGTACAGGGACTACCAGGAGGGGGCTCAGGGTCTTGAGGAAAAATCCACGCTTGCCTCCACACTCTGGCACATCCCATCCAGCATCCCTGCCCATCTGGCTTTTCTGTCTCTGTAAAGGGTGAATGGGTCAAATTCATACAAATGGCAACACATACAAATGATTTAATGCATTATAGTTCTACTCAAACTGACATACACCTGTGCTTGAAGGTATGAGGGATCTGGGGCATTATTCAAGCTCCTCCTAGCACAAAAATTCACATTCAGCACAAACAGGGAAATGATGCACTGCACTGTGTAACATCTATGTCTTAGTGTCAGTGATTCACTTTTTTTAAGCTCTGGCATGCTTCTACATTAATAGGAGCAAATGGAATCATAGAGCAGTTGAACCAAATTAATTGTAGAACCATGTGATACAATTTCAAAATCAAATATATCTGTTCCTCTGTTTTTATTTACAAATAGGTAAATAAATTCATGTCAAGGCAATGCCTCAATGGTCTGCCAGTAAAAAAAAAAAGGCTTTGGAGGACAGGTTTACAGGGCAAGATCTATGAATGTAAATTCTTAGCTTTTTTCTTGCATTTAAGAGAATGCTGTGGAGTTGAATGTCTCTCAAATAAAACACTCTGGAAGAAGTTGTTAATGTTTGAATAGACATGATGTATCATGCTCTGTGCCTTTAAAACATTATCAAGCACTACCTGCCAATCTTCATCACAAAGAGATAAGACACAGTGTTCTGTGCTGTAAGAAAGGCACAAAAAACCCCATAAGAGACACACACACAAAAAGAAAAATTAACAGTTCATGTGCAAAGTCTTGATTCTGTCAGACTGAAAAATGTCTCTCTTCTGCATCCTGCCTGTTTCTGCCCTCAAATGTTTAACATACTTTTGGGAGCTGTATAAATAAATAAAGCTCTTATTTCATGACAGTGTTCCAAAAATGAGTAATTTGTGAAGAGAAGTGGCTTCATGAAGGTGAGTCATAATCTCCCATTTCACAATCTCTGTCATGGTATAATCTATAGTACAAACTACTTGAGACAGGGATTAGCTCTTGAATTTAGGTCACTACAGTGTCTAGTCCAAAACATTAGGTCTGATTTCTAATTCTGCAATATTCTTAATTCCTGAGCTGTTCTCACTGCTGCAGTTCTTGATCAGTACTGGTAGATAAAATGCAATACAAATTTATGCTACCCATTGTTCAACAAAGTCATTGGCTGCAATATTAGCCAGGATTATGAGTTAGTAACTGGTGAGGTTTTCGGTTCAAATAAATAACACTATTCTAATTATCAGCAGAAGGTAAGTGAAGTAATTTACATTATTTTTACTGTAAAGAAGGTGGTGGAGCAGGGGACCTGAAAAAAATGAATTTTGTAAGGACAGGGAAAAGTATGAGTAATTA
Source organism: Ammospiza nelsoni (assembly GCF_027579445.1). NCBI lineage: Eukaryota > Metazoa > Chordata > Aves > Passeriformes > Passerellidae > Ammospiza > Ammospiza nelsoni. The sequence goes on along the minus strand of NC_080633.1, from coordinate 33,870,530 downwards.
GGGCATAACAAAAAATTAAGCAAAGCACCAGACTCGGTATAAAAGTTAGCACACTTGTCTTGTAAACACTGTGGGCTGAAGCCATCAAACATTCTTCAAATGGAAGAACTGATGGCCTTCTTTCAAGGTATACATCTCTTTTTTCTTTTCTTTTCTTTTCTTTTCTTTTCTTTTCTTTTCTTTTCTTTTCTTTTCTTTTCTTTTCTTTTCTTTTCTTTTCTTTTCTTTTCTTTTCTTTTCTTTTCTTTTCTTTTCTTTTCTTTTCTTTTCTTTTTCTTTTCTTTTTTTTTTTTTTTTTTTTTTTTTGGCCTGGAACTGTGCACTGTTGAGAATCAGAATATTTTTTCAGCGTAAATTGAATAATCAGAACCCATATTCATCTCATGACAGTTTGAACTTGATATATATGAGGGTTTGGATCACAGGCTTCATACCTTACTTCCTGTCCTCTCTTGCCCCTCTGAGGACCATGAACTTCACCACATCCGTGATTCCCTTTTTAAAAATATGTTGGATTCAAATAAATTCTCTGTCTTTTCAGGGCAGCCTTGTTCTTTGCCTGTATTTCTGCGTGGAAGGAAAGGTCTTTCAGGTAGTGGAAGGTCTGACTGTCTGCTCACTGTCTCTGCTCCTCTCTACTGCCCTCTGGCATCATTTTGGCCAGGTCTGTGCAGGAGGCATCTTTGGCTCTGCAGTAGGTTTGCATGCTGTCTTTGTCACCTTCTTTTCTTTGGCAGAAAGGTTCTGTAGAGACGAGTGTGTAGATGTACATGTGTATAAAACTCCTTGTTCATCACTTGATGAATGGATGAATTCACAAAGAAAAAATTAATTTTTCCATCACATGCTTTTTATTGGTGTAAATTACACAAGCAAACCTCTTTGAACAGGCATGAGGCACAGCCCTTACCTCGTGCTTGCCTACTGCTCTCTCAGCTTTCCTCCTCTCCTTGAGTCCTACATGCTCAAAACAACATTTTGCACTTGGATCAGCCCCTCCTTCATGAAGATAATTCCTTCTTTGCTTTCAAAACTCACTTCAGATGTCTTCCTTCCACTTAGACTCCACACAGTGTGCCCCCCAGCACTATCTGCCACCATCTCTTCACTTGATCTTTTTGTTCTTATCATCTATATTTGTATTAAATTGTCTTCTTCTTGGGGTGGAGACCTTGCTTTCCACGCTCTTATGAAGGGATATTTTCATGTCCAGGAATGCAGAACTAGGAGATACAAGCCAAGAAGAAAATATTTTCAAATTCTATTCTGAAATTTCTACTGCAATTTTGCTATTGGGTAGGCAGACTGAAACCACCATTTAAAATCTGCCAGTGTAATCTCCAGAAGCAAAAAAACCCCTAGCCCCTGGAGCTCAGCAATTAGAAAATGAAAGAAGATTGCTTTCTATAGATATGTTATGATTTGCAAAGATCTAGATACTGGAATGAATAGCTAATTCACACATATTATCATTTAAGAGCCAAATCTACTGAACACACCCCTGACTTGAAAGAAATCTAAGAATAGGAGGCATGTCAATTACTGTAATCCTTAAATTATGCATATCTTTCAAAATCTTCTTCTATCAATGTCTTAGGTTTTTCTTCTTAGGAGGTTTCTGTACTTCCTCCACAAGGCAAAATGAAACAATGGTTTATTTCAATAAATGTTGTGCCTGAAGGACTGTTATTTGTTACTAGGAATTAAATAATTTAAGGGATCATGTCTTGTCATACTGTCCTAAAAGTCCATCAGATGATGGACTTTTGATCCATCAGATCTTCCATCTTGCTTCAGAAGTGATCAGCAGGTAGGGGAAAATGCTCTGCTTCTGTTACCCAGAAGGGAATAAATTATTCAAAAAATGTTAATGAAGAAGGCAAGCAGAAAATAACTTTCTCCAACAGTAACTTAAAAAAAAACAACCTTTCACATCTGTCTGTATCAGAAAAATGCAGATACAAGATGATTTTGGGTTTCTGTTTAAGAACCCTAAAATAAGAGCATCTGTTAGCTGCAAAGGTAATCACTATACAAACATATTGGTATGCAATGAAAAGAAAAAATGTATGTATCTTCATCTTTTTGTGGCTTATACAGTAAAAGGCGGGGATAGCTCACTTGCATAACAAAGGCAGCGGAGCCTTAGGTTACAGATTTTGAGGATCATTCTCATTCTCCAGGAAAAGCAAGTATATAGCTTATTCTTAATGCAAGGTCTGAATGTACACAATTGGATCTGAGGGGAAATGGAGCTGTGGAGCTGCTCTCCCCTGCTTTCATGGAGAATTTCTATTTCTTTCACTCTCCTCCTACCATGGCACAGCCTGCCCTGACCAGATTCAGCTCTGGAGGTGCAGAAATTCTCATGCCTGAAAGATTTGTCCTTGGTAATCTTTGGTAAAACCATATTTTAATTTTATTTTAAAATTATCTAAATCCTGAAAACACAAGTCACAGGCTCAAAGTCCCTTTCCAAAGCTCCTCAAAGTGTCATGTCCCTCCTGCAGGAGGCTTTTCATTGATATTTCCTTTACTAATGCCATAAATCCTTTCTTTTCACCTGCAGCCTTATGGCTTGACCTGAATATGAAACTGGCCAAGCTCAAATGGCGTTTTGAGCTTACCAAGACAGTTAAAGCACAAGAAAGACAGTGAAAGCACAGAAACCTCTTAAGAAGAAAAACCTGAGACATTGATAGAAGAAGAACAAGAAAGCACAAGAAGAACATTTGCCACAAGCAGGCCCAGCCACCTTTGGCTCTGTGCTCCATCACCAAAAACCTCCTTGTGAATGGGTGAGGTTGAAGCCTGGCTCTCGAGCAAGCACTTCTCTGTCCTGTTCCACCTTGGATCAGAGCCACTGCACCTCCCACCTGACAGGAATCACGCTGTGACACACACTCTGCTTTGCTTAAACCAGGATTATTCATGACTATCCACCATATCCATACTCCTGATCATTATACAATCATGGCAGATGTTTAAGTCTCATAATCCCATTTTTTGTCTAGAATCAATTTTTTGTTGGTGGCTTTTCCTACAAGAATTTCAGCCATGGTTTTGAGGGCAAATAAGAATCTGATTGCGACTTGTCACTATCATATTTTCTGAAAAATCCCTTCACCAGGATTTCTCTCCTGGGAAACTGAGAAGCCTCAGAGAAAAAGGAAAACAATATTATCTCATTTGCTTCTCCTGTGTTTTGCTGCTTTGGAATGTGGTTTGAGATTGTTTATCCAACATGTGAATTGTTTTGACTTAATGACCAATCACCATCTAGCTGTGTTGGGATTCTGGAAGCAGTCATGAGTTTTTTATTATTATCTTTTACCCTTCTTTAAGTATCCTTTCTCTGTTACTTAGTAGAGTTTTAGTATAGTATTCTTTAATATAATATCATAAAGTAATAAATTAGCCTTCTAAGAACATGGAGTCAGATTCATTCATTCCTTCCAATGACAGGGGGCCCTGAAAATACCACAGCAATTACTCTGTTTGCCTATGCTAATCAAGTGACTACAACTGCTTAATACATCTTTTTGGAATATTTGTGCATGTGGTTGTCCATATGCAGCTATAATACTGAGAAATATCACATTCCTCAAAATGATGTCCTCACTCTGTGCAAAAAAAAAAAAAAAAAGAAGACCAAGCATCAACACAATAGAGGACCAAATTTCATGGCAATTTTTGGACTCAATGTCTGTTTTAACTCTGTTATAACTCTGCTGCCAGATAGGACTATCAATTAATCTAGCAGTGTTTTTTTTGAATATGATCTTCAAATTGCTGGACTTGAATGATAAACCTGTCTTATAGAGTCTATGGACAGATGGATTTTATGCACTGATACTGAATCAGTGCTGAATGCATCCTAAAGCATCCATTTCTTCTGTCAGGCTCTGAAGAATTGCAGTCTTTAAGTGTGATTTTAAATTATTTTTCTTTTTTTGAGGTGTGCATCTAGAAAATTATTTTGATGTCATAATCAATCATCAAGAAATACACAGCTGCAATTAGCAATACAATCTATGAGATGCCATATTTCTTTGTTAGGGAAACACTTCTCATTTGCACATTTTTTGACACATGAGGACACCCTCAAACTGTTTGTTGAGATAAACATCCTAAGAAGGTTCCAGTTTGAGACAAGTCTTGAGGCAATCCACTGCAGGATTTTAGGATGCTGATCAAAACTGCTTATATTAGCTAAAAAAGCTTCTCTCAACCCTTGCACACATATGTGGGTGTATCCTAATTAAAGCTTGGTGGATAATGAATAATTTATTTAAGGTCTTCACCTCCTTTGTTTGTAAGTTGTCAACAACAAGATCACAGTTTTCTTGATTTTTTTTCTGGAAATTACTCCTTGGGCCTCATTTATTTCCCCTTTTTACCAGTTTCTACCTTTTTTTGTATCCTATTTTTCTTTTGTCTTTTTCTCTCTGGACTCTTACCACACATGATCTGTATGTGTCACTAACTACCTTTATACATCTTACCTATCCCTGCATTGCATTCAGACTCTGCTCCAGCTAATTTTTGCTCCTAAAACTGTGGAGTCATCCAGATCCTGGTAAAATGGATATAAAATGGTGCCAGCTCAGAAGGGGATTTTTTTTCTGCTTCTTTTGAATTCAGATTATACGCTCATAAATACATATGTAGGTGTAAGGAAATAAAAAACCCTCTCAGTCCATTGTGGTTCATCTTATTCTCCCATGTTTAGCTGCTAAGGTACTGTAATGATTTTGCTACAGTTGCTACATTTTGCTTAATATTTTTTTCCTTGTCATGCCATATCAGTCTTTTTTCCCAGTTCCCTAATTTTTTCTTTGTTTTTAGTAAAGCTACCATTTCTCTACAGCCTGAGAAGGAAGAGCAGTGACAGCTCAGCAACAGTAGTAACTCATTTCTATTTCTTTCAGATGCAGAAATGGTACTCTGTATATTACTGAGCTCTGACATTCTGATAGTCAAACATTTTATAGTTTCCCACTCTATTCCGCCTTTTTGAGACACATTCAGATGGTGTTACCTCTATGCATGAGGGATCTTTCACATGTTCACAGAAATTCCAAGTCCAATGGCAATGCTGGATATTGAATTTGGATATAATGATTCTTATCACTCGGTACCAACAGACTCAGAGGGTCCTCAGGTAGGCTGTATCCTTGGAAGCTTTGTTGTTCTCTGCCAGCCTGGAATAAATCCCTCAACTGCAGGTTCAGACTCTGCAGAATGCTGGATATGCCAACACAATCGTGTGTACATGGAGGGGAGACAGGCATGGATATCCCTAGCAAGAAATCACTGTGTCCAAAAAACACTTTTTAGGCTTTGGATACATCACATCTTAGTCTGTCATATCAGAAATCTCTCTTGTGACCTTACATTTTCTTAACATCAGTGTGGCTTTGTGGAAAAAATTACCCCTAGGGTTTTGTGGCTGCTATGGATCCTACTAGGATCCTGCAATCTTTTACTTTTGAAGGAAATACATGGAAAACACTGCTGAACAGGAGAGACTGGATAGTAAAACACGGTTACATTCAGGAGTTGTTTCTTCAAATAAAAGGTGACTAAAATAAAGAAAAAAATTGGAAGGAAACAGCATGGCTAAACCAGTCTATAAAAAGAGGAAAAGACAGATTTTTGGTTAATTTCAAAGAGTTGTTTATGGTTCAAAAGAGAAAAGAGTAGTGTTCAAGCAGTGTCATTCCAGGGAGGCTTGGAGAGCCTGCAAGTGGTGTGCACAGAACCAGGGAAGCAGTCCAGTGCTGCTGCGAGCTCCTCACTGGACCCACCACTCTTGTTTATAATGCAATAGAACCCAAAAATCAAACTTCAGGCAGAATTTAAAGTGTTGGTAAACTCTAGAAAGGCAAGAGCAAAACAGAAGTGGCAAACCTCTGACTCTCTAAACCATTGTAATATTACTAATGCAACACTGAAGCCTTCTGTATCCAGTACTGAAAGGTTTTGGTCTTCCAGCTGGTGAATTTCTTTAGATTGTTTTCTAAGCAAGACTAAAACATATAAAGCAAAACCCTGAAAAGTCTGTCTGTTCCAAAAAGAACTATGTTAAAATCTGACAGCTTTATTGCTGTATATAAGGTGGGAAAACCCTAGGACAAATGACTTGCAAAAATATGTATTTGTTCCATTTTCTGTTCCATCTTATTACAGTCCTCTTTGAAAAACTAAGCAATTCTTAAAAGTAAGCTTCTCTGCTTTCTATATTACTAACCACCAAATTTGTGACTTCTGCTACCTCACTTCCAGGTGTCTGCCTTGAACACATTAAAAGCTGAGTGTACTCCTCCCCACTCCCCTGCTCCCTGACTATCAGGGCCATTTTAATGTTTTGTGGATTGCTGCATTATTTAGTAGCTGGTGTCACTAGAATGCTGGTAAGTTTTAATCAACCATTAAAATACACTTATATGCTTCAGAGCACGTTGGCTTCTTATCTCAGGGGCTGACTCTGGAAACAAAAATAACCCTGAAACACTTGGGTTAAGTACAGTTATGCAAAGCTTTGCTTCCTGCATGGCAGAGGCACCAAAAACGTTGAAACCTCTTCTAGCCTCAGTGGCTGTGGGCTATGTTGCATTCCTTGCTTCACTCAAAGCTGGTTTGTCTGCTTTTCTAAGGGAGGTTAAAACTGCCTAAAGGGCACTTGCTTTTTTGGCAGAGCCACAAGCTACTTTTTCCTGATAAGAAATGAGAGGCGCAAGTTAATACCCAGTACCAAGGTACTATTTTTTGGCATCTATTTTTGTGGTTCTGACTTAATGTACCTTACAGTGACCAAAGTTGCACCAGGTAAAATAGACAAACAGCAGTTATGTTGGGTTTTTTTACCCTCTTGTATTATGAGGTAATTCTCCTGGCTTTCCTGGTGTTTGCCCTCACAAAACCAGGTGTTTGCCTGGCAGCAGAAGAGTCGGTAAGCCAGCTGCCTGAGTAAAAAAACTGCACTGTAAAAGGCTGCCAGTGGGAAAACCCTGCCTAGATCTGCTACAACACCTCCTATATGGGGCAGAAGGACACCAGACAAAGTGTTCTACATCTGCTTTCTGTCCCTGCAGCCCAGAGTCACCTCTGAGATTTGCCTGCTGCTGTGCAAATGTGTGTCACCTCACTCAGCCACTGTCCTCTAGGCCAGCACCTTGATGAGCGTAGTAGACTTGCTTAAAATGATGGGACTTCCAAAGGAGTCTGGAGAATTTTGGCCACAGGTTTTCATTAGGAATGCGTTCTCTTGCTCTTCAGCTGGGGCACAGGAGAAGGAAACGAGGTGGGTATGTGATCTCTAGTGGGGGCACACCTGCAGATGGCTTGCCTGTCTTTGAAACAATGGAAGTGTGACATCCACGTGGAGTGTGACATCCACAAGGAGTGTGACATCCACGTCCCATTTTCAGTCACTGACACTTCCCTTCTCACCATGCTGCTCCCTCTGGCTCGTTCAGGGGGGCCCTGTAGTGCTGTGAGGCAGGAGGCACAACCCAGCTCCTGTTTATGTTCCTTTATTAAAATTCTCTTTGACAAACTAAACAATTCTTAAAAATATGCTTTAAAGCCCAGCTCCTGGAAAACACTTCCCCTCAGCATGGCCATCACTGGCAGGGAGTTGCTGAGGCTAGGAGGGTCCCTTGGAAAAAAGGGGTGTGAGAGGTGGGTGAGGGAAGCAGCTGGCACAGTCCGGGCAGCAGGCAGCTTGCTCACTGCTGCTGTTTTATCACAGTGGGGTTTCTTGCTGCCTCTTAGGCACAATTCCTCTGCTTGGCAGAGCTGGGTACTGCAGGTACCTGGTCAACTTTAGTAGTGCCTGGTGTTCATGGACATTCTGGCTTGCTTTTCTTTTTGGTGTAAGAGTGGTCAGAGCAGGGCATCAGCTTTGTAATGCCAATTACTGTACCAGTGGAGAGAAGCATCATTAAATCAGTGTCTGGATCACTCTTTTAAGTCTAAAATTCACCTTGGTAGAAGCCAGCTCCCTCTTTGATATTCAGCTCTATCCACACCCACTGTTGCTTTTGGACAGAGCAGTTCAGAATGTGCATATGAGGGACTGTCTTCACTCAGGGTGGGCACTGATGTAAAAAGGCTAGTCAGTGTTTAATTGATGGATTTAATTGTCCATCAAGATGACCAAGGGCAGGACCCTAGTTTAAATGTGTCGTTTCACCTCCCATCTCCACTGAACATCTCAGAAACCTTCACACTTGGTACTTATTTTAGGCACTTGAGGGAGGCAGCTTCATAGATTTTGCTTGCTGTTCTGCATCAGAGACACTCACAGCACTGTAACCTAGTGACAATAATCTAATGCTAGTAAGTGAACAATAATCTGGGATTGCTTTAAAATATGTATCAACGATAAACATCTCTTTTGTTACAGATAGCATTTGTGACAGCAGCTCTGTTTGTGTCAGAGTAGAGTGGTCTGTGAAGATGTCGTCACAGTACAGGATGACTCCCATATTGCTTTAGACTGACAGGTTTTTAAAAGTCTCTTGGGCCAAATTCTTTATTTCTTCACATCTTGTATCATTAATTCCACCAGAGGAAAAAAATCAATCTGATGAGAGCAGTCACTGTGCAATGTACCTGACCTAGCATGGGGAGAAGTGATCAGGAGTCTGAATTTCACTGCCTCTAGTCCTCCCTCAACTCAACTCTTCACCAGCTTACATCTTCACTGTCTGCCCAAGAATTACTTTTTATTAATATTATTAACAACTGACACACAGTCTGTCTTAATTACCAGTGAGTAATTGTGGCAGACTGGAAAAAAGGAAAGGTCTTAGGCGCCCCTGAAAGTAACATTATGCTTTCGAGTTTGTTTACTACTCTTATGATGAGTTTATTCTGCATTGTCACCCTTCCATCACTTTCCCAATTCAGATGAGCACAGATATTGGAAAAGTTATACAGACCACTATTGAAAACAATTGAAACATTGCAAATAAATGAACGAGTAACAAATAGCACACCCTTTCATTTGTTTAAGGCCAACAGGAAGGTGAACTTGCTTAAAATAAGAAATTTTCAGGGATTCCAAGATTTCTGCACCAGTGAGCTGGTAGTGTCAAACCAAATGCCACTGTTGTTGGTTGGACTTAGCAGGCTACTCCACAAACATAAAGATGGACCCTTGACACTGGGATTCTACCACCTACCATAGCTCTTCAAGAAGTTACGTGCTTACTGTGACATAGCAAAATACTTTAGTGCAAGCTTGTGAGTACTCCCAATGAAATGAACAAGTCTATAGTGTGTAATGGAGCACCTACTGGGTGTGGAAAACATTGTTCCTAAAACTGAGCATTTTCATCACAGAATTTAAGCTTTAATCAATGTTTGATTATAAAGGCTTCTATTTCAGGCAGTTTATAGATAAAATGCCAGTATCTGTGTGACTGTTTTACAACAGACATTTAAGTGAATGTGCAGAGGGAACACATCATACCGCATAAGGCAACCCACGTCTGTAATTAATACTGTGTTTGGTGGAGCCTGTACTTAACTGAAACATAAGAGAAAATTGCTTCAGGAAACTGAAACACGCAAAGATGCAGAGCAAGCACTTACGGTGGTCTCAGCCCTGTGAAAAATAATAAGAATATGAAAAGCATCCATATGGTTCAGATAAAGGGGAGCACGTGTTCCCAGTTAATGGCACGCTTAGCAGAGAGAGCCATTCCTCCTCCTGCAGGGGAGCGGCGAGGCAGCGTCACCTGGAGCTCCAGGCAAGCCAGCAAGGCCCCTCCTCTGAGACCACATACCAGGGCCTCCAGATGTGGAGCTGTGTAGTCAAGGCTACTGTGTTTGATTTTTAGCTCCAGCCCTCGGACACTGGGGAGGATTCCCTTGGCCTAGACTGCCATTCCCCATAGGATTCTCATGCCTTAGCGAGGCAAGGTCAAGAAAAGGGGAGAAGGAGGAACTGGACATGATGAATTACAACTGTTATTGCTACGGTCACAGAGTGCAAGGTTACTATGGCAATAATTATTTGTAAGAAGATCCCCAAATCTGTGGGTCTGGCTAATCCTGAGAGGAAGCCGTGAGCTCTGCGTGGCTGTGCAGCTGAGGGATGGAGCCAGGCAGACGGCCGGGGTTTTACACTCCTCAGCGCTGCCCTGCCGGGCTGCTGCCACTGCCACAGCTGGAGACACTTTGGTAGGCTCTGCACTACCCCTGCCTTTCAAAGAACAAAAGCAGCCCAATGCAAAGCAGCCGTTCTTTACATTCTGCTTTCTACTAAACATATGGTAGAGTCTCCCATATGCCCCGTGATAACGCAGCTGATAAAGAACCTTAATATTTGCAAATGCATGTGAGAAATCTGTATGTTATTGACCTCAGCTCTTCCAGACCTTTTAAAGGTGCCCAAAGTATCACGCTATGTATTCCACGAACAACCTTAGCTCTGCCTCTCTCTCTGAGTGGAAAACTGCTTGGTGTGAGGTAGCAAAGAGGCTTTTGAAATTCCTTGCCAATTCACTATCAAGGAGACTTTTAGGTGAATCAGATAAAGGCCTGACTGGATCCCTTAAAACCAGACGCTGCATGTGCATTCAATTATTTTGTGTGAACGCAATGAGTAGGAATTGAATTAAACTCCCCTCCTAGCCAATATATCTTACCTTTTTCTGGTCTAAGAGGGATGGTTTGCAAAAGTCTGTGGGGTGCAGAGAAAGAGGAAAACAATATGATATTTTATGAAATCTATGATCATGTATTATTTGTTTCTACTTCACAACCTACTGGATTGATAGATAGTATCTTCAGGCTATTCTCCTGATGGATGAGGTAGGATCAGCCAAACAGGGAGCAGAGCCAGTGTTACAAGACCCTTGAAATCACGGGCAAAATCAATTTTGAATGAATTGTGTGTGTGACACACACATGCACAACCAAAAACTGAGCATTCTAATTGATTAAGAAACAAAGACTCAAGTTGCTACCCTCATGAACAAAAAATGTTAACTATGTTTGGGTAATTAATATATCTGGTGAAATTTCAAACTAAGTGCAGCTGTTACACAACCACGAAAAGCAGAAGATTTGTGTGTAATTGCTTGCTCAGCTTTATTAATTGGCACTGTAAACCAAATACTGTTTGCTGTGTTCATGGGAAATGGAAACTTCTACAATTAATTCAATTTCATCAACAAGATTTTTCTGATGAAACTTTACTTATCAAACTGCAGCTTAGCATTTTTTCCCATCTTTTTATTTGAAGAAAATGGGGAGTTTGAGTGCATAGCATAAAACAGGATCAGATTTAGGACATTACAGTAGATTCTGATATACATTTGGTCACCTTAAGGGAAGTCAGAATTATTTAAAATATGAACTCCTGCATCGAATGGAATTCTTAGATTCTTAGTAGTCACAGCCAAAGGAATGCATTTTATTAACATCAAGTGGTATTTATTTCTGAAACAGTTTATGCTTTAAAGGGCTATTTTTGATAGTGATTGTTCCTTGTACATGAAAACTAGAGAAAAAGTACTTTCTAAAATTTTTTTTTTCCACAGAAGTGCAAAATATGATCAAGTAAACAAAGACGTTTCTATAGGGATAGAAAATGTATCTCAGCTCAGAACCACACAAAATCTCGTAAAAAAATTTTTGGCCTAATAAAAACTACGTGGTGAATGTATGGAATTCAGAGAATGTGTTTATCTTGGGAGCTCTTGAGATCTTGTTCTTGTATTTCTCTGGAAAGTATATAGCATACTTCTTTTTTTCTTTTTTTTTTTTTTTTTTTTTTTTTTTTTTTTTTTTTTTTTGTGTTACAGGATGGAACAGGTACTGGGAAGCATTTATGAAAATAGAGGTGAGAGAGGACCTTGAGTCACTGAGGATTGCAGTTCATTACCAGGACTACATAAATTAAAAAAATGGCATGGTACATTTGAACCTCTATAACTACTTCAGTAGCAACTTTTTGGCAAGTGACTCAGAGTGCACTATGTATCACACTATGTATATTTTGTAAGTTGTGATGTTTCCTTTAAGGAGTCAAGGGAAAGAAGAGAGGGCAGGGACAGCCACAATCACCCTGCTCTGCATCAAGTGCTGTCTCACCTTCATGATTTTTCAAAGCTTCACAAAGATGTTCCACATCCATCAGGCCTCAGGAGTCCCATGGAGATAAAGCAGTGGGCAGATCCTCCTCTACAACTCTGCATGGGAAAAAACCAAACACAACACAAACAGTTACTGGCAGCAATTTCAAGGGGCCAAATTTCATATCCCACCACACTCCAGGGCCTAAGAAAAAAGCAAAAAAAGTGACATTCAGTCCGTGCAATTTTATTGCTAGAGGTTTTATTGGCTGCCCTCTAGTGAGACCTCTCAGTGGCACAATCCCTAACCTTGGCTGGACAGGAGTCAAGATGCTGTGTTTAACCTCCTTGCCTTGGTCTGTTGTGTTTAGATCTGCAGCATTTACTCCCTGAGCAGTAGTGATTAGGCACTGGACACATGTTGGGGCAGGAAAGAGAGAGGCTCTATCCTGGGAATTTCTTGGCATTGTCAATTAAAGGCCAACAATTAAAGCATGACTTTCTCATTAAAAAGATGGGCAACAGCATGTAGTAGGTTTCCACAGTTATTTTACATTCTAAGATTTAAGGATGGATGATTTTCAGTTGTTAGCCATGAAAGATCATCTTATCCAAGTGTTTTAAAATCTGGTTTAGCTAGCTAAGTGTGATACTCATTATAGGCCACCACTTCTTAAAAAAATCTCTCTTGAAAATAAATATGTTCTTTCTTCATTTCAGGTACCTCAAAACCCCTATGAAACTGTGATATTCTCTTGCAGTCAACACTTGCAGCATGCTCTGAATTTCTAGGTAATCCTTATCCAGAAAAACTTGTGTTCAGCAGGAACTTCGGGGGTCCTCTTGCTAAAACCTGGAGCTGGCCAGACTTAGGCAAGGAGAACAGCAGGTCTGTGAACTCAAGAGGGGCCAACTTTACTGCTTCCATGCCTGGACATGCTGCTGGCATGTTTGGTTTAGCTCACGTTTGACTTTGGAAATAAAGAGGAAAGGTCGGGCCACATGAAACAGGCTTGGTAACTCTGGGAAATGAGACAAAGGCTCTTTCTTCTGAGCTGCTTTCAGCTCCTATCACCCACATTTTCATCAGAGGGTAATTTCCCAACACACACCTGATGTGCAGAGGCTGTTCTTGAACCCACACCTGTAAGGGCTGCATGCCCCTTTGTTTTGTTTCTCTCCAGTATGGCAATTCCCCCCTTCCTGACTCCTGGCTCAAGCCATACTTACGTGGAATGATCTGAGCATCCACAGGAGCTGTGTGTGACGTGCACACACTTTCAGAAAGGTCTGCATCAGCACTGGCACGTGTTCTGTATTAGTGTTGGAAAGGATGGGTGAAAATGGTATGATCAGGAAGTTGGACAAAGACATTTGCTCACCACCTTTGGCAATGGATGCAAAATTTAAAAAAAAATTATTTTATAGCACTTCCAATTCTGTTTGTAGTAATCATAGTTTGGCACAGACCCTCTACCACAGCAGGCAAAATGCTCTTAAATTGTGTCAGATTTAAGGGAAAAATAATGGAATTTTTCTTCCATAAATCACAAAACCCCAAGTCTTTGCAATCTTGTAATCCAAGCCCTTGCTTACATTACTTTATCTTTATGAAGGTGATAAAGAAAACATAACATAGTGTACTTGATTATAAATTATAATTTTATAAGCTTCAAAAAATGCAAACTTGCAAAGCCATTGTTTGTACTTAGGTTTTCACATACTTAAGTGCCAGCAGATGTTCAATGATCAATAAAACTCAATTTATATACATTATTCTGAAGCATCCTTGATCATAAATACAGGCTGGGAATGTCTAACTTCACTCTGAGTAAGAAAGATGATAATAGACTACAAAGCTGCAGTATGGAATTCTATTGTGGTAAATTTTACTTCAACTGTAGAAATAAAACACTTCTTGATTTTCATTGAGACTGCTGAGACAGAGCCCATGATTTAGAACGTAAACTGTAGCTTTATGGAAACAGCAAGTGGCTAAAATTAACTTCAGCATTGTCAGGCAAAAATCTTACTTATTATGGTAAACTAAACATCCCCAGAGGCTATAGGCTTTCTAACAAGGAGTCCCTGAACTGCGGTGTTTGCATTTGCAATGACAAACAAATATACCTTTACTGGAGAGGGATCACTGATTCACACAGAGACCAGGAAAGCAGGTCCAAGGATGTTCTTCATTTCAGAACTGACTCTCCAAAGCAAACACTGGGAGCGTAACACTGTGCATGTGAACTCATACCCATCTCAAGAGTAGGACTGGAAGAAGAAACTCTTCTGAAACCAGGTGCCTGTCAGACAAAATACAAGATTGTTCAAACTGGAGCAAGAAGGACCAGCTTTATGTACTTCACGTGTTAAATAAGAAAAGATTAAACAAACAATGGAAGAAAAAAAGGTAAAGTGATTTATTGTCTTCCTCTTTCCTGTCCTTTCACTGTACTTTGTCCACAGAAGTAGCAAACCCAGCAGAACTAGACAAGAGTGACAAGAGACCAGCCCATTTCCCCAGATGTAGAGTTACTTCAGTGCTGAAACTACAATTTCTGGTTTTCCTGACCTCTGCACTTTTCTTGGATATGAAAGGGACACTTGACCTCTCAGAGGTTTTATCTTTGCTGACACAATTGCCAAACACCTGTTCCTTCAGTGTGCAAAGCCGTCTCTGAGGTGCTGCTGCCCATCCCCTTCCAGCACAGATGTGGTACAATGCCAGGTGTCAGTGAAGAATTTGCATTCCGGAGAAACAGGTTAGGCCAGACACTTCCCAACTGTAAGCTCCTATAAGAACAATCGTGTACAGTTACAACCCCCAGGTCATTTTTCAAAGTTACTTCTTTCTGTAAACTTCAAATTATTTTTTCAAATATAATCTCAAATTACTTTATCTTATGTTGAAACACTTCCCTTTCATTGGTAGCTGTCATTTAAATTTAAAAGAAACCAGCCTGCAGGATTGGTTTATAAATCTTTGCAACTGCCTTACATGGTAGAGAAACCTGATAATTATTTTACTTTCTACTTAAGGCTGTTTTTTTCAGATATAACACAGCTTATGTTACTCTTGGTTCATACTAAGCCTATGAGAGCACAACCATGAAATTTTCAGCTGTAAATTTTCTTAGTTTAAGACTCCTTTGAAACATGATAAATTGTGGAGCTCAGAGACATTCTTACTAATATGTTTATTTTTGTCATATAATCTTCTGAAAGGGTGCATGTTGTAATTTTTGGTGCAATTGTTCATGTACAGGCAGTGCCTGTATCTGGTTCTACATGATATCTGTCAACAAATTCATTACTGATGCTGAAAAGAATTTTCTGTGAACACATTTCTTTTTCTGGCTTATCCAGCTACAACCCCTCTTTCATTCCAAAAGTCATCCTGATTCAGAATTTACAAACCCAGTTGGCACTTTACTGCTAACAGTAGTGGGCTTTTAATTGTGTCCCTACTAATTCCATGTGCTGAGACAGCACTGCTAGGGTTTTCTTAATCATTTTGTGATGTACTGTTCAGATATTTGTACCTAACCCACCTGTCATAGATTTGCCTTCTTGAGAGGCTGTGGTGTAAGTATTTCTATATAATTCTCCTGCCAAACAGTCTCTCCCCACATGCTAGCACATTGATAAGGGCTTTCACACTGAAATGAAAAACACATCCTTTTCCAAAAGCACCAGCATATGTTCTTGCTGGAGCATACACACAAATGTCATGATGCCCTTGAGACTGCGACCTTGTTTCTGAGAAATGCACTGCAGAAAGTTAACAAAAACACTGGAAGTTCCCCAGTGAAACCCCAAGTTTCTGTGCAGAGAAGGTCTTGCTGCTGGTTCAGCAGGCATCCCACCTCCTGTTTCATTAGTACTGAAAATGTGAAGAGACGCTTTTCAAGATATGCCATCTTCAACTTGCTGCTGTTAAATGTCTCCTTATGTCACAGTCATTTACAGAACTCCTCCAAGCACTCCATGTATGTGTGTGTCTGTGTGTGCTATTGGTATCCATTTAATAGACATGCACAAATAATAAAAAATTTAAGAGTGCCTTTTCATAAGTAATTTTTAAGGCAGAGATATGTCTTTGAGACAACAGTGTTATTTAACAATTTTTATTAAAACAAACTTATCTTTACACTTGAGAGGATTTGGTCATGGTTAACTTCAAGAATTATGTATCTCATCTTTTCACATGCGTATCTTTCACTGGTTAAACTGAGCAGAGGTTATGAACATAATTCTTGGTGAGAACACAGCTGACAAAGACAGCACATGGAGCCAAGTGATGAAATATGATTTTCACCTAGTAATAATTTCTAGGTGTTCTGGTAAACATCTGGAAGCTGTACTTTGGATGTAAAGATTTTGCCTGTGTTTTTTAAAGGCGTGCTTCTTTGAATATTTTGCCAATTCTCCACATTTTGCTATTGATCTATATGGACCAGTGCACTTGAAAAAGACTTATGCATGGAACTGCATTCCCAGAACACCACCAGTATGATTCCTGCAGGTTTGTGTCCAAAGGCTGGGCTCCTCTCCTTGCCCTCAACTCCAGGTGCACGCAGCCATGCGTCACAGCTGGCACCGTGTCCCTCTCTGGGCTCTGCGGGACCTTCTTGTGCAAATAATTGCTGATAAAGGGGTACTTTGTATTGTGCTTTGGAAGGGTTTTGTTAGCATTTCCTTTGATCATTTCATAAGGAAACTTCTGTTATTTACCTAGGAGGCACTCAGAGTGATATGTTCATTTACTACGTCGGCACATAAATGTTCGAGCTGCGCTGCCTGCAAACTGCGGATGTGCTAAATGCTCCATGTGTCTGGAAAAAGTCACACCGGGGAGAGATGTGCCATCTGCAAATCATTTTCTGAAAAACTCCAAAGAGTAAGGGACTCTCATTTGAAAATGCTTTTATTTGAGAAATCAACGTGTCCTTCTTTTGATCCTGAATTGCCTTGGGCAGAAACATTTGAGCTTCCTCTTTGGAAAAATACTTCTTATTTTACACAGCTGTCTAATGTTTTGATGGTGGAATTCATTCTGTGCTCTGGTGAGACTTGTAGTGATAAGGGGAAGAAAGAGTGTAAACTTCAAAGACAAAAAGACAGAGGTCTTCCTTTCCAGGCCTTTTAGTGCATAGTCTATAAATCCTCCCAATTTCTCCGGATAAAGGTGGTTGAGACCCCAAAATGGTGCTGCTGTCACTCATGTAGTCTTTGAACACAACTCCATGAGCTGTGTGTGGAGGGAGGCAGAGATGACCTGACCTCGCTGTCAGTGCCCCTCATTGCTGAGATGCCTCTTCCCTCAACCTGCAGGGTGGGTAGTGGGGACTGCCCGGTCAGCAAAACCTTTGCTGTTGCCTTGGCCCTTAGCTGGACCTCTTAACTGCTGAGTCAGGATTCTGATATCACCAGAAGTCCCTGCTTTGTGCTCTGCTTTGAACAAATTTAGCTCTTTTGGTCTCTGTGCCAGTGCAAGTCATGCATGCAGAGCCTTCTAAAAACCATGGGTTGGGAATTCAGCATCTTTCCTTGGCCTCTTTACCCTGAGCAATTGGCTTCTTAGCACAAAAATTCCCTATTGGATTCTGCGCAGCTACATATGATGGGGGTGAACTACATCCTGCTACTTTGAATTGTCCAAATGTTTCCAAAGTTTTTCAAGCTTCCTATGACCTTACTGCTCTTATACATCTATATCATCTTGGTGTGATGTCACAGGACTTACTCTGAAACTCACTGGGCTGGACCAGTTCAGCTCTCAAAGCTGGCAGACACCTATGCACAGTTTTCTGATGGCTTTAATTCACCCCTGGGCTCTTGAGCTGAGATCTAGGGCTGATCCTGCTGGATGCTGGCACAAAGGTAAGTGGGCAAGGAAACTGGAGCCAGCAGCAGAACAGAGAAGAGGAAAATGAATCTTCCCATTTTGCTGCACCAGAAGCAATCATATTTGATCTAATCATGTTGTATGACTTCACACTAAGATCTGGGGCCTTTTGTAGTTATTGGGGGAATCAAAATCCCTTGGAAAGTGACTAGAAAGCCGAGGCTGTCTATGCCAGCAAGTTCTATGCTCATCTTATGGGGATACTCTTTTCAGAACATCATCAAAATAAAGAGAGGATTTTTACGTTTGGACTTCCCACATTGTCCAAAAGATCGGAGGACAGGGACCTATTGTGCTGATGACACAAATAAAATTTTGAAAGACTTCTTTAGCTGAAACTTTTCATTTGTTTGAGGTTAACGTCACTGCCAATAGAGCCAAACAAACAGTACATGCTTCTCTCTGTCTCCAGGACCTTTATTTGCAGTATTGAAATGCACAAGATTCAGAGGCAGAATAGCAAATTACAGCTTGCCAGTACAAAGTGTTACCCTCTCTCTTTCAGACAGCATTCAGATTTTTTGCAAACAGCATTTTGCAAACAGCTTACAAATCTGTAAAATCATACCTGTAAATAGCAGATTCTGCGTTTGTCCCCTTGATAAGGCGTGGAAATAAAAAGAAGGTAATACTGATTGTGGTAGAAAATAGACACTCCAAACCAATGAGGATTTATTTATAAAACAGATTTCAAGTTGTTCTGGACTCATACAGCCTCCTATAGCTTCACCTCAGGACATCAGATGGCTTCATTTCCTGGCATGGAGATTAGCTGGCTGACTCTCTCAGTAAGAACATTTGATCTGAACTCCCAAACATCCTGATTCAGAGCAAAAAACACTCCACAGAACACATGTATTCTGCAAAATGGGGAGATTAGCAATATGGTCCCCACTGTGCTGATCACAGTGTCCTGATATGCTGGAGTGGCTTCTGGAGCTACAGAAGTCAGGAACACAGCTGACCTTGCTCATTCTGGTACCCTTGAGCAGTGGCATTTTGAGACATGCTTTACCATGGGCTTCCCAGACCTGTCTGGAGCACACTTTCTAAATTCTATTTAATCCACACACCTAAATCCTATTTAAATCTTCAGATGGTTTTTCCTTATGAGCACCTGGCAACACAATTTAAACTTTTAAAACTTTACATCAAAATTTGCAATCAATGAAGAATGCATCTCTTTACTGCATCCTTGCTAGCCACCTTTCAGAAAGGTGGGGAGCTCACAAAGTTTATTTTACAATACTGCCACAGAACCACTTCCAAGAAGACAAATTTCCAATATGACCTCACTCAAACACCACTCTGATTTCCAATTTCTGTTGAGATCACATATTTCAGTGTTTGCTTATTGGAAGTTTGGGGATTTGCCTGCAGTTATGTTTGGTATTTCATTTTTCTGCAGTAGAAAGAAATGGGGTGGAGTAAAGGACATACTTGGCAGCAAGAGCTTCTTTCCAAAACATAGCCTGTGGTAGGAGGTGCCTGGCCCTGAACATACCTTAAGAAGCAGTCCCCTTGGGGTGATGCTATCTCACTTTATTTGACTCTGGTACTTCTGTAGCAGCATCTTTATTTTGTCTCACTTTGCAACACCAAACAATCTTAGTGAAGAGGAAGGTTGAAGAAGGAAATGGTTTATTCTGCAAGAATTACAGCAGGAGTTGTAGTTATGAGCTCAGAAACAAAAGGCTGCAGGTAGGGAATGTGTGAAATACAATTCCAGTCAAAGTGTAAAAACTGGATATCTTGGCAACTGCTTATTCCAGTTTACTTGCGTGACTTGAAGTATTTTTCTGTGAGAACTGCGGCTTCTATCTCCCAGCAGCACCCTGACCTCTGAGGGTTTGTGAAAGGCTGATTTGGGAATGGTCACTCGTGTTGGCTCTGTGCCTTGGACTCTCCCCTCCTGGGCAGAAATTCCCTGCTGCTGTACCAATCCTGGATGGCCTGACTTACATCTACCAGCCCCCACACGTGCACAAGCAGCTGATTTTTCTTTCTGTCTCCCTCATTTACTCTGCATGCTACTTCCTGGTTCATATTTACTGCTGGCACAGTCTCAGAATATTCCACTTGCCACGTGGGCTAGTTCACATGCCCTGCTGTGGACTGCACAGGCACCTACCCATGGCAGCCTTGTTTCAGCCTGGGGAATTGAAGAGCAAGCTCTCCTGTGCTCAGTTCATACCTAACCCACCTGTAGGGCCATTCCATTTTCACCTAATCCAAGCTGTTACCTTATACATTTAACCTCGAGTTGCAGCTTCCAACATGTGATATTTGATACTGTAGAGGATACCAGTAATACACATGCTCTGTAAAGTTCACAAAATTGTGCTGTAAACTGGCATAGGACCAGCTCTTTATGAAGCCCATATGTACCATATGGGCAAAGCAGCTGATAAAGCTGGTGACAAAGGTACTTTGCCCAAATTCCTGATGGCCTTAAAGGCCCTGCCATGCAGCTTTCCCAAGCCACAACAGCAACACAAAGCACCGCACCATGGATATTGTCCAGGTGTCTTCATCATCCAGGCAGCACAAAGCCTTACAGGCCTCGTTCTCTCTGGAGACCCTGGAGGAGCACACACAGTGTGCCTGCTCAAAAGCTCTCAGAAGGCTCTTAGCAGTCTCTCCCCACAATCAAACTCTCTCCTTCCCTCCTCTATCAATCTTTTTCCATTCTGCAAATATTTCCATTCTGGCAAATCTTGACACCACTATTTGTGCAGCTACATGGTGACCCGCATTGGGGAACTGATCTGAGTTAAAAATAACTCCACAAAAGAAAAGGTTTTATTTTTAACCCAGCTGAGTTCCCCAGTCCAGTTTTAGGGGCAGTTGTAGTGCCATGGGGAGGGTGAAGCACGGGAGCCACAGTGAGTGGCAGTGGTGAGGGGAGAGGTAGGAGCTGACACTGCTGCTGGGCAATATCTGTGTTATCCCACACTGCTGCCACAGCAGAAGGGACCTGCAGCTCCTGGACAAAGTGCATCAGCTAAGCTGGTGACAAAGGCAAGGATGTGAGATGATGTTCAGCCAGCCTGGGCAAGGAAGGCAAGTCTGGGAGATGTACCTAAGGATTTCACCACCCCTTGTTCCCTTGAGCTCCCCTGGCAGGGATGGTGACTCTGTGAGCAGCTGTAATGGCCTGAGATGGCTCAGCACCTGTGTATACAGACACATAGAGGAAAAAGTCTCTTGTGTTGTTAGTGCTCCTTTTCTTCCACTGCAGACTGTGAAACATAAAACAAATTAACTGCTTATACAACCCTACAGTCTCACATTTCTGAGTATCTCATAATACTAGACATAATTATAGACAAGCACCAGGTCTGCAAGACTTAGAAGAGAAGAATGTCCAGATTGTTCCTCTGCACTTATAGAAATCAGGATTAGCTTTGGACAGAATCAGAACCCTCAGCAAAATTTTATTTTGGACACTGATTCACACCTGTGTGAAACTGGGTAACAGGAAAGACCAGGAGTGCTGGCAGAGAGGATCCTCACCTCCACTTATGCTGGTGCATTTGTGTGTGTTGATTTTCAAGAGTTCATAGATAGCTGGCTGCAAACATCCTTCCCCTTTAGCCTTTGAATACACTGTTAATGAAGTGATTCTCATCTGATATATCTAACAGGCAGGTATTTCCTTCCTGCCCTTCCTCTTGCTCTTTTGGAATGACTACATAGCTTCTTTTTGGCATATGTACTTGATATACTGTGTTCAAAGAACTGTATAAGAGCAACAGCATGACAGGCAACCCATAAAACATGAAAGGGCTGCTCACATCACCCTGTGTGTCGAGCTAATGTTACCCTCCAGCCATATGCAACCATTCATTATATGTAGCAATCATTAAAATCTGCTATAAAATGCTTTGTAAAAGATAGGCTTGCCTTTGCAAGGGATGGCACAGATAGTATAAAATATAAGGACGCTTCTCTTCACTGCCTGCTGCAGTATTATTGCACACGTAAGTATACAATATTACTGTAAATATGAAATGTATGTATTTATATATGCACAGTATTACAGTATATTTATCCTCAGAAAATGATTCACTTCCTTCTTAAAGTAGCAGGCAATGATCTCTACCTTTTTCTGTCATACTAAAACTAAATGAGTTTCAATGGGGTTTCTGCAAAACTGTCAGAAAAATGAAAGCATCTGCAGGTTTTAGAAAGTGAGCTCCTTTCAGAAGATACAGCCATAAATGAAGGCTTGGAAAATAATATTGAAAAAATGCTGCTCTGTATGGCAAAAGGAAATGTGCGTGATCACTTCACTGGTAGGTGAAATTTATTATGGCAGCTATTACAAAACCAGATGTTGGAACACACCGTTTTCATCTGAATGTGAAATATTTGAATTTTTTCACAAGGTATTGATAATATCTATTACCTCAATAGCTCAGGCATTTCCAAATGAGCACAGTCATAGACAATAAGGCTTGTAGGGACCTGTGAAAATCATCTCATTCTTATACCGGTGCCTCAGTGGTTTGCATAAATGAGTCTTAAAAGTTTCCAGCTCAGTACTTAGCTACCCTTAGAGTTAGAAAGAATTTTTTCTAATGTTTAGCTCAATTTTTTCTTCATTTTTAGCCCATTATTCTTTGTCCCATCCTACAAGGACATGGGAAACAGATAATCCCATTCCTTTTAGTTAGTATTCTATAAAATACTTCAGGACTGTTAATTTTGTTCCTCAGGTGATTTTTCTCTAGGTGAAACATACCCAATTTTATGATCTTCAAACCCAACTCTTCTCCATTAGTCTACACCTTTCTTGAAATGCATTTCCTAAAACTGAATATAGACTGCCAGCTGAGGTTTATGAATGCTGAGTAGAGTGGAATATATGTTCTCCAGACAATAATTCCCTTTATCCATCCCACTGTAATATTTATCTTTTTCATAACAGTGGGTCCTTGTCAGCTCCTGCTCAGCTTGTGATCTACAACAAACCCCAGATCCTTTTCTGCAGAATTCTTCCCTCCCCAGTTAATTTTATCTTTTCTTTGTGCAGTTAAGCACAAAGCCTTAATCATTTTGCAGTTGCAAAATCTTGTTATTTGATTCCATCTTATTTCTAGGTAATTTCTTTAGTTTGTTGAGATCTTTTACAGTTCTTCTCCTTCCTTCCAGCCTCCCAGATGTGCATCTATAATATTAATGCACGCACAGTTTTCCACCTCACAAATAAAAATGATGAAAAGCACCTTAAGACCCTCTGAAGAGCCAGTGAATACTTCCTGAGTAGTTTTCTGGACAATTGTGTCTCCACTCTTTGGCGAGGTTTTTTTTTGTTGTCTTTTTTTGTTTGGTGGTTTTTATTTATCTGTTTTGTTTTGTTTTGCTTTGCTTGTTTGGTTTTTTGTTTGGTTGGTTTTTTGTTTATGGTTATGTTTTTGTTTCCTTAACTGACCCTTTTAGGGAGTTTTTCCCTATTCACATGGCTTACTCCCCACCAAAAATTTAGTTGCTTTGGTCCTATTTGTTTTTAACAAATCATTGTCAGCGATTATTTATCTCACTTTTTTTATTGTAGCTGCTTGTAAATAACTCCAGTATTTTTCTGGGAATTGAATTTTGGCTGACCCCATTATCCCTTTTAGCCTCCTTTTTAGACAGTC
The DNA here is from genome assembly GCF_027579445.1 of Ammospiza nelsoni. Taxonomy (NCBI): domain Eukaryota; kingdom Metazoa; phylum Chordata; class Aves; order Passeriformes; family Passerellidae; genus Ammospiza; species Ammospiza nelsoni. Next base: position 33,846,879 of record NC_080633.1, on the reverse strand, counting down.
ATGTCTCTCCCTTCGTGGTGCCCAGGGAAAAAAGCCGCATGTAGTTATTTAGTGTCAGGGAACATCTCTTACACAATGCAAATTATGTCTTCCTCTGATGTTGACACATCATATAAACTTTTTCATCCTTCTATGATCAGATTACACCACACAGTTAGTAAAGAACTTGGAAAATAATTTTTTTTTCCATTGTTGGTTCCTCTTTTGACCACAGGTTTGCAGACATTAGGCTTCTGGTGTCATTCAATTGAAGCAAAACTTATATCACACCCTGCTAAGGACATTTGCCTTCTGAGTATAGAGTTAATAGTGACAAATGTACCATGACCCATAGCAGAACTTGGATATTACTGTGCAACTTACCTTTGTTCTTTTGCTGCTGCATCTCCTGTTGAAATAAAGCTGCACAGGCATTAACAACACCTCTACATTCAGTAGGATTAATTCACTGCCACAAAACTGACTCTTCTTTTGTCTAATCTGAAGTCAAGCTTTCCTCCTCTTTTCCTCCTCTGGATACAGGTTGCAGTCTCTGACATCCCTATAAGAATATACATTAAATGAATAAAGTCCCTTTATCTGGGCAGTTTGCAGGAAACAACAGATTGAGAAGTAATTCACTCTCGTGATAAGCCCCTGCAGGTGAAACTCAGATCCAAATAGAGCTTGGAGAAATCTCATCACTGGTGTGACAAGAATCAGAATTTAAACCTCAGCAAATTTTTTTTTTTTTACTAATGGCAAAATAAAAATACTGGATTGAATCGTTTTTCACCAGTTGTCCTCAGTGCAAAGACAGATGTGCACTCCACCCCTCAAAGTTCATCTGCAAATTTCTTCCTACCCAGAGAGTGGTGCTTGGCAAGTATCCAGTCATCAATATTTTCTCTTTGAAAATTATTGATTATATGATTCTAACAATTGATAAATCCTCCATTGTTCAAGTCAAATTTTGTCTTTGTTGAGGGGCCAAAAGAAAGATTAGGAAATGTTCTTGTCTTGGGGTAAAGAAAAAGTAAAATGTTTAGGTGGAGGGAAGCAGATAACAGTCATAGGAATATGTAAGGCATCTGGCTTTCATATTCTACAATTTTTTATAGCACATGACTATTTTCTGATGAAAAAACCCTCAGCAAAACAGAAGAGAAATAGTCAAGAGCCTTTACATACAGAAAAGTTTAAAATAAATTAAATTAGCATAATAACCTGGTGCATTACCTCTACAGGAACAAGTAATTTTCTTTTTTTATTTTGTAAATGGAGTAGCAAGTTATTTGCTTCTTTCTCCTTTTTTTGTTTTTGTTTGGTTTTTTTTTTTTGTTTGTTTTTTTTTTTTTTTACACCATATTAGAGGTACAGTATTCCCAGGGACTCTATAAAGAAAAATGTATAGCTTCTGTTTTGCTTTGATTTCTTCACCCTGCTCCCCTCATTGTGGATGGGAGCACAATGGCAGCTGTGTTGGCAGCTATCAGCTCTGAGACTGGGTGTTTGCAAGCACCATGTGTACAATCCCAGCTGTGGAGCACATTAACAGGCAGCCCAGTTCACAGCTCTGTCCTAGTTTTAGTGGTCTGCTCTGAAGTTTTGAGCATACAATCCCTTTTGTGATTTTGCACAGTTTTGTTAATGTCTGCAAAGTAGAAATGCAGCTTTTTGAGCAGGGAGTACCTAATCCTCTGTATGCAATAGCTAAACAAGTTCACAATGAGACTGCTGACTTTAATGGTATCTTTCTACTGATGCTGCCATCATTCACCCTGACTGTGTTGCAGACAAATGAGTAATGATAACCTAGATAATTATATGGTTACCCATAGTTATGCTGAAGTGGCAAACAGAAATTTCGTTTCTAAGACCTGATGTGGGCAGGATAAGATTATTTTTTCCTTGCAATTTGCTTTTTCTTTGACATTTATCTGGAAAGTTTCCATTCATTTCAAGTCTTTTCTTGATGTTTTTCTTGTACTTGGACTTACTTGCTCCTGTATTTAAAAAATGTATTTAAAGTAGGGGTGATGGAAGTGCCAATGCTCAATCTTTATTAACATGCTGCCATGTGAAATGTAGAAAACTTTAAGGACTGCACAACACAGATGACTCTTGGAAAAGTCTGTAGAGTCTACTTTCAGCGTCTCACTCAAGATACAGTGTCAAACAACAAATATGAAATCTCTGAAATGTGGCAGGATTCACGTCTGAAACTTGTGAGTGTCTTTTTCCATCAAATTTTGATCCCTCTGTTTTGACTTCATCCACAGAAAAGAGGAATTGTCTTGATATTTTGGGCAACCATGCTTGTGACTAGACGTTCATACAATACATTATAATTTACCCACATATTAGCAGTGTTGGTTCTCAACACATATTTTCAAACCATCTATAATAAAGGTATATTTAAGGAACTTCCGTAGGCAGAAATTAGCTCTCTCTATAACCAAGGAAACGTGTGCTTTCAAAGAAGCAGCGCTCAGTGGTTCCTTGGCACATCCATCCACACGCTCACCCAGAAGCAGACCTTACTCACATGGGATTCCAGGAGGCAGGAGCCTCTCCCCAGGCTGGGGGCAGGATTTGGTTCTGGAGATTCTCTACTGGCCGAGCTCAGTTAATGTTTGTGGTGAGTCTGTGCAAATCCCTTCACTCACACCCACCAGTGAGGATCCTGAATTGGTCTGGTCCTGCCTTGGAGAAGTAATGGGGAAGCAAACCTGGTGTTGGAGGAAAATAATCTTTCATGGGCAATGCTAAAGCAGAGTGGCTTGAGGAGTGTAGGAAAAAGCAGAAGTGGTGAAGCTGCTGGTCCTCAGTCTTCTGGTGAAGCTGAGGGTCCTCAGTCCACTAGTGATGACAACAGAGGCATTCCACTCCTTTTTCCAGATGTTTGCGCTCAAGAACCAGACTGTGGGCATCACTGTTTAATTTTCTTAGCCATGCAGAATTGTTATGAATCAGATAAAAAAGGAACTATGGTGTGGCAGGGTGTTTTGGGGTAAGAAAAACCCATGAGCACCCAAAAGGGAAAGTAAAAGCTGGCAAACACAGCAAAGTTTAGAGATTGAGCACTTCCACTCATCTTGCACCTTGATTTATCTGGTAGATCTTGGCCATCACCTCACAATGCTCTGATTCCTGCATTCCTGTAGATACCTTCAGCCAGTGAGATTCCAAACAACCTTAATCTCATGCAGACTGTTAATAAAGGTACCAATCCCCACAATGAAGTGATGATGGTAGCTGGTTTAATCATTTGCCTTCATCAGAGAAGAATTTGAGACAGACCTAGAGACTAATTCCAAAGACAAAGGTCCAGGCAGAACATTCTTATCATAAAAGCTGCTATAAAGTGGTATTCAGAGGGGATCTGGGGCACTGCAGAAGTAGTGCTCCTCTTTCCCTGAGAAAAAGATGGATTTAGGGAGTCATGGACTTGGAAATGCTGGTTTTTGTTATATCACGGTGGATGTGTGTGTGGGAAGAAATCACCATGTTCTTTGACTAATGATAATTTTCTAATTAAGGCTCAAATTGTTTGGCCTGACATAACTGTATTTGGTACCTGGGGAGGGAGCAAGATTGGTTTGGAGTGGAAGCAAAATTGAGTTGAAGCAATCTTCCTTGTTCTCTGATTTCTGTGTTCATTAAGAACATACTGTGAAGGCAACAGTTGCTGAGGAGAATGAAAGTTGGGGTGAAATGACTGCTCTGAACTGGAATAACAAGGTGGATGATCCAAGATCTCCTGAAGAGCATAACAAAGACTATCTCTCTTGGTAAAACATAGACTTTACACAGCATGAAAGGTCCTCAGTCTTTGCTTTGACAAATCATGCAGAGATAAAAATAACTGATATTAAAAAAAATAAAAAAGAAAAAAGTGTTACTAGGATACCAATCATTCAGTGGAGGGCAAATCAGAACTTAGTGAGTCTGTAGGTAATGATAATTATAGTGTTGAGTAAATATGTGAGACAGCCTGCCAGTAATCCTTCCATTAGCTGGGGAAGTCAGGGTGGGATCCCTGGTTCCAAAAGAAAATTTGATTTATATTGATTGTTTTCTTGTAGACTTCTTGCTGATATACATATTCAAAACACAATCCCTTTCCTGGGAGGGAGAACTCCTCAGTCTTTATTAATGTGTTTGCCTAAATGGATTCACAGCTAGGATTTTGTCCTCACTGCAAGACCCAAATCTGCTTTGCTGCCAACAAAACTCACTTCGTTTTGTCCTACCAACTTCCAGAGTGGACCACCACCCTTCCTGTGACAAGCTTATGCACTGGAAGTCTGATGTCATGCTCCTGGTGATTGCCCTCAAGAAGGAGGCATCCTAGTCTCTCCCACCATTCCTTGTATGTTCCCTTCACTTTTGTTGATTCTGCCTACTTCTCTCTAATTTACCTGGGTTTTTATCTATGTCTGGAGCTGTAAATGGGACTTCTGCTCAAACTTCCCAATCCCCATTTCTTACACACAGTCTAGCTCCTAATACATGTAACAGTACCATGTTATTAGCTCACTGAGTTTGAAATCTATCATAATTTTGACTGTTTTTTTCTTCAGAAGCTCTGAAAATACTGCATTTATTTCCTGTTATTTAAGTATTAATTTGTTTTCCCCTTCTGAAGAATAATGCTTTAGATATGTTTTTACTGAACTCCATTTGTTTAATTTGGAATGAAGACTGTTTGGAATTCAGATCCTGGTTTCCCAAGCACCTGAAAGCTCTCCTGTCCCTATTCCTCACTGTCACCTGCAAACTTTCCAAGTCTGTTCTCTGTTCCAATACTCATAGCATTGATAAGTAGAGAGTATACAGGAAGTACAAGTAGGTAAGTAGAAGTATACAAGATCTTCTGGTGAGATCACATTTAAACTATCCTCCATGTGTGTCAGCAGTTTTTTGTGTACACTCCATTAGTCAGTGATTTGACTTGCACTTGAGCAGTTAAGATTTGGATGTCACAAAGGGTCATGCCAGAACTCTTGCTAAAACAAAGGTACAGCATATTGAATGCTATGGATGTGAGTTATCTGGGAAATTATGGAAGTCGATGGGACTTGGTGTGACTTGGTTTTAATTTTTAACACCTTTTCCTCAAAGGGTTTGTAAGTATAGTGTACAGGGAGTTGTTGGGGTCTCTTTCTGGGTGTCAGAGGTAGGCTGGCTGTTCTATAAATACTTTTCCCCTTTCAACAGATAGGTGTTGTACTATATTTATATTTATAATTATACTTATATCTATTCTATTCCATCCTAAATTGCCCCCTTGTTCCTCAAGCCAAACACTGTGAGGCAAGTTCTAATGGCTCAGACATCACTGTGACTTGTTCCTCCAGTAATTCTTGGTGAGTGTGGTCAGGCCTTTATATTTTAGATAAGCATATCTAGCTGTTCCCTCTCTGCCCTGGCCTGACCCCCTATTCTTTTGTTTAAACTAATTTTATTAGGCATTGTGCACAGCAAGTTTCTTTAGTGAGCACTGAAACAATGGGTGCTTTGGCCTCTGTTGTGCAGCCTGCTATTTGTTCTCTCTGCTCTATATTGCTGTACTTCTTTCCTCATCTTTTGTTCTGGCAACATTTTCTGGTTGCCTTTTATGCCTCCTACTATTTGTAACTCTTTGTATGCTCCAGTGTTCTGCTGTGTCCTTACATATTGTATATTCAGACATGGAGAGGTGTGCTGGTTTTTCCAGGATTTCAATGGGACTTTTATTTCCAGGTGCCTAAAGAATGCCTTAAAATACCATATCAACCTGCAATTGTGCTTTCTTTTCCCTTTGTGTCTGAACAGCTTATTGAAAAGCCTTTAAAAGTTTTTTTCAGTATCTGCCAGTGGCACCCTACCCTTTTATCCTTTCAATTATCTTCTCAAGACCTTCCACATCAGCTTATGAATTTTTAGAAATCTGCTCTTATGTAGTTGATCCCTAATAGTAAGGCTATTCCTAAAATAGTGATCTGTCATTTCATATTTGCCTTCTCTCACCCAGATTATCTTCTACCCTTTTATGCAACCCCTCATAATTTTCTGAATCACATTCAGTTTAGCTGTGTCCCCAAACATTGTCTCTTCACACCACACCTTCTGAGGGAAAACCTGTCCTCAGTGTATTCCAAGACCCTGACAATGGTCTGTGTCCTCCTCTATTGCTTTTCAGAGGATGTGATGCTATTTGAAGTGCCTTGTAGAGACAAGGTTGACTCTTGAACATCTCTAGGAGTTCCTCAAGCAAAAAGACCCTCATGTATTGCTTCTTCTCCATGATTTCGTTTTCTCCAAAACACATCCAACAAGACATACATATTTTTCTTTTCCCTCCTCATTTTAACTCAAAGGCAGTCAAGAAGCCAGCTTCTTAGCTCTCACTGAAAGGGAAAACAAGTATTCATGTCTAAATGCCTTGTCATGTCTTTTTTCTTGAAAAAAAAAAAGCTATATCTGTGCCCCTGTTCCAGTTCCCTGATTTGTTCCATCAGGACTTTAGGGCCCCGTGATGTCACAGATTTGTGTATATGAATACTGTGAATGTTCCTCTTTATTCAACACATTCCTGATATGGCATATAGCTATTTTGGATGTTCAGCTGTTTGCCCCACCACTCACTCCCTGGTCTCTCTTGTGCTTTTTGCGAACCATTTCCCTGTGGAGTTTGTTAACAATGTTCTAATTACTGCCAAGTGAAGGGTATAGTGGTGGCTTTGTGATGCAGATACTGGTCAGCCAGGAACTTGACTGAGACTACAAAACTCCTGTAATTCCCATCTATCTCTGGACAGACTCCAGATGGTAGTAGCTTTCAGTCTCTGCCAGCCTGGTTTGGAGCAGTTTCCCTGTGTGTGATTTTGCATGTCTGTCAGCCAAATCAGAAAGCCAGTCCAAAAATCTAGTACTTAGAGGGTGTTTGATACCCGTGGGAGCTGTCTGGGTCAGGAAACCAATGACTGGTTTGCAACAGATTGGGGGGGTGAAAAAAAAAAGAAAGAAAGTGGTAGAAATGGCACGGTCATCATTTTAGTTACAAATTTACAAATACAGCAGCAATTACATTAAAATTACCAATGTAAAGCAAAAAGTTGTTTGGTTTTTTGTTTTGTTTTGGGTTTTTTTTTTGCAAGTGTTGCCTGAGAGTCTTAATAAAGATTAAAGCTGAGCTGGAATTTTCCATACTGTATGAGAGGAGTTGCAGCCTCCCCTGGAGTGTGACACGGTAGTCAATGAAGTGCCACGTTGTTGGTTTTCCAGTGCCCACAATGTGCAGCCTAGGTGAACACAGCTGGAGAAGCTGCCACTGAGAGCTCCTTCACTCCCTTGATCACAGGGAGTCCTTGCAAGTCCTTGATCAAAAGATAACACCAAAAGCATTGAGAAATTGATGGCCCTTTACAGAGCAATAAGGACAGATCTCTTAGACCCTGCCCTGTACACATCCATATAAACACATAGCTTTCCTTTGTATGCCACAGAAATACTTTTCGTTATTATTTAATTCAACCTAATGAATAATTAATACACTATAATTAATGACACATTAATATACTCCATACATTATAAGGAGAAAAATGGTAAAGCTCATTGGAACACTGTCAGTTGTTACAAATGACAAATAGGCAACAAAACTGAAAACCCTATTTGCTGTTCATGTGAATTACTTTCTATCTGGGTTTTGTATGTGCACCAACCTCTCTATTCCTGATTAATGGGAATGTTTGTGCATTTTTGCATAGAGACAGATTTGTGCTCATCTATTGCTTTATAGATGTTGCAAGAAGATGAGCAGGAAGCCCATCCTGTACCAGACAAGCTAAAATGTTCTGAACAACATTTTAAGAGGACAAGTGAGTGACAAGTCCCATTTGTTTCAATTTAACACAGCAGGTCAGTCAAAATCACACATAAAATACCATTATGAACTATGACAAGTAATAATCCATATTTGCCAAGTGTAAGAGGAAAACCAGTTTAAGCACTCCCTGTTCAACAAATCCCTCCCACTAAATTCTACCTTCTCACAAATCTCAAGTCTATAAAAAACCCTTGCAAAAATGTTGGGATTTAGTGCAGCAAAGCAAAGCAACACTCATGAGGTCTTTGCTTAAGAATGACCTGTCCTAAGCCTATAGCTAAGCATATCCAGGAAGCATTTGCTTCTGAATCCCAGCTTATCTCAGCTGCTGGGTAAAACCACAGGGACTAGTTTTTGAGATACCTGTGGCAAGGCCAAAATTATGAAATAACTCACATTTAATCCTTGAACTACACCTGGATACAAGTGGGAACTAGCAGTGTTTACAGAGCTGTGTGTTCCTTGAACACACAAGTACAGAAACTAAGCTTGATAATTCAGGCTTTATATAGACAGAGGGACTTCTTTAACACCTGAGATGCCCTCTAAACCAGCTCATCTACCCCAGAGCCTGAGCAGCTCAGACCAGGATACAAGATATATATATGTCTTTAGTGAATGCACAGAATAACCCTCTTTTTTTGTCCTCTCCAGTATTTTATTCAAGCTAATGTCTAATTAGAGCTGTGATTTTGGTGTGCTCTTTGCTGCTGCTATGACAATTCCTAAAAGCATTTTGTGAACATCAATTGTGTGTGATAGTTCTGCAATGAGCTCTGCAGCTACTGAAGGAGAAGAGAGGGACAACAAGAGCTCTGTTTTATTATTGCACAGTACAGATAATGATACACTAACCATATCAAAAGGAGCTTTGTAATTATTGGCTCAGGAGCTCTTGTGGTTATTTTACATTTAACCCACATACCAATTTGGTGTCTGCTGGCACATGGTGGCCATATGGAGGGCAGAAAGCATTACTGCCTACCACAGGAGAACATAATCTGGAGAGCGGAGGCATTTCCATGTGCTGAACAAAGTTCCACCCACATCATAAATTGGTCATTCTGCCACATCATAAGCTGCAGGAAAAAAAACATCACATAAATCTTTACAGAGACTCTACAGGACCTCAGTCAGAGACTGTCTTCTGTGCAGCCCATGAATGCACAGCTGATGCTTTGTAATAACAAGCAATACTCACATATCTGCTACCAATGCATTCTGTCACGTAATACTGCTATATATTTTTGGAACTGTGTTGAAAAGAACACAGACTACTTCCCTCCTATGAAAAATGTTAATTAGACAAATTATCACCTGATTAAGATGGGCAAAAAAACCCATGGAAATTTATGATGAAGATCCATAGTGACTATTTCTAATCACATCTTTTCACATGTTGTCTTTGGGAATCAAATTTTAAAATGGCTGAAGAAATTATATATATATATAATTTATGTAATAAGCAAATTTGTGTTGATTTTTATATATTATTGCACACAAAAATATTTCTCTGTCAAAACACAGTTGTCTGTCCACCTCCATAAATATGTTTTTATTTACGTATGTGTGTATGCTCCTCTGCTGGTGTGTTTGTTGGGAAGGGGTGCTGTAGAACTTTTGTCCAGGTCCTACATTTTTACTACTATTTTGGGAAAGTTTTATTATTCCTTTTCTGGGGGAAGACTGAAAAGAAGACAAAAAAATTAATTTGAAACCAAATTATAATTGTTCTTGCTGGTCCTGTACTACAGTATAGGATAAACAGCAAGGGAACTTAAACACATGGAAAAGGAGATTTTGTTTGCATTTCCTAAACAAATATTTTTTAGTAGTATAAAAATAGGTGGAACAGGAAGATAGGCAGGACCAGTGTAGAAGAAAAGCATGTTTGTGCCCAATTCACCGGAGAGATTGTCAAAGAACATTTTATCATAATGAAAATATTACCCTTGGAATGCCAGCATGAGCAACATCGATTCAAGTTGCCTGCTCTTTTTGCTTCTAGTCACTAAAGTTAGACTTGTCCTAGAGTTATTGTGACTAGATGATTTTTTTTTTATTATTTCAGAAAATGTTCTCTTTCATTCACGAATCAATAGCTCTTTGCTAGTCCTGGCTTTGCTGCTTGTACTTCTCTGTCAGCCCTTGCTAAGGGCTGTTGCTAAGGGCCAGAGGAAGTGTCTTGTTGAATTCTGCTGAGAAATTGGGGAGGAAAAGCACATTTCTGTGAGGTGCAAATGAAGCACTTAGCCCACTGCTGTCCTGCAACATAGGAAATATGATTCTAGCTGGAACAAGCTGCTCATGATTAGGATCCCCCTGTGTTTCAGAATTCTGACAGGCTATTCCTAATCCCATAAAATTAGGAGTGTGCCATGGTGAGATCTAAAGAGCAATATTTTTCTTACAGTAAAGGACTCCAAGAAACCTGTTTCAAAAGGAAACTTTTATAAAGGTTGTCTCCTTCACTTGATGAAATTAACATAATTTTTTCTGTAGATTTCAATGAGGAAAAAACCCCAAACCCCTTTAGTCAAACAGCTTCCAGCACCTTTATTTGAAAGTAGCTGAGTGGGGCATATATAAATTTCCTAGAAGTTTTATAGATAACAAACTAATAAGCCTAGTGAAATTCTCCCTTTAATGATTTGGAATTTAGCTAGAGGGAACAGAAACATCCAGACCCATGAAATATGCCTCATTTACTTTCTGATGTATTTAATTTTAAATAAATATTCATAATATTTATTTTAATACATTTCATGGTGTCTTGTACAGCAAGCTTTGACAAAATTACTTAGTTTTTAAAAAGTGATATACTCATATCGTGACTTACTGTGCCTAGCAAGTCCTGCACAGCAACTACACCACTCTTTCAAGTGACTCTATTAATATCTGATGACTGCATCAATTAGTAATTTTACTGCAGAGTTACCCTCCAGCACGGAAGAAATACAGTTCTTTGGGAAATTGCATGCAGGGGAACCTGCACTATCCATGTTTCTCAGGCACGTGAGCTCGGGATCTAAGAGCCTGCTCTGTCAAGGTCACGTGTGCATTGATAAAGAGCCACAGCTGGGGCTGTGTGATCAACAAGAACATGAATACACAACCCAGTTGCGTCAGGCAAGCCCTTGTGGTTGCATCTCTCCTACCCTACCCAAAGGCTGAAGGTTTTTTGTGTCTGCCTATGCCTGCAGGTTACAGTGCTAATGAGCCTGTCTTGTGTCCTCTGAACAATCTGTGCTGGAGCTGGAATATGCTTCCTGTCGTTCATCAGAAGAACTGGCAAGCAAGCAAAGGCTGACAGATGTAGTTCAGACTTGTGAGGATTTCCTGGTAAGATTGTTTTTTCCCTGTACAACTAATTATGAAAGTAATGGTAGAGATGAATATCCATTTCCCTTTGTTTGCAGTTGCAAAAGTTTGGCATCCACTGACATTTCCTGGTGGTGTAGAAAAGCCAGAAGAGTAATGGGTTGTTGTAATGGTTTGGCCTGAAGATTCTTCCTGTGGACCTAAGTGGATGGTAATTTGAATTATATGTCCTGTGAGGTGAGAGCCATAAATCAGGTCTGAGCAGAAGTGAAAGTCTAAGTGATTGTTAACGTATTGAGATTAAGGTGCCAAATTTCATTTCAACTCTTTAAGATTTGGACAGGACAGAGATACTCTCCCTGCTTTAGAATAAGGAAATAGTGAAAGAAGGAACTTCTGATCTGTATTCCTCAGAAATTCCCAGGAGGTGTGATGAGTGCACTTCTTCTTCCAAGACTGCTAATGAAAAGCCACAGTGTTCTGGAGGAGGTACAGATGGCTTCTGAAGGATGGTTGTATGATGCTTCATTCAGTGGGATTCCGACTCATCATAGCCAGCTTGCTACCTCAGAGACAGGAGCTGATGTTTCAAGCATGATCGTGGAGCTGAGCACCTTCTGGAGCAGTCACACTGCATCTTGGATGAATACCAAAGCTGCTGGGCGTTCAGCACTGAGACAGTCTCCAGGGGAGCTGGGAATGCATGACCCAGGAAGACCCACAGCTCCAGAATTCACCAGGAAGCACAGCATCTCTTCTTTCATCCCAAGCTAGCTAAAACCTTTCCATTAGAGCAGGGTTTTCCTAATCATATACCTCTGTGGCAAAAGATGGTTTGAGAATTTGTGATTTATTGAGACTGAGGAAAGGGACCTTCTGCTAAACATTCTGTTTCCTTATCCTGCACAACCATACCTTCCCAAAATTCATGCTTTCATGTAGATAACAGAAATGAAATAAAAGTGGTAGAGATATTATGATTTTTAATGTTCATTGGATATTATTTTTTATGCTTGTTCCTGTGCTCAAGACCCTAAAAGTTAAGGAAAAACTAAAAAAAAAAGAAGGGATTTGCAGGCAAATGGTATGGAGGAGGATAAGAAAAGCTGTCGCACAACACAACTGTCACATATGTTTTTTCCACCACCCTCTATCTCCTTTGGTTGTTCAGTATGTAAGAATAGTTTTCTTTCCCCAAATGCTTACAGAACCTCCCTACAAGACTAGTATCTGCAAATGACATTACTTTTACCCAGAGAAAATGTGTGTGCAGGCTGGGCAGGGTTATGTTTTTTAATGTTCTTTGCACTCTCAACTAGCCTGCAGTTGCAAGTTGCATTACCAGCATTTATCCATTAAATTTTGCCGCATGAATTCCTTTCCTCAGCCTTGCTCACCAGTTGAGATTTGCTAGGCTTGAGGAGATTGAGGTTGGATATTAGGACAAGGTTCTTCAGAGGGTGGTTGGGCACTGGAACAGGCTCCCCACAGAAATGGTCACCAGCCAGTCAGTCCAGCCTGGCAAAGTTCAAGAAGCATTTGGACAATGCTCTCAGATCAGTGGTGTGACTCATGGGGTGTCCTGTCCAGGACCAGGAGTTGGACTCCATGATCTTTGCGGGTCCCTTCCGACTCAGGATGTTCTATGATGCTGTGAGAAGATGTAGCACTCAAACACTGAGGCCGCAGGAGAAATGGCAGTGATGGTGCATGCCTTTACAGCTTTCACCACAGGAATACCCTATGCAAGTGCTTTTCCATCACTGTGAAAGCAACTGGTTTGTATTGAGCTGCCAATGGAATGTAGGGCAGATGGAAGAAGAAGGTAACTTCATGATCATCCCAGCCATTTCTGCAGGAAACATTTGACTCCAGCCTGCCTGCATAGCTCTTATTCCAGTTATTTACCTTCTTTTCACATTGCTGCAGCCAGAAGATTGTTAAGTGCCCTTTTAGGGCAGGTTTGGATTCAGTGAGACTACTTACACAAGTAGCTGTCGGCCAGTTTGAGCTGCATGACCCTTGGTTCCCATTTCTAGGACACACTGCTCACGACACTTGGGCCTGCTACGTCAATAACCTCTTGGTTGCTCCTTCTCAGCCCTGGTCCTGCAGACTCTGCTGACAAGCTCCAGCACAAAGCATCCCCACTGAAGTTTTTATAAACTGAATAAATGGTGGCTTGTGAAGGGATGGTACAGAATTCGGTTGTTTATTTATCTCTGGCTGATTTTCTTGTATCAGAGATTTCTACTGCTCTAAAAATGAAAGGTTAAATGCCTTCAAGTCTTTGTCCTAGATATTACCATGCCACTGTGTTTGAACTCAACTGAGAACCATATTTGTATGCCTTTGTAAATGTCATTCCTATAATTCTCCCTTGCATGATTGTTTTCTGAAAGACTGCAAAGTAAAGCTTGGTGGGAATTTTCCCACAGTCTATTTGTTTGTATGCAAAAATGCTGACTTGATGAAATGGAACCTTTCTGTGGAAAATATTTGTTCGAGCAAGAAAGCTTCTCAGATTAAGAAGTGAATTTCTGGAAGAAAAAAAAAAGAGAAGGAAAAACTTTCCATTCTTTGCCTCAAAGTAGATGGCTGCTAAGTGCTGAGGCATTCCCTGGAGGAAATGGGCAAGAGAGGTTCAAACCCCACCTGTTCTGTGTGTTAACCTCTTTCTGGGCCAGCTATGCAAAGTTGAACTCATCAAACAGGGTAAAAGGGAATATTCTTGCTGCCTTCTGTCTTTTTATGCCTGCTTGGCTTTTTTTTTCCAGAAAGGTTCTAATTTCATTTTAATGCTCAACAAAAGCATATTTTGGAATGACCATTGTTTTCCAAAATACTAATGTTTTGCAGATAGTGTTACACTAACCCTGCAGTGATTGCCTTGCAGATCCATTTATAAATTCTTTTAAATGTGGATGACAGAGTCACTCCATTTGGGATCTATACTCTGTAAATGGAGCCCTTCTGACTCTGCAGGTTTTTTAGGAGACATCCAGGGTTTGATTCTGCACATTTCTAACATATAAGCTGTTATGAGCTTTAGCTACTTAACTAATGGAGCTATTCATACACTTGAAGGCAGCACATTATGAATTGATAACACTTTTATTAAAGTCAATAGAAAGATTTCTACTGGCCTCGAATGAAAGTTCATTACATTATGTCCTTGTATCTTCAAGTTTTGATTTGACACTTGATCTTTTCTTATTTTAGTAGTGTTCAGGTTCTACTAAAATTATATTTATATCAGTCATGCATCTCTACAATTTCAGAAAGAAATATCTACTTTGTCTATTCTTTAGGGAGGGAATAGGAAATCAGGAAACCTGGATTCTTCTCTGACTTACTGCTGACTTAGACTATCTATCATTATTTATTAACTTTAACAATTAATTTTATTATTTCAATATGCAAGGAAATTTAAGCACTAGGAAATATTTTACATTCAGTAAAATATTGCATTATAATACTCATAACCTTAATTTACTCAATGGCAATTTCACAATTAGGACACTATAATACAGTTTTAATGCACATTTATAATAGTAATGAAGACCAGAATTACACAGATATAACACAAATCATATTTAATCAAGAGCAATCTCAGATAATAACCAACTAAGAATTATATGGCACTGAGTTTCTACGTATCATTTTTCTTCTATCAGAAGTAATGTTACAAATTGTCATAATATAAATTGTTTACATTTTTTTTAAAACATTCTATAATATTGATTGATATTTTAGGCTGAGTACTTATTGTACGAATAGCATAAAAGTTCTCCAACTAATGAGAAAATTAATTTTCCACCCAGCATAACTCCAGTGTTCAATTAGATTTAAATACTAATTTTCATAATGTACTAATTTCTTCAAAATAAAAAAAAAAAAAACAAAAACCAAAAACAACCAAAAAAATCAACCAACGAAATGTACCAAACTAAAACAAAAACCACAAAACCCCACCCCTAATTTACTATTTCACAAAGCTGGCAGACAAAAACGCTTGGAAAGCAGAGTCTTCAGATCATAAAAGTAAATTATATCATAAAACTCTCCCACCTTTTAAACTAACATTCTGTGAAATACTGTTCAGCTTTACTTTACAAAACATCACAGATTGGTCCCCTATATCATGTACTTTTGTCTGTCTCACATAGTAACCACCTCCTTGAATCTTCTTAGCTAGAATCATGCTGCCAAAACAGATGGACTCTTAAAGTAAAGTGCAAGACTAATTATTATTTCTTAATCTTCAGCTATGAGATTTATCTTCTAATTTAAATTGGAATAATACTTCCATTGCAGTTTATCATACTTGTACTGTGAAAAGCATTCTAGGATCAAGTAAAATATTATGTCATAGTGGTTTGTTTTTTTTTTTTAATGTTATTACAGTATTATTTTTTAAACAATAGCCAAAATATTTTAGGACATGTTGCATGTCTTGAGGTATGTGTTTAAGGGTGGTCGAGTGCATAGCTTTCCAGCAGCTGTTAATACTAAAACAAGCACTTTTTCAGAACAGGGAAACACATATGAGAAGTCTGTGCTCAGTGACTGAAGAATATCAACCAGCTTCTGAGAGACCCCGGTGTCGTGTGCGTTTGTAGGTAGCAGTATTTTACATTTGGAAGCTTTCTCCATGAGTCATGTCCTAAAGCAGAGCAGCAACTGAAGGATGTTACTGCTCCAGCCCTGCGTGCCTCCCCGGCCACGACTGCCAAATCAGTCTCCAATTAAGAACGTGAATGACGAAAGAATAAATAGCTTTGCGGTTTTTACCGAACACGAGGGCCCCCGTAGCATCCTGAAATGTGTGCTAAATTCAGCACAAAGCATTGTAACGTGCACAAACATAAAACTCTGATGCCTGTTGTATAGATCTGTGCTCACTGCTGCAGCGAGAGATTTTGGTGGATAAGAAATAGCCTCTGACAAAACCAGCAGATAAAATTATTAAGTAAAGATAAAACCGTATCAAATGTCCCCAGAGCTGTGAGACAATAGTTAGCTTACACTAATCTTGACTCTGAGGCTGAGAATGCCGTGGTTTCTCATGTCATTTCAGGAATTACTTTCGCTATGTTTTAAGGCATGATGCAACGGTTTAAAAAGTGGAAAATGTATCACAGAGAACATTCTGGCTAAAATCCCAGGTCATGGCCATTTTATGATACTCTTCGATACACGTCTCTATACTGGAGTTTGTTACATAATCAGAAGCCAAGTTTGCACCAAACAACAGAACATTATTTTTATTTGCAGAAACAAAAATTATGCATTTTCCCTCACAACTGTTGTTTGATAGATATATGATTGATAAAGGCAAGAGGGGATTTACTGAGCTTTAAGAAAATGGATTGTATATCTATGGCATGCTTTTTTGTGTATGTCACCTGCAATATGTGACCTTCTGTTGTATATGACTTAAAAGTAACTGTGTGCTGTAAGTTAAACACTAGAACATAAACACCTACATTATACCTGAAGCACACAATAAAATAAGAAAACACATTTCCATTTTCTGACTGACCTCAATCTCTGAATGAGAACCCCAGCACATTACATTAGCGGGCTGGGCTCCATTACACTGCCGCACACTCTGCTCAATCTACTGAAATATTGATTTTTTTTACAGAGCATACACACTGTCAAATCAATATTGCCGTTCACACAGCTGAGCAGCAGAGGCATGGCTGGGGCCTGCTCCATGGCCTAGCAGAGAGGGGGTATGTGGAGGGAGCAGGGACACAGGGGCAGCGGGAAGGTGGGAAGTACCAGTGCCCATGGCAAGCTGCAGCAGGACAGAACTGGGCTGATGTCTGAACAGCACAATGAAGGTGCAGACAAGGAGGGAAGAACATGTTTCTTAAACAGAACAGAAAGGCTCAGGAGAGGCTTGCCCTTTCTGTTTCTAGACAAAGGAGCTAAAGGAGACAAAAACAAATTTCAAAGCATTTTTCAGTTTATTTCTCTTTCAGATACTGAAACGACAGCCACAGGTTTGGGTTAGCAGGTATTGATTGCTGCGATCCCACCATGACAAGGACCACATACACACTGGAGTTCACGGTGAAGTGATGCCGCTGCAGGACAGGGCTGGCACGTCTCCTCCCCTGAACACCTGCATGCACACACAGCTCATATCCTGAACGGCTCTCTTGGAACTGCTCCAGTGCCTCAAGCACAGACAGAGCATTTCTACTGTCGAGGCTTCCATGGCTGGAGGAGCCCTGGATCACTGCTTCAAACTTACTGGTGTCAGCAGTTCCATCTGAGCCTAGTGAACAAGCTGGATAGTAAACCCAGTTTAACTTCTGTGACTTTAATTTTTATATATTAATTTAATTCAATGTAAGAGATAAAAAAAATTGCAGGAATTATTTTCAAAGCTTTGTTTAGGTCATTCTGTACTATTAGTGAACGATGAGCTCCACAGAAACTCATGAAGTCCTGACAACCTTCGATAGAGAGAGAGCGGAAAACATCGCTTTGCGACAACAGATGCCCTCAGCTATTCCTTCGGGGGGAGGAACACGCTCTTCAGAAAAAGTTGTTACATTCTTTCTAAAGTCCTTCAAACGCCAAGCGGGAACTGGAGACAGCCGAGGATTCCCCTCTCTCATGCAGCACGGCAGAGCCCGGCTGCTCTCTCGGGGGAAGCCAGGACACCGGGAGCGCCCGCGGAGCCCGAGTGCCGCGGCAGCAGTGCCCGGGGGCAGCACCGCCGCCGAGCGACACCGCGGGGACACCGAGCCCTCCCCGCGGGGCTGCGGCACGGGGCGGCTGCCGGGGCCGGGCAGCGCCGGGACCCGCACGGGGCAGCACCGCTGCGGGGCCGCAGGCGGCGGAGGGGGCCCGCACCGAGAACCGGCACGGCGGCACCGCCCCCCGCGGCAGCCCCTGCGCCCGCCCCGCACGCCCGCCCGCCCCGTCCCGCGGCTGCCCGAGGCGGCTCGGGGCCGAGGATCCCGCGGGGCGCCGCCGCCCGCTCCGCTCCGCGCCGCCCCCCGCACGGGCACGGCCGCAGCGGGCACCGGGGCCCCGCGGGCGGCACCGCCCCCGGCGGGCGGGGCGGGCTCAGGGGCGGGGCCGCCTGCGAGGCGGCTTTGGCGCGGAGCGGCGACAGCAGCCGTGACCTCCGACCCCGCCCGCCGCCGGCCAATAAGAGCGCGGCTCGTCCCCGAACCCAAAATTTCCACGTCGGCAAAAGTCAAGATGGAGCGGCGGGCGCGCGGCGCGGGCGGGCGGGCGATACCGGCCGCCACCGCCGCCCGGCGGGACGCGGCAGGACCGGACGGGGCCGCCGGCGCCGCGGGGACTGCGGGCGGCACCGGGCGGGCCGGACCTGTTGCGCTCGTCGGCGGGGGAAGGGCTGGCGGGCGGGGGCGCGCCGCTCGGGGGACTGCGGGGCCGCGGGGGGATGCCAGGCGCTGCCCGGGGTCCCGCAGGGCCGCGGCGCCGGGGCTGTCAGCGGCAGGCGGCGGCCCCCGCTGGCTGCAGCGGCAGCGCTCCGGGCAGCTGCTCGGCCGCGGCTTTCGCAGGGCGGCCCGTTAGCTCCGGGTTGGGGGAGGTGTGTGTGTAGGGGGGGGGGGAATGCGTTTTGGGTATTTATTAAAAAAAAAAAAAAAAAAAAAAGGAAAACAAATGTCCTCGCCTCCTTCTCCCTCTTCCTCGGACAGCGGGTCTCCCGCCGAGCCGCCGAGGAGGAGGGGGCTCCCTTCCCCACCTCTAACCGTGTGCGCCTTCCCTCCCCAGGCAGGGAAACTTGTGCTGGCGGGCGGCCCCGGCGCCGGTACCGGCCGAGGACTGGAGCCTCCGGAAGCAAAGTTCTGTGACACTCCGACTCTGGGTACGATAGCAGTCAGTGCACTACAGAACTTTGTCTCCGGCGGCGGCGGCGGCCCCGGAGCCTCAGGTGGACACGTCACTGCGGGGATGGCGAGACCGGGCGCTGCCGAGCGCCGAAACCTGCGCCGCAGCCTCGGAATAAAGTCTGTGCTGTCGTGGCCTCCCGCTCTGAAGTTTTGTTGAGTGTCCTTTCTTTCTTTTCCAGGGTAAAAATAGCGCAACATCTGGGTGCTGAGGGTTATTTCAGTGCAGTCAGGCCGGCCTGGCTGCCGGCATAAATGTGAAACTAACTGGTGCAGCTGAGCCGGTGGTGGTGGGTATGTGAATGTGCTCGATGCTGTGCCGCGTTGTGCTTTCTTCTGAGCCTGTAACAGAATCTGATAGCTTAAATGGGGACTTGAGCTCTCCATGTTTCTAGGAAAAATCTGTGCCACCAAGCCCTGCTGTAACACAATGCAGTAAGTGTGCTAACTCAGGGTTTAGGCCTCGCCTCTGGTGCTGGGCTGTTTTCCTCTTTAGAAACCTCAGACTTCCAGCTGCAGTTGAGAAATAGCTACAACTTCAAGCCTCTGCATTCTCAAAGATCACAAGGTTTGTTGTTAGTGAGTACTGCAAGGCTTCATCCTCACTGATAGTGGGGGGAAGGCTTTAGAAGGAAAAGTGACAGTTATATTTATTAGTGCAGTTGCAAGGTTTTATAATGTAAACTTATTTGACACCTGCACAATACTTAACTTGTATAGTGGCTCTAAGGGCTGAGAAAAGAAGGGCCAAGTTCAACTTTCTTCAGTTCAAGTTGACACCTGGCAAC
This sequence comes from Ammospiza nelsoni, assembly GCF_027579445.1. Taxonomy (NCBI): domain Eukaryota; kingdom Metazoa; phylum Chordata; class Aves; order Passeriformes; family Passerellidae; genus Ammospiza; species Ammospiza nelsoni. Next base: position 33,827,032 of record NC_080633.1, on the reverse strand, counting down.
GGTACAGTAGCTGGCCTGCCTTTCTTCAGAAATTTTGCAGTTTCTTGATGTGTAAACTATGCTGTGGAGTTCTTGTGAGGTGGATGTAATCGGCTGGTCTGCTTTCATCATAATAAGGGTAATATGAAAAAACATTACTATAGGCCAGATGGGTAAGGTATGATAATTTATTTAAAGATCAGTATGTGCCATAGAGTATGTTAATAGTGAAGTATTTTACAGCAGCTGCATTGTATGGCAGATATGTTGCTTTTATTTTTATATTTTTATATATATATACACACATATAAATGTGTGTGTATGGGCATGTATGTTAGAGGTCTCATATTCTGTTAGCTTCTTCTAGCTTATCATCCCCCTTGGGCTCACTAGAAACCTGAATCAACCTTTCCTTTCTGCCAGTCTGAATGTGGAAGGTACAGCAAGATTATACGGTTCATGGAATTGGGCTGGAAACTGAAATGCTGTACTAAGTACATGCTTTTTAGCTCAAAACGTTTAATCAAAGGGGAGGTAAAGTGAGGAGCACTTACTGTATGGCAGCCCATGTGACCAGCTAGGGCTATATTTGGATGCTGGAGGTTTAAGGAATCCTTTTTGCTAACCATTTTTGGCCAATTGCCTGCTGCTTTATGTTGTGCAGTGTGACGTGTGCTAAAAAGGACTTGGAGGTCTGGTGCCTGCGAACTGTTTAATCAGTGTGGTTATAGGGAAACACCTTGTACTGTCAGGGCTGAGTCCCACTGTATTTAATTTAGGGGTGGTTCCTGCCTAGCAGGATATGTAATGCAAATCGCAGTTTCCAATTTTTGTACTAAATAGCCTTTTGGAGTGTTAGGGGGATGGGGGGGTGGGGTTGATAGTGGCCCAGTAGATTTTATAAAGGCTTCTTAGATGCTCAGATTTGGTGGCTAAAACTCTATATACTGGAAACCCACAGACTGGAGCACAGGCTTTTGGGGTAAGTGTGACGTGTGTGAATCTCAGCTTATTGCAGTATAAATTTAGCCCAGAATGGGCAGAGGGGGGCGGGGGGTGTTGGAGGTGGGGCAGGCTTCTGAAACCTCTTGTAGTGGACTGGGTGTGATGGCAGACCAAAGTGCAGTGGGAATGAAGAATTGTCTGCCTTCTCTTTAAAACATTACAGCTGGAGCCAATTTTTTTGCTTGCTTTACTTGCCTGGTGGTCAAGCTGACCAGTTCTGAAGGTAAGGTGAGTATTTCTTGGCCTCTTGGTAGCCCTCAGTTGTCCTTGCCACATGTCTGCAGCATGTTGTACCTCCTGTCCTACAAGTAATACTTGAATGGTGACCTTTTGGTGACACTTCTGCTTTGATACAGGAAATCATGTGGCCTTCAGATAGGACTAGAAAAGAGCTTAGCGCTTCTGATTTTGTGCTTTATTCTTGCACTGAAATGTATGTGATCTGACAGACCCTGGCATTTGAACTTTCTCACTTCTTTGCTGTGTAAGACTTTAGAGGCAAGCTTGAGGTGTGTAGCAGTGCTTGGGGCCTTGAATGGGAGATGAAGCTTGGGCTAACCTATTAACAGTAATGTTTGATGAAGATGATGGAGGAAATAGAAAAATAACTGGTGATGCTATTTAATATAGAGCCTGAATGCCAAACTCTGTAAATGGATTCATACACGTTATTTTCCAATGACTGCTTGGCGTTGTCTGCTTCTCTTCTAGTGCATCACTGGAGACATACTCTGAACTGCTGCATTATTTTTTAGTGCTTTTTGACACTTCAGAGTGTCTATTCCAATTACAGTCCTTCCCTCATTGGAAGAGTGGCAAATGAGCATGCTGAGTAAATTACACAAATTTCCAAAATAGTACAAGTCTGTTATTTGAAGGGGCAGAGGCAAAGGAAATGATACCAGCCTATTTATTGTTCTGCAAAGTGGAGAACAGGAAAGGAGTTTGCTGTCAAGTACTTTGAAGGTTGAAGCTGAATGGATCCGAGCATGGCCCAGACTCCCTGTGTGTATTGATTCAGCTGTGGGTACGTGCTTGAAATTTGTACAGAGGCACTGAAGTTTGAATTCAGAATTTTAAAGGAGACATCTTAGAATGTTAGAATATAAAAGGTGCTATCTCATGCCCTCTTTTCCAGGTTGGGATCTCCTTAAATGCCAAGATTTTGGCGTGTCTTGCACTGCTGGGAGTGATGATGAGCCAGTGTGCAAGTTCAAGTATTGGGGGTTTTTTGTGGTGGGAGAATAATTAAGAGCATAGGGAATACAGGGTAAAGGCAAGCTGCACAGCCTGTAGCTGGTTAGTTTCAGGATGCCAAGGGACCTGATAAAGTTGAGGAATGTCCTTACTTGAGTAGCTTCCAGAGACTGGATTTTGAGCTGAAGTTTAAGCAAAAATCTAACTTGTACTGAAAAATGCAGTTAGTAGAGATAAAAAGGAAGGTGTATTTTTGTGGAGTGAAGTTGTTCTGTTTTATTAGAAACAGAAGCAGATTTACTGACTTCTAGCAACTGTATGATAAACAATTTATAAGTAGACCATAGATTTCAATTAAATACAAATAAAGTATTGGAAGTTATGAGCTGACTACCAAAAACCCTGGTATATTTTACGCTTACATTTATTTGCTGCCTGGGCAGCTATATTCAGAAAACTTCTCCAGATCCACATAAAGTGAAGTGTCCTGAAATCCCACCTAGAGCAGCAGCTCCTGGAGTCTTGTCTGTTTTGTTCCTGGTGGTAGCAATGGTCCTTTCCCAAAATCTTGGGGCAGCAGGATAGAAATGTTTTGCAGGATCCCTGAGTTACCAACACAAGGCCACGTGCATCTGTCAGCTGCAGAATGGGAAGCAGAGTTGCAGTATTTGAGGTGAGTTAATGGCACTGTGAGGTCAAAGATTTGCCTTGCAGCTGGAGCCAGAGAAGGTGAACCTGGTCCTGGTAGAAACAGGACATTGAGCTATAAATAAGTGGATTCTTAGAAGTGGAAACTGGAACTGCAGAGCAATCCAAGGTGTATTTTTAATTTTATTTTGTGAAGGAAGTAAAAGTTAAAAAGATTTAAGTGCCATTCAAATAAGGCTATTTTCTTATATTGTGTAACTGACAAAGTAGAAGTGAGCCAGGTGCCCATTGTGCTGACTGTACTCTGCAAATAATCTTTACTATGACCAGGATTTATTTCTTGGAATGCTGATACTAATACCACTGAAGATAGCTTGGAGTGGTTGAGCCTGTATTTAAAACATTAGAGGTGGTGTGCTTAAACCTCACCCTAATTAGCTGCAGAGGGAGGGAGCTGAAACTTGGCTTCATATCGCCAACTCAAAGGAATTGCTTTCTGAATTATATATATGTATATAGTAACTTGCTGAAATGAGCACACAGAATCCTGGGCCTTGTGAAGAAACAGCCTGGGACATTGGTGAATGATTGCCACTTTATTTTGAGTCCAGGTGGGCTGTGAGGCAATACTGCCTGTTTGTGCAATGACACTTCTTAGTCTGATGGCTGTTACCTTTCAAGTTTTGGAAACTGCATTCTTGCACCAGTACTTGATCTGTTGCAGCGTTCTTATGAATGTTCTCCAGCTATAGTCAAAGGATGAATTTGTCTTTTTAACAAAAGTAAGTCTCAATGCTGAGTATTGACCCACTTGGATGGTAAAATCCAGCAGCACTGGTTTTAGAAACATCATTAATAGTGTGGGAGACTCAAAATAATGTCAGTAGCATATTTAAGTTGTGCAGGTAGAGCCATTTAGACAAACAGAAGCTGTTTAATACTCTGCATTCTGGCAGCTGGGTGATTTGGAGCTGTCTAAATTCATGAAGGCAGGTAAGTTCAATTGCAGGGAGTGCTATCACTTTGGCTGTAGTGATTTCCAGCTCCCAATAGGACATCCCAAAATTGTGACAGTCTGTAGGAGTTCCTTCAGGTGCTGCTTCCTTGGAAGAGGCAGAGAAAGGATGGTTGTAGTTTGTAAAAATGTGCATAGATACAGCAATCAGCTGTCATCCTTTAATGTCTTCTTTCACAAACTCAAACACAGGAGGCCTGGCTGAGCATCAGGACGTACCTTTTCATGGTGATTGTGACCAGGCACTTTTACAGCTTAACCAGGGAACTTGCAAAGTCTCCATACTTGAAGATACCCAAAAGCTGTCTTGCTACAGTTCTGGGCAGCCTGCTCTCAGAGACCCTTCTTGAGCATGGGGTTGGCCCAGATAACCTCAGGAGTTCCTTTCCAACCTGAAAGAAATTCCAGAGGTTATCTGGGCCAACCTCATTAAAAGAATTATAGAAACCACCATTCTGTGGTTCTATAATTCTTTTCCTCACTCTATATGCAGAAAACTGTTCTACCTTTCCCTCTGTGTTCTCCCCGTTCTCAGTTTCTTCTTGCTACTTACTGTCACATGAATTATCCTTTCATTAATAAAGCAGAGGGGGAGAAGGGTTACAGAAGATCAATATTAATCTGAATAAATGTAATGTAAAGCACATAGTGATCACCTTTGACTCTAGCGTTACTTAATTTGAGTGTTAAAAAAATGAATCCCATCAGAAGCATGTTCTTGCTTTAACTTACATAAGTAGTCAAGTACAGTATTAAATATGTGTTTAATGCAGAGGGATTCTCATTTTCCTAGTGACTCTTATTCTCCTAAAAGTGTGGTTTTGCTCTTAAGTTATGGTTGGGCCTGTGGAAGCAGCTGAAGCTCAGATTTCTTTTGCATAAGGCCTTCCAGTGCAGTGGTGTTAACAGACTGACCAAATATTCCCAGTGTGATAGCAGCTCTCACCAAATGGCACCAGTGCCAGTGAGATGTGCTCCCTTCACCAAGGAAAAGGAGCTGTGCTCAGGTGGGGGAAAGTGTGGCAAACCACAATTCCATTCAGAGGGAAGGACCTAGCCAGGGCAGAAATGTAGGTGAGGTGAGCACTTCTTGCAGTGGAAGATGCTGGGTAGATATGAAGGCTTCAAATAGAAAAGAACATCTGCTTGGCTGCCCAGACTCCTTTTCAAAGTTGCTTGTGTTTAGTCTTTGGGAGTTGCATCACTGTAACCCCCCCACATAGCAATCAGGGCAGGACGCTGATAGTGCAGAGCAAGGCTTGGAGAAAAGGTGCATTTCACACTGGTTGTGAAACTCTTGTAGTCCTTGCCTTGAAGAGCAAGTATGCTGGGGAATATTTGCTTTGCTGCTGCTGTGTAACACACTGCACTCTCCTGTAGGAATGGCTTGAGGGATCAGGACGAGGAAGGAGATGTAGCTACACCTGGGAAGAGAAGAAAAAAGGAGGAGAGGATAAGGCAGAGGGTAGGGGGTGGAAGAGGCTGTGGAAATTGCCAAAGGAGCAAGATTTAGGCTCTGCTCTAAGGTTTAATGTCCATGTGACCATGACTTGTAAAGTACCTTTTCTAGGTGTTTAACTGCTGGAGTCTGCATTGACCAGACTAATTTTGGAGCTTTATGTACACTCACACTGTGTAAGTGTGAGAGGAGCTTGTGCCTTTTGAGATATTTTAATAAGTACCTGAAACATAATGTTCATAAAGTACTATAATTATGGGACTTAAATTTATGTTGTGCATTAATTTGAAAATAAAAGTGGACTTCAAATTCTGGATTCTTATGGCTTATATCCTATAAATTCATTAGTTCAAATATGTTAGCTAACCCAATGAGGACCTGCAGTGCTCATAAACAATTGCTGGCACACTGTAATTAACTATCTCCAGAGAGAAAGAGGACATGCTGCCAAGAAAGAAGAACTGTGCTTAACCATTGCTCAGCAAGGAATCAATACTAGTGGAGTCCTAAACAAGGCGGGAATGCTCACAAGTCCTCCACAGTAAAAGTTTCAGACAACAGCATTGTAAGGAAATAAATGGATGACAACAGCTTTGACTTCCAACCTCATGTGTTCTCAGCCAGTCAACTCCAAACCAGAACTGAAAAGCAAGGAATAATGCATGGAGACAAAGCTCAGTGTTCAAGGAGAGATCACTCCTGAAAGAAAAGAGAAAGCAGGCCCAAGCCTGCAGGGGAGTGCTTCTATCATAAAAGGCATATTCAAAAATATTTTAAAACAAACTCTTCAACTTAATGCTCAGTTGTGGGCTTATGTACTGGCTGGCTTGTTGAAATATTAATCTTGTAGTTTCATTAAATACAATGCATTCCATGTGGGTTTGGTTAAGAAGCGAGAATAAAAATACAATGAAAATTGAATTCTGTCTTTAAAATACTCCATTACTCACACTGTATGTTCTTGGCTTAATGTTAAGTATTCAGTTCTGGATTGGTTCACTTGTGTGAACCATATTGTTTAAATTTTGATGTTAAATATAATCATAATTGGGATGAAGCAAACAGAATGGGAAGAGGTAAAGGCAACTTTTAGTGGTGGGACATAAATGAAAAAGGGGCATGGGCAGCATAGCTGCCTATGCTCACAGCATGAAGTGTTGAGATGTTTTCTTCAGCATTATATGGACCACTTGCCATGTACAGTAAGCAGCACCAAGGCTAGTGAAAGGGAAAGCTTATATTGCAGGTCCATGCCAATCTTTTTCTCAGTGCTTTGAAATCTTTGTGCTTAAATTATGCTAAGCTGGCATCTTGTTTTGAGGATAATGTCAAAATACTGAGGTTTGTATAATCACATTTCCTCTCTGACAGAAAGGAGGCTGCAGCAAGGTGGGAGTCAGTCTCCTCTCCCAAGTGACAAGTGATAGGACAAAAGGAAATGGCCTCAATTTGGGCCAGGGCAGGTTTAGATTTGATATTAGGAAAAAAATTCTTCACTAAAAATGCTGTCAGGCATTGGAACAGGCTGCCCAGGGAAGTGCTAGAGTTGCCAACATGTGTAGATGTGGTGCTTGAGGACATGGTTAGTGGTGGACTTGGCAGTGCTGGATAAACAGCTGGACTTGATCATCTTAAAGGTCTTTTCCAACTTAAATTATTATGCTAACTTCTGATATACAAAGGCAGATATGTTGGTGACAGTCGCTGTTTCAGTGTATGAGACAGGAAGTAGAAGTACTGCTAGCCATGTAAAACTTCCAGGGAAATGTTGTCATTTCATCACATTCAAAGTTATTGAATGTGAAAAGAAACCTAACAAAATACTTTGAACTACAAATGGATTTTAAAGTCTCCAGAACTGAAATTATTTCCCTGCACTAAGAATAAAAAACATTCGTGAGAGAACTTGCAGTTCGATCATGCTTTTGCCAAATTGGTGCTATTTATTCTGCTTTATAAACTGTTATTTTGGGGTGGAAAAAGTTGAATGATATATGATTATCTAAATATATGTATATAAACATATATATAGATGTAAAATGTTAGGGTTTAGATTTTGATGTTTATGAAGTGTTTCAAGTGCATGGTATACAGAAAGGATCTTTTGAACATAGATTTTGCATAGTCTAGAGGTATTTCACTGCAGACATTATTATGTCTGCTTTTTGGGGATAAGATTTTATTACACCACAGGTAACAAGAGTGGTTGCATGCAGGGGAGGAGGGATACTGGCCAAAGATGTCAGTGCTGCCAGCCTGGGGAGTTTTTTGAGCAGTGAGCACTTGCAGCAAAATAGAACTGTATTCCCCTGAGAAAAATGGGGAAAAATGGAAAAGTATTAAAGGATGTTTTCACAAGCATAGGGAAACTTCTTATGACTTATGCTGCATAGAATTTGGGAGGTGAGTAAGATTAGTACTGTGAACCACTGCAATAATGGGGAAAACCAGGAGTGGATTTGCTATCTAGCTGATGGAGGGGTTTTTAATTGCACAAAAATTTTCATCAAATAGGGAGTGAAAGTTAAATATAGAAGAACAAACACATAAAGGACATTTTGGGAGAAAGGCATGCAGTTAAATTTTTTGAGTGCTTGGAGTATCAGAGTTTGGGAGATGTAGTCTGGCTGTGATGTCTCCAACAGAACTGGTTTTGGAGTATTTGTATTTCCATTTGGCCCAATCTAGTAGTTTTCTGCAGGGAAAGGCTACACCACTGTTGCATAAATATCCTAAATGACAGAAATGGGGGACAACAGGAGATGAGTAGAGGCTCTGAGCAGGTTTGGATATAACAGCTGGATATAAATTAAAGGATGGTAGGATCTTGTTCAACCAAAACAAGTGGGTTAGAAGCTGGGTGGTGTGGAGGCAGGGAGGAAGTGTGATGTTTGGAGATCTGGCACTCAGGGAGGTGATACAAAGCCACTGAGAACAGAAGAGTAGGCAAGGAGGTTCATGTCTCATGTGGCTGTTTGAATCATCAATTGCCAAGCAAGGCTGTGAAGATGCCAAGTATTTGTGGAAGCCAGATCTTAATAAAATGAGTGAGGAGCTGAAGGCATTTGTTAATAAAGACACAGTTATGGTATATGATGGTGGAAAGCACAAAACACATCCCAGCCAGAGGGACTGGGGAGTTCTTTGTGATAAAACTGTCAAATTTGGAACCTGGTGGTTTAGGTGGTAACAGGAACAAAGTGCTGATACATTCAAAGAAAATAGTGACTTTGGCTTTAATCCATAAGCGTGAAAATTTAACGCCTATTCATGAAACAATGTTGTCTGTAGTTTGGTGTAACTCATTCTTCATGCTCACTTAAGTGAACTGGAAAATACTACTTCTTAAATTGGCAAGTACATGATGTGCAGGTTGAATATAACTGCAGAGATATTTACTGTTGCAAATGTACTCTCTAGAATATTTAACACAAGTGCAGTGGAGCAAAATCTGGCCCTAAATAACATGCTTACCATTCTCTCTCAGACCACATAACCTGTACTTTAGGGGTGACACAGCATGGGCTGCAGCTCTGGAGCAGGTCTCTCAGGTGACAAATGAGGCTGCCACCAGTAGGATGTGTTGGTAGTGTACTGCCCACAGCACTTCAAATGGAGGTGTCTTTGGACTTGTTGGGAATTCTTTCAAAGCCATTACAATGGCCATCCCCATAGTATTTTAGAGGAAAGCTTGAAGAGTGAGGAAAGTTATTTAGGGGGTGACAAACCTAAGAAAGGCTGGAGGCAGTTTATATTGACTTAAAATGAAGAAATAACTGATTGCACAAGCTGAAAACACAAGTGAGTTTCTATGCTTGATCTGTGTCCAAGACTTCTGCTGAAGATGTGGACAGTCCATTGTGTATTGACAGTCATGCATAGTCTTAAGTGTCTGTGTAGGCTCATAATAACATTATCCAGCCTTCTCCTGATAGAACTTGTTTGATAGAACTTGTTTTTGTTCCTGCTTTGTACTGAAGGGCCAGACCTGCTGCTGCAGTAGCCCTCTCTTTTAAAGGCAGAGCTCCTCTCACTTTGCTGAAGCACTGATGTGCAACACACCAACAGGAGCTGCTTATTGGGTTTTGGAGCTGGTGACTGGGCAAAGCTGGTGCCTAGGCACCTTTGAAGGCATTTAAATGAGGAACTTTGAAACAAGTGATATGCATCTTGTTAAATCTACATGTTGTGTGATAGCCTCTTTAAAGTAGTTACAGTTTTTGCTTTTCAACAGTCATGGTCCCCATTCAAAAGTGCAGAAAGTTAAACACTATTTATTTTAATGTGAGCACCAGAGGGAAAAGTAGAGAAGGCACCACCGGGGTAAGCTGCTCACTAGCTGGAAAAGAAAGGAGTGGTAACAGCCAAATACAAAATGACTGGTTTTGGCCTGCAGTGTTTTAGCAGAGAAAAATGTAAAAGGTGGGTGAGAAAGGCTCTCTGCTAAATAATTGCAGTAACAAGACAGTCCTGCACATGGCCATGGGCAAGATCGGCACCAATAATCTTATCAGTCTGGAATTGTGTGTCATACTGTCCTGAATGAATAAATCCCTCAATATGCCAGAGATATTTATTGCTGATACATCTCATAATTTTCTTAACATTGCTTCTCAAAATCGTTGTATGGGAGAACAAGGCAAAAATCTACCTTTTTACTTTGGAACTTTCAAAACAAAGAGGTGTCTGCTTTGTATTGCAAGTGTCCAGTTACTCAAAACTGATCCTCTCTGTGTTTACCTAATTTCTTATTCTGGTGTTTAAATCAGTACAGCTCTGCCAAGAAGAGAAGAATTGAGGAGTTATTTTGTGAAAGAAAGGGTCAAACTTGTCTGGTTTTTTTCAAGGAGATAGATACTAGAGTACAAATGGGTTATGAAACATTGCTTAAGCCACTACTAACCACAGCCTAGCAAAAGGGGAACAATAAAATCTCAGATTCCCTGTTGTCATTTGAACTGTGCAATCAGAAAAGTTTCTTCATGGTGGAGTTGCACAGAAGACAAAAGAAACCCCAGCACTGATGAGTTTGCTGGAAAACAGAATAATCAATTTAGAAGGGTTTTGCTGACATAATTCAGAGTTACAGGGTTCATCCCATCCCCCCCTTTTTTTAAGTAACATTATCATAAAACTTAAACTGGATATAAATCCATAAGTGAGTTTCAAGGTTTGAAATTAAAACCACAACCACATAATCTTAATTTCTTCATAGAAGGTTTTGTTCACATTTGAAAGCTGCTAAACAAAGCAAAAGAAAAAAACACAATTTACATTCCAAAAGAAATGATTCTTCACCTCTAAATATAAAGATCCATAGCTTTAGTTATTTGTAGTATGAGCATTATTCATCTGAGCTCATGCACCAGAATATTTATAACTCAGAACAGGAGAAGTGAAAGACATCAGATGTAGAGAAATATTTCCTTCTTCAGTGTTAGGAGGAATTTGGCTGCTTCTGTTCATTAGTGAGGGCAGTGCAGCAGTGCTCTGCAGTAAGTGATGTCGTGGCAGCCTGGTGGTTGGTTTTGTATGATGTAATAAGGGCCACCCTGCAAAACCAGCCTTTGTTTAAATGCCAGTCAAGCAGGAGAGGAAACTGCTCCCAGCACAGAAGCAAGCTGCTTTCTGAATCACTTTTGCTTCTGATGCAGCTCAAATCAGAAAAAATATACATCATGAGTGAATGACACAATTGTATCAGGGCCCTTGCTCATATATCCATATATGATATCTCATATATCATATAAACACTGTGCACACCTTTGGAAATTCATCCAAATGTCTCCATGTGCAGCACCCCCTTTGGAGCTTGCAGTCACGCTGATGGGAGCAGGGTAGGAACTACAGCAAACAGTGGACAATGCATTTTCCAGACTGAACCAGAAAGCAAGATAAATATTCTCATCCTCAAAAGCTCTATATACATATGTGATAGTATGATACTACTTTGGAGAGGGTTTGTTTAATTTTTCACCTTAAAAAAGTAACTAAGTGATGAACACAATAAACTGTTTGAAACACAGAGGACAGCTGAAATTTCAAGCTCAAAAGGTAATTCCTAGGATTGAGTGTCCATTACCATTAATTTTGTTAATCTGCTCTGTAACTTCTTGCTTCATTTGTCTTTCAGTCCTTTAATTGAGGAACATCTGTTGATATCTGAGAAAAATACAGGTATCTGAAAAAAATCCAGTCCGTGTTAGTAATAATAATAACAATAATAATTATTGTTATTATTGTGGGGTGGGTTTTTTTGGTTTTTTGGTTTTTTTTTTTTTTTTTTTTTTTTTTTTTTTTTTTTTTTATCTACTAGACTCAGAAGTAGTATCCCAGTCCTTCAGCAGTGGTACCAGCAGGTCAGTAGGGTGTGCTCCCCCCACAGGGACAAACTGCCTGTGGCAATGGTCACAATTTTGTCATTTACTTATGCAGTGGTAAGTAACAAAGGCTTCCTAGTGCTGCTATAGAAATAATACCACCAGATCCTAGCAGTAATAATGAACTCTGAAAATTAAAGTGGCCATCTTCAAACCCAGCTATCCTTGGCATTAAGCCACTAATCCTAATCAACCTGGCTTTATTTCGTGGTCAACCACCAATAAGAGTATTCAGTGAACATTAGATGTTATTAAGCTCATTACACAAGTGATGAAATGCCACCTCTCCTCACATTAACTGGGAAGGGACTGATTTTTTTGTTGCAGTGAATGAACTCAATTAGAAGTGTTACTTTATTACCAATGACAAAAAGCTGTAGGTGCTTTTCTTTCTCTGAAAAACCCTGGCAGAGTTTCCCTGGGAAGAATGAGGTGTAGCCAGGGTGGCCTTTGTCAGTTTTCATGCTGACTCCCTAACCAGCTCCTGCAGAAGCTGATCAGGATCGTTCAGTCAGTCATAATGAAATTCGTGCAACCTGTGGGTTTGGCATTGATTCTGTGCATCCCCTTACTCCCCAGACCAGGAGCTGGGGTGTATGGACCAGGCAGGAGCAGTGCCCCCGTTCAACTGGCCTGGAGCTTCAGTGGGACAAAGACCAGGCCTGACCTTCAGTCACCGACCTTCCAAGGCCACGATGTTCATCAGCATCCATAGCAAATGGGGCTGCTGCACTCCAGCTGCTCAGCTGCGCCCATTTCATGTGGCTAAAGAATACCATCACACCTCTCCCTCCCACTCAGCCACTAGAAAAAACCCCTTCTTCATATAACCTGACTGGCAAGACATTCTTGAATTAATTTCCTTCTTTCAACAGCCTCTTGAGGGTTTCAGATCCCTGAGGGGACTTTACCCCATTAAATACTCCTTCTAACACTCACTATTTCTCACCTCAAGGCCCATAAAATTTACACTTCTTCAATTCTTCTACTGAACTGCTTCTGTGTCATAAAAAGACATGTTCTTCCCTACAGAGTAGAAATCCTCCCAGTAATTCTAGCCACTTGGCACTGAAAACAAAAGCTAGTGTAAATATGCAGTGATATTGGCTAGCAGAGGGCTGAGAACCAGCCTGCTGAAGCTGCAGAGAAAGACAACCTAGGAGTTAATGTTCTCCTTATCTGGAAATGTCAGCACTTGATAGGAATCATTTGAGGCACTTGAAACTGGTTCCATTTTGCAGAAACTCAAATTAGCAACCCACAGAGCACAACGCTGAAGCAAATGGCTGCTTTCCTTCCAAGCTCTCCAATATAATTTGTGGAGAAGATGCTTTGCTCCCTCAGGAGGTCAGACAGCATATTTTCCAGTGAAACTCTAGAAATAAGGAAAAAAAAAATCTGAGAAATCCTTTGCTAGTGCCAGTATTTTAACTGCATTCTCACATATACAGGCTACTGGTTTTCCTTCATGGATTTGGTTTAAAGATTGGCTCTTACACTTTTCTATGGTATAGGAGAACTGAATTTGAATGAACTTCAAATTTAGTTTCAAATAACCTACTTTGAATGTACTGCTAAGCTAGGAATTGCCTAGATAGGATTAATAAATGGAAAGGAAGAATTTCTTGGGAGAAACATTAACTATCTTCACTCCTTTCTTTTCCTTACAATTTCTTAGCTCAAAACACTTAGTGGTGTCCTTACTACTTATGACACTTTGTATTTAAGATTTTAATATTCTTCTAGAGAAGAGCTAATACAATGCATTAACTTTTGGCCATTTACTGCTAACCCTCAGTTTGGGGGGAAGAAAAAGAATTAAACAACCTTTTGCATACTGTAAATGATATAATTCATCATCCCACTCATACAAGGTTTATGTGATTGCTATCATGAGTGCTGATTTAGGACACTGATTCATCATTTCCTGTGTTCCAGGCTGGCAAGTGGCTCTGTGTTAACTCCTTCCTCATATCTCCTGGGAAGGCACCCATCAGGAAAAATTCCCTGGCGCTCCCTGAAGACCTCAGAACACATCTGTTCTTGAGCAAAGAACATGCCTTAAATCTATGGACTGAGTGAACAAAGATTGCATGAAAACACAAAAAGCAAGCTCTATCTTTAATGATACAAAAAAAAAAAAAAAAGTTTAAAAATTATGAATTCTGTAAAGAGAGAAACAAATATGCCCAGAATACCCAGAGACTTCTGTCAGTGATCAGTTAACTGGAAATAATGGCTAAATTTCAGGAAATGTGAAATATGATTCAATTTGTTTATGCCTCAGGTGTGACACTTACATCTTTTAATCATTACCTGCAAGCTTTGTAAATATTTTAAGACTCAACCTGTCCTTTCTGCATGCAAACCTCCAGATCCTCAGCTGCTACAAGATTTGTAACTCAAGAATGTCTGTAATGAAGCAACTTACATACAATATAGAGTTTTATGGCCACTTTTTGGTACCACATTTGGTATTTTGAGACACTCACTGGTCTGAAAGCCTACCCAGGGACCAGCCATCTCCAGCTGCTGGCAGAGCATTTTGAATGCTTGGCCACAAGCTGGGGACAAGGACAGCTTGGGCCACAGCTCCCTGGAGGCTGGGGCAGCATCTGACAGAGTTATTCCTGTGTATCATTCCTGTGTGTGTCCCTCTCCAGGTGCCCAACGCCCTTTGGCCATCCCATAGATGGTACACAGCCAAGGTCAACCCCAGAGAGTCATTGCTGCTCTCAGGTTCCTTGAGACTGTCACTGCTTCCTTTCCCTGTCAGGGACCCTCCTCCCACAGAGTGATGAGGCTAAATGCTTCCCACGTCTCCAAAAAAATCATAGCAGTGAAGACCTGGCCTTGAGCTCACGCCGCCGTCTTTGGAGAGCTCCTGGGTGCTCCTTCCCACTAGAATTCCAACTTGCTCTTCTTTTTGAGATTAGCTGTAGAAAATCAGTTTTCACCCAGCTTTGATAGGATGTCCCTGTCCCTTATCTCCTCAGAGGGAGAGGTGAAGAAGCTGTAATGATATCACACCCAGCATAGTGGGGGCCACTCCCCAGCCCATGGGGCCAGGACTGTCGAGGATATGGCAGGGTTTGGCACTGGAGTTGAGTAAAATATATAACCATATATATATATAACCGTACATATAACCATATAGAGTTTATATAATTTATAAACCATATACATAAGCATAAAGAGTTGTGGGAGACGGTATCCCCCAGCTAGGTTATCAGTCTGCATGGAGAGGAGAGCTCCCACCAGAGATCATGCATCCCAGGAGCCAGTCTGGATCACTTTATCTAAAAAATACAGATATTCTGTAAAGTCTTATTTTTTCCCCAAAATTTGATTCAGGGAAATTCCATGGCTATTGAGACTAGTTACTGCCTTCATATGAAGAACTTTGCTTTTTTATGTGTCTAATAGGATCTAGGTTTTTGAGATAAGTCCAACTTGATTGATTTCTTTCATCTGTGGGAAATGTAATTTCTAAGTCACCCTTATTTTGGTCATTTATCAGATCTCAGCATCCTTACTATCTCGTAGTGTTGCTTTATGGAAATACTGCCTAGAAAATGTTAGGCAAAATTAGTTAATCTCATCTAAATGCATTTGGCATGGGGCTTTGGTTTGAAGCAATTCTTAAAAAACGACAGTTTTATAATGTAAGTGGCCAATTTTTCATCTAGCTCTAGCTAACTGGCTTGGTTATAAAACGAAGAGGTTGTCATGACCCCCTAAAACAAATCAGTAATGCAAAGTAATGAGTGCTACCACAAAGCCGAACAGTTTTCTTTTCTTTTGGGGAAGAGAACTTCATCATTCTGAGGCACTCATGGGGCACCAGTGGAGCCCATGGGAGCAGGGGCTGGAACAGGACTGTGGGTGCCACTGTGGGTGTCACAGCAGCAGGGCTGGGACTGCAGATGTGATTCTTGGCCCTCAGGCACCACCATGCCTGGGGGTGAAGGGTTGGTGTCCTGGCTTCCTACCAGATTGAAGGCTGCTGAACCCCCTCAAGATGCCCTCAGTGTTTAAAGAGCAGGGGGTGAGCCATCAAAGGGGAGTACTACAGACTTAGCAGGAGGAAAATGTTCTTGTCTCTTGTTCTTGGTGTATCTGTTGGAATATTTTGTAATCAATGCTGTACATCTTTTACCTCTCTTTCCTTGTATTGATAAGAAATATCTTGGTGTACATAGGAGAATGGAAGGTGAGCACTTCAGGAGATTTTGAATGAGTCATCTCTAAAAACACTTAGCAAGTCAGTTTGCTAGGGAAGAGAACTCCAGTGCTGGGGGCTAGCTTTCCTTGAGCCACCTCTTTGCATTTGGAGAGAAGCTGGTGAAGGCAGACGGCTGTTCTTGCTGCAGGAATGAGAATGGGTGTGTGAGAACATAGCTGTGCCAGTCATGCATCCCAGTGAGGCATCCTTCACACCATCTGCACTGTGCTGGGAAAAACTTGTCTGGCTCTAGTGCTGGCTTTTTCAGTGATGTGTTGAGCATAACCAGCAGAGATGCTTGTTTCCTTTTAGTAAAATTGATATCCTGAAGGATTCTCCTTCCAAAACACAGCACTGGCAATTACTCTCTAAACTTTGAGACTTGATGTGTTATCTTTTCTTTTTTCACTTCCTTTTCAGCAGTTTTGTGAAATTGTTATTCCACATCAGCAAGAATTGCTATTCTGGTCCTTTGGAAGGAATTTGTCACTGCTAACTATAAAAAGTGACATTTAACAAGGCATTTAAGACAGAAAAGCTATTGCCTAGACCATTTACATTTGTCTCAGGGAAGCAACATGAGGCACTGTGATGCTTCATCTAAAAAGCTTTGCATATTGTAGTTGGGACCATGAGGGTGAGAGGACAAAAGTGTTAGTCTTTGCTAGCCAAGGAATAGTCTCCTTTTACCAAACTCTCCACCTGGTGACATCTCAACCCACACTTGTTAGCAAAGAGGATAGCTACCTGTTGGGACACCTTTTTATGCAAGCACAAAGCAAACTGCCAGATAATGCTGTGCTCCTATTCTGCCCTGGCCAGGCAATTCAAACCTTGCTATCAAGTCTATTTGGGGCACTTGGACACATGGTTTAGTGGTGGACTTGGCAGTCCTGAGTTAATGGTTGGACTCGATCTTAAAGGCATTTTCCAACCTTAATTACTTTATGATTCTTTGGCATAGAAATCCTGAATTACCCAGTATTGGGATCAGCAGGCTTACATATTGTACTCCACTTATCCAACAGTTAAATATCCCATCTTCCACTCAGAGAACAAAACCAATGCACCTTGCTTAATCATGACATTATAAAGTTATGAATTAGTGCCATGAGCAGTTTGTTAGCCTCACAGGTGGGGTGTCTGGGTGATGTGAATCTCAACAGGAGCCATCAATGTGTGTTTGCACCTGTGGAGCACCTGTCCTGTGAAGAGAGGCTGATAGTTGGGGCTGTTCAGTGTGGGAAAATCTCTGGGGACACCTTATAGCACCTACCAGTGCCTAAAGGAGACCTACAACAAAGCAGGAGGTGGACTTTCTATAAGAACACAGTGGTGACAAGACAGTGGGAAATGGCCTCAGATTGAAAAATGGAGTTTGGAACTAAAGGGTCTTAAAGGTCTCTTCCAATCCAAACCATTCTGTGATTCTGTGATTCTGGATTCTTGATTTGTAAATATCTTGTAATAATACAAGTTACTTCATAGGCTTTCAAAGGATTTGCCAAAGATGAGAGGCAGCTCTTGGTTCAACAGAAATTTCCTTGACTGACTCTGAAGAGAATGCTGAGAGATGTGGGCTTTTCAGTCTTGGGTACATTTAATTTTTGGAGAAGCTACCTGTGGTAAATAAGAAGGGCTAAGTCCTAAGATCTGGATCACAAGGATACAATTTTCTTTGTGTGCCCTGGCTATTTTGTCTCAGCTCTTGGTCTCTTAATATGTGGTCCCATTAGCACTGGTGGCCACTGGTTTGGTACTCTGCACTTCTTCATCTTTAGCTGAATTCAAATCAACACATCTCCTGGAACAGTCTCAAACAGTTGTTCTAGATTAGCACAGTTCTGTCCCAGTCAGAATATATATATGTGCTAGCCAGAGATCAAAACCTCTGCATTTCTTTTCCACCTGAGCCACCTTGTGGGCCCTTTTCCTATAGCAAAAACGCTACTTTTAAGAGAAAAGACACCATTCTTGGTGTACAGTTCAGAGCATTGTAGTGGCAATTGGTGGAGAAAACAGCAGTACTGTAGGACTTGACTCATCACTTCTTGATTGTCACGCTCTTCAAGGACTTATCTGAAATTAATTTGTTTTGATGTAGTTCCTAGAATACCAACAGCTCCACACACACAAAAAACCCCCAAACAAACAAACAAACAAACAAACAAAAAAACCCCCACCCAAACCAAAACCCCCCCAAAACAAACAAACAAGCAAAAAAAAAAAAAAAACCACCCAAAAATTTTAAAAACTCAAGATTGAGCACCTGGAGAGTCATGTCCAGACATGGATGTGGACATGAACCGAACACAGGTATGGCAACAGAACGGATCCCTTGGTTATTGTCCCTGATACTGTCAGGACTCTAAAATACATTCAGCCAAGTTCACCAACAGATTTTTTGACACTGCTGTCACAGGGGAGAGGCATGTGGGAATTCATTAAGTTAGGTTCAGCATTACCTCCCAGCCCCTCCCAAAGAAGCCTTTCTGTCCCTGGAGGTGGGAACCATCTGTTAGGGCGCTCTCCCCCTTATTAGGCAAAGCACCTTGAATGGTGCCTGGGGGCAGTAGTACCAGGGAAAGGTAAGGCAGTGAAAATGCAGTGGGACCCTGTGAAACGCTTTCATAGAACCAGAGAATGGTTTGTTTCAGAAGAGACCTTTAAAGACCACCTAGTCCAGCTCCCCTGCTGTGGGCAGGGACCTCTCTCCCTTTGAGCAGCTTGCTCAGAGACCTGCCCAACCTGGCCTGGGGCACTTCCACGCGTGGTACTCCACAATTTCTTCTGCAGCTGAAAGGAAGCATTTAACAGAGAGAGATTTCTGTGCCCTTTACAGCCAGCCAGCCAGCTGAGGCTTTGTTATACCTTTTTTTCTCAAGCAAAGATCATTCAGACGCTTCTAGGCTCCATCCTTGCATTTTTGAATCACTTAGGGGAAAAATTAGGATGAACAACAATGCCAGCCTCCAGAAGCCAACACGGTGTGTGCCCGTTTGGGCAGGGGGGCTCTGATCTGCTGCTGCCACACCTCTGGCTCCTCTGAAAGGGAAAATGCAGCAACAAAGGTGTTCTTGATGATGTTCTCCCACAGCTAGTGGGACTGTTGTTCCCTGGGCTCCCTCCGAGGAACAAAGGCCTTGGCAGCAGCCAGGGTGCTCCACAGGTGAGGGAGATGCTCTGAGCACACAAACATGAGCAGGGTCTGTTTGACTGCACAGCCAAAGGTGAGGCTCTATAAAAACACTCCTGCTGTGCTCTGCCTGTCAAACCAGCCAGTGAGGGGTGGGATATCCTAAGGTTTATTTATTAAGTGTCTGGATGGCTGTTGAGCAGGTGGGAGGGAGGTGTGAGCGTTGCTGGCCATGCCAGTGACATGATGGCAGCACATCTGATCAGTGTTTTCAGTGACAAGGAGCAAAGTGCTGACTATAACCCAGGTCAAGGAGCACTCAGCTCGCTGTGCTTTGGTGGTAAATCCAGCAGCTGGCAGTTCCCAGCCTTTGCTTGAGGAATTTATCAGCACAACAATGAACAGCTGTCATGTTTTCTGTTTCTTCTGCAGGGTCTCAATTCTTCCAGCCCTGTGGCAGATCTAACTGTTCAGTGGGATTGTCCTTTTCCTCCTTTCCTTCCTACCATTCATTTTTCCTTTCCAGACCAGAACACCTGGAGGCAGCATCTTTCTGATTGCCATGGAGAAAGCTGCCAGCCTCAAAATCTATTTACATGAACACCCACCATCACACGAAAGTTTCTTTCTCTATCAGAACGATAAGTTGTTTTTTCCCCCCCAGATTAAAGGTAACATAAAAAGTGTTTTATCTACTCTGGGCTGTGCTTTGAATTTCTAGGCTGTTCCATCAGCATCTGCTGATAGTGCTAAGCCCTGAAATGTGAAAACAGCTGCTTTAGCTGTCACATTACCAATGGAACTGCTAAAATGACTACTTTTGTGATGCCTGCACAACACACACAGCAAATACATATCTCATTTTAAAAGGCTTCTTTATGGGGCCAAAGCTTTGGTTTGTATTGAAGCAATTCTGCAACAGCATCTTTGTCTGCCTGGCACTGGTTGCCTGCCCATAGCTAAGATCAGGCTTTGCTCCATACCCTGAAAAAATTTGGATTTCAAATTAATTTGTGTCTTTTAAAAAACACAAAGGCCCACAAATATTCCAGGCAAAACTTCAGATTATTGCCCAGTGAGAGAATAAGCTGTAAGTGCTCTGACCTCACAGTATCACTAAATTATTATGTTCCTGAACAATACTGTATTGTGGAAACAAAATCACTGGCTGTAGCCTTCTGTTATCAATCAGCCAGCAGCACAGCTATAAAGTTATTTAACTCTCTCTCAAAAGCACACAAATCAGTGCCAGTGTGTGTGGAGCAGAAATGGACACTAAGACTTCGATGTTTAATTAATTCAAAATTACTCTTAGTTCATAAATGGCTGACTTTAGCAACGTGAGTGACAGCACATGGCAATTGTATCTGCACTTCCCAAAACCTGAAAGAGGCATCTTAAACCACAGCAAGTCAGGGAAAGCACAACAGCTTGGCAATTGCAACTGCTTGGTATTTTTAAAAGTAGTTTTCAATTTCTATCTGATGTCACTTGTTGAATGAATAGGCTCTGTGCAATTGTTGCACACAGTCTGTGTTCCTAAGGCTTGGGCCTCAGCCTTTTAAATTAATTCAATTATGTCCTAAAGTCCTACTGTATCAAGCTGGGGGTGGTTTTTCGATATCCTTATTTAATTTGTACTTCTCCTTTTATTTTTGCACAGATGCTTCTTGACCTCCAATCCTCTCTACCTGCTTTTGGGAAGAATGTCTATGGTTTGTTTGGCATTTTTTTCTGTTGGCTCTTTGGGGTGGGCGTGTTTTGCTTTTTAGCTATTTGGTTTGGCTTAGTTTTATTGCTTTGTTTGGGCTTTTTGGCTTTGTTTGGGGTTTTGATGCTTTTTGCATTGCCAGGCTTTGTACTATTAATTCTGTCACGGGGAGGGGTGGGAACAACGCGTCTGTGGGGATCGCTGTACGCAGAGGGATGCGCGGGCACACCTGTGCTGTGGGCACTCACACGTACAGGCTCTCTCGCGTACAGCTGCTCGCAGGAACACGCACAGGCGCACGTTTATTCCCAGGCATGAGGAGGATTCCCAGGAGGATTCCCAGGTTTTAGGAGGATGGGGAGCTCTGCGGGAACCCGGGAGCGGCACCGGCGGCTGCGCGGTCACGGAGCGCCCCCTGCTGCCCGCCCGCCGCCACGACACACTGCTGGGGGAACACTGGGGTCCTCGGGACGGGGATGCAGGGGATCCTTGGGATATGGATACACGGGATCCTCGGGACACGGAGATACGGGATCCTTGGGACACGGAGATACGGGATCCTCGGGACATGGATACATGGGATCCTTGGGGTATGGACATCTGGGATCCTCGGGACACGGAGACCTGGGATCCTCGGGACACGGAGACATGGGATCTTCGGGTTATGGATACATGGGATCCTCGGGACATGGACACATGGGATCCTTGGGATGTGGATACATGGGATCCTTGGCACACAGCTACATGGGATCCTCAGGACACAGACACCTGAGATCCTCGGGACACAGATACCTGGGATCCCTGAGATATAGATACCCGGGATCCTTGGGACATGGAGACCTGGGATCGTTGGGATATGGACACCTGGGATCCTCGGGACACAGATATATGGGATCCTCGGGACATGGACAACTGGGATCTTTGGGACAGTTCTCACACCAGCCTCAGAGGGAAGCAGGTCCCAGGTACCCCCTGACCAGCTGGAATTTTCCCGAAAGCACACTGCACATGGCTGGTAAAAACTGTTGTTGTCTGGAATGAGCACAAAGACCTTACAGTAGCACCAGGGGAACACTGGCCTGGTGTCCTTCCTGTAGGCAGGGATGAGCCAGGGGTCTCACAGCCAGAGAACTTCTCTGTCCCCCTGGTGGAAGCATCTTTCAGTTGGGGCTGAAACCCAAAAGAGCTAAAGCCCAGCGTTTCCACTGAACTAGAATCACACTTTCCAGCCACCTCTCTGCAGTCTGACCCTTCTGGCCCTGTTTTCCCAGCAGAGCATATTCCCTTCTACTGTACGAAAAGAGAATGTGTGACACCAAATCCAGCAGTGAATAGCAGCATTGCCTAAGATATATAATTATATAAAAGAAGTTTCCTCACAGGTTCACAGGCTTTCTTGTCAAGTGAAAGGGATTTGTAATTGTGCATATTTTGAAAAGATGAGAGGAAATTACTCCTGCAGCTGAGCTCCCACTGACTGTGGGAGCTGAGACCTAGTATCCCTACCCAAGGAATCTGGGCAAGAGCACATCACAGCAATCTGGAGCCAAGGCCAGTGGAGGTGGCTAAACTGTCCACATCATCCAGATTAGTAAGGGACAAGCACCAGATACTCCCACCCACCCTTAAATAAAACAACTGGTCAGTGGGCAGGATGAAAAACTTGTGTCATGCTGTGCAGTGAGACTGAACTTCCTTCAAACCTGCTCTCCACCTTGACAGGGCAGGATGAGGGATTTTCTTGAATCTAAGATTGACTTTTTTAGCCTTCTGGCCTATGCAGAAAATCTCTGCTACATGTTCAAGGCACGCTGTGACCTGGCCTCATTCTAGGACTGACAGATACTCTGGATTATATAGGATACCTTATGTTACATTTGCAGTAAAAAGTCCTGCATTAAAAGTTTGTGAATAATGGCTTCCTTGGATGTTCATTGCATCCACCACTTGTCTGACAACCCAAAACCTGCAAGTCCAGAGACACAGCTGTTGCACACAAGCAAATAAGTAATGTATTTACTATAAAATTACCCTACATGCACAATGAGGTGCAACTCACTGTACAAATGCAACTCATCAGAGAATATCCAAGATTTTTATTAACAAAATGTACCAGCCCTGTCTAATGTGCAGCCCTGTTTCTGCAAAAGTAAATATCTTACTGTGGGCTGCTGGCTTATAAATCATGGGTTTTATTTTTCCATTGCAGGAATGTACTGCAGATTTATAAAACATTTAAGACCCTGTGGTTAATGTTTCCTCTGTTCATGAAAATCCTGAGGGACCAGACCATTGTTTAATCTTCTACAAAAATAACCATGATTTATACAAAAGTTGTTGGAAACATATTTATTTTATTAGCAATACCATTGAATGTCAAAACCAGAACTTAGATTTATCTACCATTCATGCTACCCATACAATATATAATGCTGTGTGCATTCAGTAAGGAAAAAAGTAAATATTGCTCCAGTTGAGTGAAGGTCTACAGGTAGATAGCTTAATTTTTAAGGTGATTTGGATCTAAATGAGCATCCAGCAGCCATATGAGTTAATAGAGGCCTTAGTATGCTACAGGTCTGAAGCACTCCTTGTCTGTAAGGTGACTCTGTAAGTCAAAATCAAAAACCAGGAAAAAAATTTCAGCCAATGAACCAAACAAAAAAATTGAGCTTTGCATGCCTTGTTTGGCCGCCAGAGTGCTGCTTGGATTTCTTCCTCATGTGGTTCATGTGGGACACCAGGGACACTAAAATCACCAGCTTTTACAAAACTGATATAGAAAAGTAAAATTTAAACTGGGAATCCAAATTAGAACCTGCTGCAGCTGTGGAAGTTCTGAAAAGGTCTGTAAAAATGGGGTGACCAAGGGACATGTGTGTAATCAGGTCTCACAGACTCCATTGCCCAGAAGCTACTGGAGAGAGCATTCTCTGTCTCTGATCTGCACACTCTGAAGGCAATTTCGCATTGTGTCGTTTTGCATCGTGCTGCATGTCCAGTCATTGACAGGCTTAGCAGTGATCTTGAGGCCACCCTACCCCAGGAACCAGCCCATCCCTACCAGCAGGACAGGCCCCAGGCCCCAGCCTGAGCTCCATCAGCTTTGCACAGCCCTGAGGAACAAGAAATAACCGGGAAAAAAATGTGGGTTCAACATCAACATCTGGGACGGTGCATACAAGCAGGGAAGGCACCGATAAATATTTGTATTTAGTCACTTCTCAAGGGGCACATTAAAGGAGGAAGTGTGTTTGTTATTCCCAGTCAGAAACAACAGTGGGGCTTGGGGACTGAGGTTGAAAGTGCATATCAGTAATTCAGTGTAGAATATATTATTATAGGGATTTGGTGTAATTATCAAAAACAAAACAAAGAAATGAAGAAAAAGTCATTCCAGCTCTCAAATTACATTTAGTCAGAAAGGGGTTTTTTGTTATTTTTCCCCCTTTTTATTTGAGAAGCAGAAGCAGAGTCTTTGGTTTGCACCTCTGCACTTTCGGTTTCAAGCCTCTCTAAGAACTTCAAACTTTTCTGCACAGAGAAAGCAAGATGTGAGGAAAAAGAAGTTACTAAGCTGAAAACTGCTTTCTCTGAGAACACAAGCTTAGTTAAGGAAGTTCAGAATTAAAACTACATTTTAACAAGTTCTCAGATGCCATAGGTATGGTAAAACATCAGAATGCTTCTAATCTGCTCAAGAAACCATGGCTTGCCTCATGGAGACAGTGTAACAAGTATAGGAATGTAAATGTAGGGTATTGGTGTTTCTGATCATGCTAAACTGAAAAATTCTCTTGCTTTTCAGTTCTATGTTATTACAGGGAAGTACATGACTACAAAACTCATGTGCTTGAGTTTTACCTGATTTAAGTACATATTATTTCACTCTCCATTCAAGAGCAATGCTGATTTGTAGTGTCAGTGAGTACAACTCAAAAATGCAACATTCAAAATCAGTGTGTGCAATTCTCATAACATGGAGGGTAAAGATGGGCCTTTGGTTAAAAACCTCCTTTCATGAACACCATGGCTGTGCCATCTGGAGAGTAGCCAGAGAGAAGGAAGGACTGAATCCATGAAGTGAGGAGAAAGATGGAAGAGAGATTCCACTGCCATTACCTGCTGCAGCTTCCCTGGCCAGCTGGTATTAGCAGAGAGATGGGCTTTGTTTAGTGAAGGTGCTCTCCTGTTTTGATGCTCTTCCTCATCAGGAAAGAAAGATTGATAGCACCAAGCCCTCGTGCCCTCATTTACTCTGTGATTTTACCTGTTGTGACAGAGTCTCTGAAAAGGACACCCAAGAGCCAGCATGGATCTCAAAAGCAAAGAAATAAACCACAACAACAACAACAACAAAACCCAACAAAAAACTCAACAACAACAACCCCCCAGACAAACAAGCAAACAAACTAACAAATTCTATTACTCTAATTTTGCCCCTACTTTGGTCATCCCAGCAAGGATTCTTTCCTCTTTCTCCTTTTTTTTTCCCCTTAACTTTTAGACTATTCTTAGCTATTGAGATCATTCACTGGCAGAATTAATTGTTTTGTTTTTATTTTACTGTAATTCTTGGCAGCTGTCCTTACTGAAGCTCTCAGTTGCCAAATGAGTTTAAAACAGATATAAAAAGGTTCATTCAATATCTATGCATTAGAAAAAAAGATAATCATTCTATCAATAAATCATTGTCTTAGTTATGGTTTCCTTTGCTATCTAAATGGCTCTTATGAGCAAATCACAAATCTTAGCCAAAAAAAAGGTGGATCCCTCTTATTTTATTATCTATTTTGGAAATCAATACAGATCAGGTGTTAAACATTTGAGGTTTCAGTCTCACACAGGAAATCTCATCAGAAGGGACTGTGGGCCCAAGCAAGTCCCTTCTCCCCAGCTGACAGTTTAATGGAACCAGAATTTCAGCTCCCTACTCCTGGCTCCAGGGGCACCAACCTGCCTGTCAGAGCCCACTGTGCTGGGTAAGCCCCATCACCAGATTGCTGGCACAGCACAGCCTCCCACAAATTTATTTTCAATGAAGCAATTAACAGCAATCCAAAATGGCCTAGAAATGGTCTATCATAATTGAATAGCTACTACATTCAGTTTAATTGGCTAAAAAGCTACAGTTAATGAAAATAAGATGCAATTCTACCCACATTTGTCTGTTGTGATCTGTGGCAGAAAGTGTAGTAAACAAAAGATCAAAAAGCAAATTTAGCCTTAGTTTTTATTTATCAATTAATTTCAGTGGCCACAAAAGAGCTCTGGTTTTGTTCCTAATAAAAATAATTACATTCCATGGATAATGCACTCACAATTTATTATTATATCTCTGTAGATAAGAGTGAAAAGAAGAATTTGGACCCAAATAAAAGGCACAGCAATGAGAAGAAATCTCATTTTGAGCAGAAATCTTTCTACTTGGTTACCACGCAATCTAATTCTGACAGTGCACTCGACTTGAAAAATGACATCCCCATCTCTAGGAATTGAAAGGTGGCAGAAAAAGCAGGCGCTCGCTGCTTTCGTCTAAAGCAATTATGAGCTCCTCACAAGCTCGAAGACAAGAATTGATTTTCATTTCTAGATTATCAAGAGGTGGGGGCAAGCAGGTCAGGAAATCTGACCCTCTCTTGACCTGCTGGATTGGATTGTTCTCAGACCTGTTCAATATTGAAAAGGATTGTTTGGGATGGGAGAGAGGGAGGAGGAGAAGAGAAATCCTTTGGCATATTTTGTGCCCACTGGTATCTAACCATCTTTTTTTTTTAATACATTGCTTTATGGTTTTAGCACTTCAATATCTAATATTTTAAGGCGCTTATTTGAAAGACATTTCCCCATGAGTGCCCAAATCTGATAAAGACAGCAAAAACTACAGACTTCTCAATCAAGGATATAGAAATAAGAACAGCCTGGCCTCAGAGGGGACCTGTATATCTTTAGATCACTCCTGTGCTATACACATACCTATAAACCAACCATTTGTCCTATATTTTTTGCTATTGTGGTGATCCAACATTTGTGTAACACCATCTCTTTCAAAAGCCTCCAAATCCTTGCACCATTACTTGGCTTCCACAGAAATTTTGCCATTTGCCAAGGTGAAACACTTACAGCTATGCTTTAAACTGAAAGGTGATGAAACCTTGCTAATTCAAGTTCATAGTTCATCACTACTCAGACTACTGAAAACTGGAATTACTGTAACATTGCTTTATTTTTCTGTAGGTGCTTTAAATAAACTCATGTTTATCTAAAGCACCCTGCTTTTCTTTTTTCTCACATTACGAAGGAGTGTTTTGTCTACAAGAAATAATACACAAGTTAAACAATATCTTCAAGGAGTAGGTATGAAAAATATAAACTTTGTCAAGGAGCTCAAAGCAGCAGGGGGTCAGGAATAGCTTAAACACTAAGCCAGGGCTGTGTTTTAACCTGGCAGGCAGCTGAACACCCCACAGCCATTCACTCACTTCTCCCCTCCTCCGTGGGGTAGTGGAGAGAATTGGACAAAACTTTGTGGGTTGGGGTATAGACAGATTGATGGGACAGAAAAGGAAAGGAAAATTGTAATCATGATAATAACAATAACAACAACTCTGAAATAATTAGAATGTACAGAACAAATGATGCACGATGTTATTGCTAGCCACTCACTGCTCAGACAATTCCTGAGCAGTGCCCTCTGGCCAGCTGTCCCCCAGTTTATATACTGGGGTATATATGGCATATGGTATGGAATATTCCTTGTCCAGCTGGGGTCAGATGTCCCAGCTGTGTCTCCTCCCAACTTCTTGTGCTCCCAGCCCACTAGCTTGCAGGGCAATATGAGAATTTACAGTGTCCTTGACCACTGCTTGGCAACAACCAAAACATCAGTGTGTTATTAACATTGTTCTCATCTTAAATCCAAAACACAGCGCTGCACCAGCTACTGAGAAAAATATTAACTGTCTCCCAGCTGAAACCAGGACACTTTTTGTGTAGGTTACCATAGATCACTCCAGCACAGCTAATTCTTCAGGTACAGGATACTTCTGTCCATGTTGATATATTATATCTTCCTGGAAGGGATACCTTTCCTTCTCTCCTGAACTCTGGAGGTGCCTCCAGAGGCTGAGGCCTCATGCCTCTTTTCCAATCCCTTTGTCAATGCCCATTTCCCTGGAAACAGATCCCAGCTTTTTTTTTTTCTCCATGGCTATCATAGCCCAGTGAATAAGGAAAAGGGGAAGACAAAAAGGAAGAAAGGAGGGTGAAGGAGTGGGGGACACCTTCCCCCACTTTGTCTCACCCACAGCTTGGCTCTCTGAGGAGAAATCATAAATTGTCACTAGTTTCTGAGAGATGGCTGCCAGAGTATGGAGATGAGGGCAGTCTGAGTACAGATACCAGATTAGTCTCATGACCAGCAATTTTGTCATATCAGAAGCCAGTGTTACAAATGACAACAAAATGATAACCCTCAACCCAGCCCCCAGAGGTGACAAACACCACAAGAGCTAACATATACAGCAAGTAGGGTGCTACATAGTGCAACTCTGACAGCAAGTGCAACAGCTCTGTGAGCAAATAAATCAACACTGTGATGAGTGACTATTAAACTAATCTAATGCACGTTTATAAAAATTTGTTTTAAAACACTCTGGTCAGACCTGTCATTATCTTCACCTTCTTGGCACCACGTTGGGTGTCAGAAAAAAGACTGTTGTGGTTTAACCTGTTGTGGTTTAACCTAAACCTGTGGCTTAGGCTGGCAACTAAATACCACAGCTTGCTCAGCTTCTTTTCCCTCTCCCTGCAGGAGAATGAGGGAGAGATTCAGCAAAAAGGACTAAAATTTGTGTGTTGGGATAAAGATGGTTAAATAAGACAGAAGAAGAAGGGGGAAAATAATAATAGAAATAGAAATAGAAATAGAAATAGAAATAGAAATAGAAATAGAAATAGAAATAGAAATAGAAATAATAATAATAATAATAATAATAATAATAATAATAATAATAATAATAATAATAATAATAATAATATATTGATATATTAAATAACCATGCACAGGGCTATTGCTCACCACTCACTGACTGAGTTCCTGAGCAGTGGCCCCAAGCAGCTGTCCCCCCAGTTTGCATACTGAGCATGCTGTCATATGGTATGGGATATTCTTTGTCCAGTTTGGGTCAGTTGTCCCAGCTGTGTCCCCTCTCAGCTTCTTGTGTCCCCAGTCCACTCCCTGGCAGGGCAATATGAGATGCTGAAGAGTCCTTGAGCACTGCTTAGCAACAACTAAAACATTGTTGTGTTATCAACATTATTCTTGTTCTAAATCCAAACCACAGCACTGCACCAGCTACTGGAAAGCAAATTACCTGTCTCCCAGCTGAAACCAGGACACTCAACCACTCAGATGAATCAGTTCCAGAGCAGTGGGCTCCCACTCTAAAAACTGTATAGGGTGTGTACAGTCAGCCACCACAAAGATATTTCCCTTTCTGTCAGAAATGCCACAGCTGCTTATCAGCCCACATTGACAGAAGCCCTCAGAGGAGAGAATGGGAAATAAATACTGAACTAAGCATTGAGCCAACTGCAAGTGCAGGACTGCTGCAGAGAAATGGAGCTGGTCACTGGGAATTGTGTTACTGCAACCATCTGGGTTCCCAAACCTTCAGGAAAAATGAGGGGTTTATGAAAGCGTGATGGAAGGAGCCAAGCAAAGCCATGCATGCATTGCAGCTAAGAGTAGGCATTCAGGGCAGTGGGGCAGCTACTAACATACACAGAAATTATGTTTTCTGTAAGAATCTGTCTGGCTAATGCATTATAGTGTCCAGCTTTTTCACTCAGAGCTCTTTAAAATAAGAACAAACAGGCCACTTTGCTTTTTTCCTGATGTATTACTGCCTAAAATCAAGCAAAAATTGAAATTAAAATGTCTAACTTGTCCCAAAGTTGATCTCTGCTGCAGCAAAATCTCCTCAGTAAGCCTTACAATTTGGTGTGTGCAAACAGACCATATTCAAGATAACAAATGAACATGTAAGTGTGATTCTAGTGTCTTGCTTCTTGATTCTCAAGCAGGAATGTGAGGCACAATGGCTCTGCATACATAAATGCTATAAAATTAGTGCAGACAGCTGGCAAATCATTAATTAACAGCAGTAATGATTTCAAACCAGAGCTCTGGGGACTCCACAGGAAATAGGAAGTACACTGGTCCTGCTTTCATTTATGCCTCTGACCTTGCTTCTTCACCATAAATAAGAAGAAAAAACCAATCCATGTCTGAGCCAGGATATCACACAAGCCACAACCAGTAGTCCTTGAGATAATGCACACTCTGAAGGAGTCTCAGCACAGAAAGCTTTCTTCAAGTACACTCCAGCATAAGACAGATGCAAAAATGACTCTGGAATACTATGCATACAGTGCTAGACAATTAATCACAGAGGCTCTTCTAAATAATTTAAAATTTTTAAAAAATAGATAGGTTTTCTCCCCTTCTATTGTAGCCTAATTTTAACATGTTAGATGATTCATATTGTTCCCTGGATTGTCCCCAGGAGTATCACACAAATGGAACTGCACATAAATGCTAAGCTAATATGTAAATGAGAAATAATCTCAAGATTTATCTATGAACTCCAGCTTCTTTTAGCAAATTAATTCATTGACAGCAGAAGGGTTACTGTCTCTCTGTGAAACATAAGAGGGAAAATGTTGGTTCACAGAAGATTTATTTCCATAATAGACCTAACAGGTCCAATAATTATTATAGTTCACCATGTTGTTCCCGAGTTTGTGCTGAAGATTGCATTCCCTGTTAGCATAAAATATATCTGCAGGGAAAAGACAAGGAGAACAATTTAAAGTGCTTAATATTTTCTCCTGAGGATGAGCTCTACTAGAGTAGCATCTCCATATGCACAAGATGGAAGTGATAATCTGGATATTATGTACTAGTAAAGCTCTGGGGAGCAGGCAAAGAACAGTTATGCTATGGCAATGGAGAAAATGGCTGCCCTCAATGTGCAATTTGTGCTATCCTTTCTACAATTACAAAAAAAAAAAAAAAAAAAAAAAGGAAAAAAAAAAAAGAAAAGTGGTTCTTTCTGTTTTGAGCTGGCAATACTGTGGGTCATATCAGACCAGAGCCAGCCCCAGCCTTTCTGGCACCCTTGGGAAGGTGGGGGTGTGAGGGCAGGGGTTTGGGGGTTTGGGTAGAGCAAACCACACACACACAGATTGCCCAGGGCAGTGTGGGCACCTCCAGATCACCCAGGCTCCACGGAGCTGCAGTTCTGCCACTCTGTGCAGTGAGCACAGCAATCCCAGAGCTGGATGGACGGGGGTGGCAGATGCATGGAATGCCACTGGAGTGGCAAAACCTGTGCCTTTTGTGCCTCCAGGGGAAAAGGCTGAACTGTACACCTGTCCCTGATTTTCTGCATGGGAAACACACCACTTTCCCTGTGCCTCTGCACTGCCATGCGTGTTTGGGCTGGCAAAGAGCAAGAAGGTTTTGCTCTTTGGTATTTTATTTTTTCTGTTGATATGGAACAAGATTTCCCATGGTTAAAAAGCCATGGAATGGGTATTTTGACTTATGGGTGAGGAAAGGGGCTGAATGACAAAAAAAAAAAAAAGTCCTATAAAATGGGTTAGCACCGAAAAAAACCCCAAAAAACCCCAAACAAACAAAAAAAACCACCAAAACCCAAAACAAGCAAACCTGAAGTATTTGTATAACTGTATATTCAAACTATAGACCTGGCCAGGAGATGAAAATTCACCTCGTGCTCAGAGGAAGTGCTAGCCTGAGCTGACACAGCTCGTGTCTCTCTAGGATGTCGTTCATCCCGTCGCTTCCCTTACTCTGTTTCCCTTGAATCCGTTCTGGTTTGCTGCCAGGTGACTCAAAGCAAGGGCTGGGGCAGCACTTGGGGCTGCGTTCGGCGCTCCGGCAGCCCGCAACCCTCCTGCGGCAGCTCAGAGAATTGCCCGGAGCCGGCTCTCCTGCACGGACCGAAACTCAGCGCTGCTGCTCCGGGAGGGCAGAGCTGCCACCCTGCCTGCATCGCTCACTGCAGCCACGCAGGGCTCCGGGGCTACCACCTGCACAAGCCGAGACCGCGCACACTCACGGAGTTTGGGCTGTCTTAAACATTTTATCATTTATTTTTAACGTGACACTTCTGGGGTTTTTTTATTCTGTGGTCTGGCAATACCAGGATGGCATTGACCATCATAAGGACCTGGTGTTTGTAAAGCTATGAGAACATAGGTATTTTACTTTTTGAAGAAGGCAAGATAAGGTTGATAGAAGCCCTGTGATGTGGGGTTCCGGGTGAACAGTCAAGGCACCTGAGCGTGATAGATTCCACCAGGAGTGAATAATTCAAAAAGAATTAGAGGGGCAGGTCTGGAGCTCACAATTATAATGATCTGAAATTAATGAATTCCTTAGCTGACTTTCACAGCACCAAAGTGTAATGTAATTCTGGTCCAGCAGAGATCATGATCAGAAGATCTCTATTACTGCATTTCAGAAGCTCATGGCTTAGAAAAAGCCCCAAACAAATAACAAAACCTAAAGCAAACCACAAACCACAAACTAAAATATTAATTTCAAGTGTTCAACTTGTCCCAAGAGCAGTGTTTATGCCACTAAAAACACCTAAGAGAGAGAGAAAAAAAATCACTTTACTGTTATTATAGTTACTTGTTACTAACATTTAAAGTGTGCTTTAAAGAACTCTTTTTTTCCTTTTTTTTTTTTTTTTTTTTTTTTTTTCCCCATGTCTGGAAAGCACACTTTTTGCATTTACTTTACCTTAAAGTAGAGTTCAGTTCGTGCTTGGTATAGGGAAAATTGATCTCCTGACGTAACCACGAATTATCCCTGATATTTTTGACTTCCCTCTACAGGCTGAACGTTTCTGGCATGTAAGAGCTCTGCTGTTTCTGCCTGTGTTTCTGCTGCTGTTTCAAGGCAGTGCTTTGTATTTCTAAAATTCTTTCTGCAGTGACTCCTGGAGCATTGCAGACAAAGTTCTTAACCTGCTTCAGTGAGGTAAACTCTGAGTTAATATCTACACACCTGAAATTGAGAGAGGGTCACACACCTGGAGGGTCCCCAGGGTCAGAAACAGAAGCCATGAATTACACTCTGCTATCCTGTCCTCATCACCAGGGAGTACAGCCTCAGGTGTAAACCACTCTTGAGTCTCTGCTGCAAAAGATTTCACTTATGGACTCCCCACAGAGTTAACAGCTTCACTCTTTCCTTCTGTGATCAGCTACCTATTTAACATATTGGAGTGGAATAAATAATTGTGGAAGAAAACACCTGTTTCTCTAACATGCGGAAAATGGACATCATCTGCAAAATGTGTTAAGTAGCAATTTTGCAAACCATATTAACTGTAATATGAGAAAAATAGATCTAATCAGATTTCATGTTTATTCATTCTTTGGCATTGCATGAAATACAGTGTATGATTCCTTTAGGGCATAATGCAATGCCTGTCAGTCATTGGGACAACACCCACTTGTTTTATGGTGGAACAGATCTTGAACGGAGCAGGGAATATGATTTAAGACATTCAAAAAGGAAAATACATATAAGCTTTGGCAAAATTAAAAGTGGTTTATTCAGACAGATACCAGTCCCAGATGATGTGAAGTAAGGGACAATGAGTAATTCCATGATAACAAATTATGAAAAAGCCTGCACCAGAAAACATAATTTCCAACAATGTAAATCTAGTCCTTGTTTTACACTCTGATGTAAGTATTTCTATCCCTTATACATGCCTGTATTACCAGTTCTTTGGGGTTTTTTTATTATCCATACAGCTACATAATCCTTTTGAAAGTCCTACTAAGCTGTATCTGTAGAATTTTCTGCCATTTAGTTTCAGACATCTTGATGAACTGTATATCCACAGTAATTTAGAAAGTTAAACTAAACCAGGATTAGAGACACAATAAAATAAGCTGAAACAAATTGTTCAGCAATTAATTTTTCTCTTTGCATTGGCCCAATCCTGCAACTTTATCCATCAAAACTTCTTTTGCAGTTTAGGCAAATTAAATCCCAGGACCTTAAAAGCATATAAATCTGCCAATATCACAGATCCCCAGCTAGTGGGCAATGTTCCTACCTGCCTCAATTTAGGTATGGTAAAGAACCAAGCTGATGCACTTGTGTCACCTTCTCCTGCTGTGCAGCAGGAATCTCTAATAATCTTTATGAATAGCCAGCAATTTATTTGCATATTTTTAAGTATATCTAAATGACAACAAGACACAGTGTCTAGAAAAATACACAATTTAGTCAGAAATTAGCCTTGTTCCGTGGGTCTAGTACAACAATTCAGCTTTCACCTCTGTTTTCAGTGGTTTACCCTGTCATTTATGTCAGCAATAATACAGCAAACATACACAATTCCCCCATTAAATTATGCAAGTAGCAGAAACACCAGAACACAGTATACAAAAATAATTAATAATGTCAGAAAAAAACCTGAAACAAAACAAGCCCCAAGCAAGCCCAAAACCTCCAAACAAAGGCATTTTACACATTTTGAAGTAAAATAAGCACGTATTTTTAATATAAAAATAACTGCCCCGAAGGTGTGCTGTCAAGGGCAGAAAAATATGCATTGCAGACTTGAACATTTCCCTCAGGCACTGCGGGAATTTCATCCATGAATTATACTAACACAGCGAACTTCAGAATGACCAGGTTTTCAACACCACATCCTACAACTGCGTTCTGGGTGTACCTCTAATTTTCTACCCAAGTCTGCTCCCCGAAAACGAGCTACACCCAGCATCTCGTGTAGCTTCCTTTATTGTTCATGATGTGTTTTATTTTTCTCTAGACGGATTTTTTAGTCTTCGTTTGCTGGATCCTTAAGCAGGGATTTTTTTCCTAGTTTAGCAAAAGTTATGAACAGCTTATCCTCGAAGTCCTGATAAATAGCGAGCATTACTCCATTAGCGCTTCCAGGATCAGAGAGCAAAATTGCCTCCCTGCCTGACGCCACGGCTCTCAGGCTCTCAATTAACGAAATGCACGGCACGATTTAACAGTTTGTGTTCAGAATATTGCAGAAAGCCTTCACGGACAGACAGAGAGACATCACACACCACCCTCATGTACAAACTACAGTGTGCTGTGTTGAAAACTGTTGGCTGGCATTCTGAGAGACCCCGGGATCATTTGTGCATTTGCTGGGCCAGATCTGGAGCGAGTTCTGAAGGCACAGCTACAGTCTCAATTTATGCTATTTTATTTCCGCGAAGTGTTTATGTCAGCTGTCAATACGCGTATATTCAAGAAATACTGAGAAAAACAGCTTTGTGAAATATAGTGTCAATGGCGAGAAACAATCTGGTAAAAAAAAAAAAAAAGCAACAACGGGGTGAAGAATGATTATTCACGAATATATATGAATAAACTTTCAGATCTTCTTTAGTCTTTAGTTGGTAATTAAAAGTAAGCCCTTTAACGCCGTGCCTTTAAGACCTCACTGACCACTTTCAGATTTTTGTTCTGAAAGCGACTTGAACGAAAAGGCTGAAACGATCGCTCGAGGCGAGACGATCACTTAAATCACTTCGGATGATCACCTAAATCATGGCGAGGTGAAGCTGGGGCACTTAAAAAAGCACGAAGCTGCCTAGAGCGAATAGTTCTAGTGCTATTTGCTTCTTTTTAAAACCGCATCGGGCAGGCTGGGGAAGGTTTAAATGGGCGCTCGGACGCGCGGAGCCTCGGAGGCGTCTTTCAATTATGGGAATATTTCCTGTTAACGACGAGGGCGGCAATCAGAGCTCCTCACCGCGGCACACGCAGTGATGGATGCGGGGCTGAACCCGCACAGCCTCCCGTGTGTCAGACGTCTCGCTTCACCTGATTGCCCCGCGATCGGGAGCCGCAAAGGGCGGAGCTGGGACCGCCCTCCCCGTTCGGGGGGTTCCATCCTTCTCCCTTTCTTCGGTCTCAAGAACGCCAGCGGCGGCGGGGCGGCACCGGCCCCAGGGGCGGTCCCGCTGTCCCGGGCGGGCTCACGGCCCCAGGGGCGGTCCCGTTCTCCGGGCGGGCTCACGTTCCCAGGGGCGGTCCTGCTGTCCCGGGCGGGCTCACGGCCCAGGGGCGGTCCCGCTGTCCCGGGGGGGCTCACGGCCCCAGGGGCGGTCCCGTTCTCCGGGCGGGCTCACGTTCCCAGGGGCGGTCCTGCTGTCCCGGGCGGGCTCACAGCCCGAGGGGCGGTCCCGCTGTCCCGGGCGGGCTCACGGCCCAGGGGCGGTCCCGCTGTCCCGGGCGGGCTCACGGCCCAGGGGCGGTCCCGCTGTCCCGGGCGGGCTCACGTTCCCAGGGGCGGTCCTGCTGTCCGGGCGGGTTCACGGACGAGGGGCGGTCCCGCTGTCCGGGCGGGCTCACGGACGAGGGGCGGTCCTGCTGTCCGGGCGGGTTCACGGCCCAGGGGCGGTCCCGCTGTCCCGGGCGGGCTCACAGCCCAGGGGCGGTCCCGCTGTCCCGGGCGGGCTCACAGCCCGAGGGGCGGTCCTGCTGTCCGGGCGGGCTCACGGACGAGGGGCGGTCCTCCTGTCCGGGCGGGTTCACGGCCCAGGGGCGGTCCCGCTGTCCCGGGCGGGTTCACGGACGAGGGGCGGTCCCGCTGTCCCGGGCGGGCTCACGGACGAGGGGCGGTCCCGCTGTCCCGGGCGGGCTCACGGACGAGGGGCGGTCCCGCTGTCCCGGGCGGGTTCACGGACG
Organism: Ammospiza nelsoni; assembly: GCF_027579445.1. NCBI lineage: Eukaryota > Metazoa > Chordata > Aves > Passeriformes > Passerellidae > Ammospiza > Ammospiza nelsoni. The sequence continues at coordinate 33,790,481 of NC_080633.1, read as the reverse complement.
AGGGGCGGTCCCGCTGTCCCGGGCGGGTTCACGGACGAGGGGCGGTCCCGCTCTCCGGCGGGCGGAGGCCGCGGGCAGGGCCGGTGGTTGGCGGGAGGAGCGCGGGCCCCGCCCCGCTCTCCGCCCGCCTGCGTCACGCGCCCGCCCACATCGCCGGCCAATCGCGGGGCGCACCGCCCCTCCGAGGGGGGCCGCCCGCCGCCGGCGATGCGCGTCCAATCCAGAGCCTCCGTGCGCGCACCGCCCCCTGCGTATTTGCATCCAGCGCTGCTATTGGCTGCAGGGCACGCGAGGAGGGCGTGCCTTGCGGAGGCGGGGAGGACGGGCCGCACGCCCCAGCGCAACCCGAGACGGCGGCCGCCCTCATTGGAGGAGGGGCCGGAGACGTCACGCTCCGGGCGGTGCTATTCAAATTAGGGACCGGCTCCGCCTCCCGCCCACGCCGCGCTCCGCCCAGGGCGGCCCCGGGCGCTGATTTGCATAGAGGCGCCGCTCTTTGCATATGCATGAGGGGCGGGGCGCGGGGCCCGCCGTGGTTTATTGCGTGCCGGCCCCTGCGGCTCCCCGGGCCCTTCCGCCCCGCCGCGCTAATTGGTGCGATGGGTGGTCCCGGCTCTCCGCTCTCTCCGCTTTCACCTCGGCTCTGTAACCCAAGCCCGCCGCCTCGCCGTTTTTAATAACGCCGAAACCTGGCCCAGATGGGAACCATTAGCGGCCCCAGCCCCTCTTGCTGATCTTTATAATCTTATTAGTTTAATGGGTCACGCAGTGCAGGACCTATTTCCTACGGATCAAAGGGAAAACAAACAGGCTAATATCCCATCGGGCTTCCTCCCGCTACCCCACGGGTGCCGCTGTCGCTGGAAGTGTCCCCCCTTATTATCCCGCACCGGCCGCCGGGTTTAAAAGGCTCCCGAGCTGCTCCCACCCCGGGCGGGGGCTCCATCCGCACCGCATCGCGCCGCGGCCGGTCCATGCCCGGGAATGCCGGTGGCCCCGGACCGGCGCTGGCACCGCCGCCACGCGGGGCTCAGGGGTTTTCCCGCTTCTCCCCGTTAAATCGGGCGCGATTTCCTTCCCTTCGTTTCAACGGTCCGCTTTATCAGATACGCGGGAAACATATTGCCTGCCGCATTACCGGGGATCGCGTTGCAGTATCCGGTGTGGGTTTTTTGTTGTATTCTTTTTTACCCCAAAAAGCCATGAAAGCGGCATCGTATGGGATGGATGCTGGGGCCGAATCGGATACCCTGTGGCTTTGCCCGGCTGACCCAGGGGCGGTGTTTTCCGCTCAGTGGCAAAACGCTTATTTGTAGTCCGAGACCCCCTCCCGCAGCCCCTGCAATAACTTTTAGCACAATAAATTAGATGTACGCGCACTGTGGTCCATTACGGAGGAGTGTTTTGTGACGGCTCCTGTCAAAGGTTACCGGCCCTCATGCAGCCGCATAAAGCGTTTCTCTCGAGGGTAAATATTTGGATTTATTAAAGGGCCTGGAAGAGGTGAGCTATGGTAGGGAATAAAGCCCCGGCTATCCCCGCTCCTTGGCAAGCGGGCCCGCCGCCCGTGCCGGGGTGCTTCTCTTCGCAAACCCTCCGGCACTTACTGCCTTCATCCCATCTCTCCTCTGGCGGGAGGTCCCCATTGTCCCCGCAGAACGTCCCCGGGGGAGTCTGCCAGGGTCCCCCGGAGCCGAGGCTCAAATCAATTAATCTACATTTCTTGCTAAACGTACACACATATACATACACGATGTATAAAATATTTATCTATAAAATACAAATAAAGCTCATGTGAATGCAATACCTACGGAAAAACTAAACCTGTGGATGGAGAGATCCTAAATGGTATAGTTTAACACGCACCGGCGTCCTTTCATGGGTTTGGTGGGAAATCCTTACAAAAAGGGCAGCATGTGTGGGCGTGTGGAAGGGTGCGTGTGTGCGTGCACACGCGCGTGTGTGCAAGGAAGGAAAGAAATGATTTAATATCCTCGCAAATCTCTGGGATTTTATCTCCCAAACTTTAAACGATTTTCCAAGGAGAAAAAAAAAAAAAAAAAGATGATGGATTTTTCTTTAATATCTCATAGAAAATCCATTATTTCCGGTTACGTAGTCTGGCTCGCAAAATATTTAAGACACACAAAACCCCCACTTGTTGAAATATCGGAGATGATATATTGTTCCCCCAGCTCGGAAATTAGATCTCGGTATGCACGCAGGCAAACCCAGACGTTCGCTGATTTATCACTAGGTGTTAATGGGTATTTGTATATACTCCCTTTAATAATTCCTGCACAGGTTACCAGCACACTGAGAACTGGACGGTGAGCGTAGCCACATGCACGCAAGCCACACACACACACAGAGTAAACTTTATTTTATTAGAGACTATTAATACACAAGCCCATAAAAATCTACCCCTATATAAATTTTATGGTAGTCTATGCTTTAAGTGCGCCTGCTTGTTCACGGAAAGGGAATTGATATGATTGTATACACACACTGAGCTTGCCTATTTTTTTTATGTGTGTATTGCAAAATACAGTCAACACTAAATATAAAACGGGTGATTAAAACGCCTATTGAAAAGGTAAATATCCACATAAGGGCCACTTAGGAAATGACAGATGGTACTTTTCCCTATCCATACAGCCAGTGGCGACTAAGCCAGGTTTTGACGCTGTGTGTGTTTCTTACCATATTTTCCCTGGAAACAGATGTGTATTTTATTATAGGAGAACTTTTTACTTTTTTCCCCCTAACCTGCTAATTCCCCGAGTTTATTCGTGCCATAGACAATAAAGCCATAAAGCTGACTGCAGAAATTTGTTTGCCGTAACGACGTGTTATTTGAGTCCCGGCTTTCGGGGCTCTGACACTTGGCCAGATCAAAGAGCCCCCTTAAAAACACCGTGTGATTCAGAGCCGGTGTGTGCGTGTGCAGGGAGCGGAGGGGCAGCCTCGAACGGAAACCAGCGAGGGAAGAGCCCGGAGGCGCCTCCGCGGCTCCCGGACCGCGGCTGGTCCCCCCGCTCCCCAACCCCGCGCCCCGGGGACTCGGGGCGGCTCGGGCTGCTGTGCCCCTTCTCCTCCATGCCGTTCCCAGCACACGCTCGCTCCCCCTTGCTCCCACACTCGCGATAAAAGGGTTTAAGGATCGTTTCCCCGCTCTCTAACCACAGGTTCGCTTCTTGATTTTGGGTGTCTGCCCCTTCGGACTGGTTTTAAAGCACCGCGTCTAATTGCCTGGTATTTCAGTTTTACTACCAGATATCGGCTCCTGAAAAGTGGATTTCAATTACGTGTTAGAGAAGCAATACTAAAAAGCGGCAGAAACCAGAATCCCTCCTCAAACACGTTTATGGGCTCAGACTGCAAAGATCACAGGCTTCAGGTTTTGCCTTCGGTTTAAATGTCCCGGCACGGGAAGTCATTTGATAAACCTTTAAGCTGTACTTCATAATCTTTACTGCTTTATGGAGCTTTCCAAATCTTTAACACGCTGTAACCTTTTCAAGACAGATTGCCAGACAACATTTCGGTGTTAGGTTTACTTAACGCAATTCTTGCGAGGAAGTGAATTTTCACGGTGCCCACATTACCGCTGGGCACTCCCTTTCTCCCGCCCACGCCCCGGCCCCGCGGAGCTGTCGCCTGCCAAGATTTATGAAACCTGTTGATTTATAATATCTCCCGCATGAAGTTTGATCCGTCAGATCACAGCCTACGCGGGCTCTGAGGCTGCCGATGCTGAAGGCTGCTTTTGGGACATATTCCTCCGATTAGCGCTTTCCTGGAGGGGAGGGAAGCTATGATTTATTGCCGTGTTCAGCCGTTTGGGAAGCGAAATTAAGCCCAGAAAAGCTCCATTCCTTTTGAAGTTCACGGTTTGTTTTCCTTACTGTACAGTGCCGGGATCAAAGGCTCGAAACGCCCTCTTGTGTTTACTCTATTTGCGAGGAAAAAGGGAGGGGAAAAAAAAAAAAAGAAAAAAAGGAGTAAAAAGAGGGGAGAAAATAGAGCTGCTTCGGCAATTAAAGCATCAATTTGCCACCGCGGCGGAAATCCAACACCTGGCAGGTCCCGGTGCCGCCGCGGGGGGATCGCGGCTCCCGCCCTCGATCCCGCCAGCCGTGACGACACGGCCCCGCCCAGGTGACGTCACACAGACAGTCTCGGCGGCTGCTTCGGCCTCTATTTCTAAATGAGGGCGGCGAGAGACTCAGGGAGCACCTGGGGCTGTTTTTGTTTTGTTTTGTGTGTTTTCTGTAAACACGCCTAAGGAACCGAAGCCGGCCCCGCCATACCCCATCCCCTGGTCATGCCTCCGCGGCCCTTCCGCTGTGCGGCCCTTGCGGAGCGCCCGCTCTGATTCCGGATCCCCAAAATTCCGGGGCGCGCTGGGACGGGCGGGCGGGGAGCACGGGGCTGGCTGCTCCCTTCCGTGTGTGCCCGTGTGTCTCCGGGACCCGCGCCGCGCTGGCTCCCGCCGCACGTAAATCCCCGGTGCGAGCGCGCTCCCAGCCCGCTCCCCGCTATGCCACCGGCGCTGACGTCGCGGGCTGGCGGGGTGACGTGCAGCGCCCGTCGGTGACGCGGGACGGGTCGCCAGCGGCTTTGGGGAGCGGAGCGGGCGCGGTGCGGCCGGGGCTGAGCTGCGCTCCCGCCCGCCCGAACGCGGCGCTGCCCGTGTGCGCAGCGAGCGAGGGGCTGCCCCGCCTTCGCCCCCGCCTCGTTTTCCCCACTCCGCTCGGCGCTGCCCCGCACGGTGGGGAGCTGCTACGCGGCCCCTCTCCCTCGAGCGTGTCCCGGGGCTCCCACGCCCCCGACTCCCATCCTGAGGGAACGTGCCGTACGAGCGGACCGGCGGCCGGGGCGGCGGAGGGGTACCCGCGGCTTTGCCTCTGCCTCCCGCTGCCGGCCCAGCCGGACGCGCGGGTGTAGCCGGCACAACCGCGCACACCGCGGACACACACACGCGTGTCTCCGCGCTGGGCTATCCCTTCGGAGCGATCCTTGCGGGCGCCCCCGCCGTCACCGGGCGCCGCTACCGCGGGGAGCTCAGCAGCGCCACGCGCGCGCCGGGGCGGGCGGCGCCAGCGCGTGCCACGACTGTGACGTCTGACTCCGCGTGACCGCCGGGCTCCGCGCGCCCCCCGAGCCCCGCCCACTTCCGCTCCCACGGCGGGAGCGCGCCCGCATGCAAATTAGCCCTGATTGACATCCCCTCAGGCAACCAATGACGGAGCTCCTAGAGAGCCATTGGCCGGGGAGCTCTGGCGTCAGAGATGACGTTGTGCGAACACTGACCAATCCACACCACGTATGCAAATGAAGGGGCGCCGGGGGGGTCGCGGGGGGGGCGCTGGAGGCGGCGGGCGCCGCCCCGTGGCCGCGCGGGGCGCTGCAGCCCGGCCCGGCGACACCAGGGCTGCACCGAGCCGCTGCCGTGGGGCTGCACCGGGGCTCACCGAGCCGCTGCCGTGGGGCTGCACCGGGGCTCACCGAGCCGCTGCCTTGGGGCTGCCCGCCGGGCTGGGCACGGAGCACGTACACAGAGCCCAAGCGGACAGGCGGCTGAGCCCCTTGGCTTTATGCTTTATGATTTTTAGCACTTGTCCTCGTCTGACAGGGGAAAAAAATTAAAATAAAATCGGAAACTAAGTCCACAGTCACTCGGGAGCTTCACTGTCATTCCCACCCCGAATTCTGTGTAGGGCGAATTTCCTACCCTCGGCCAGGGGAATTGGCATTTATTATTAAAGTTAATTAGACAAAGCAAAGCAGCTCCGGTTCTCTTTTCCCCGGGAAGGGACGGGACGGGACGGAGGTGTTTCGCGGGTTGGCTCGGTGGCCGCTCCGGAGCCGCTCCCGCTGCAGCCGCCGCTGCCCGAGCCGGCTTTGGGGATGCTCGGGGTCGCCTCGGGGGCTGCGGGACCGGGGGCACCCGTGTCTGGAGCACGGTCCCACGCCAAACAGGCAGACACGCAGCCGGTCGGGCCATCCCCGTCAGCTCCTTTGTGGCGCACAGAGCGGGGTTCGGCCCGAGCTGTCCCCCCGCCCTCCGTCACGGAGAGCCCGCAGCGGCACCCCGGCCTGCCCGGCTCCCATCCCAGTGCTTCGGGTGTGACCCCACGGCGGGACTGCAAATACACACACACACAGTGGCACCGGGGCGCGTTTCAATTTTATACTATTATATTTTATTCTATTATATAGTTTTAGGTGTAAAGAAGGGAAGTTATCCTCTAAAGAGCTTCCCCGAGCCGATGAGCTCACTGGAGCTGCTTCTATCCTCTCCTCGTCCGGGACTGCCGCAGCCAGCCCCGTCCCCGATCCCGGACTGCCCGCCGAGCTCCCGCGGCCGCCGTTCCTCCGGCTCCTGCCCCTCTTCCCATCCCGCTTTCGCGCGGTTTGCGTTTTTCTCTCCGGGGGAGCCTGCAGTCCCTTCGGTTCGGTTTAGCAGACGAGGCACTTTGAGGCCACCGCGTATAGAGTGGAATTTAAACAACTTTTAATGGGCCAAGAACCATCACGCTATGCTTCTGCCCGGCGTGGCAGTGACTCCGAGGTAGAAGGACATAGGACATATCGTGCCTGTGTGAGCCCCTTGGAGCTGAGTTGAGACAGCTCACAAGTGCTTGTGTACGTGGGAAAGCTCTTGAATTCAGAACTCGGCATTTCGGAATAATCCCATGAAGGAATTGCAATGAAAGGATTTTTTCTTTTCTTTTCTTTTCTTTTCTTTTCTTTTCTTTTCTTTTCTTTTCTTTTCTTTTCTTTTCTTTTCTTTTCTTTTCTTTTCTTTTCTTTTCTTTTCTTTTCTTTTCTTTTTTTTTTTTTTTTAGGGGGAGTGAAGTGTGAGAGAGAAAGATATTCTGCTTTTGTGACTTGAAAAAAAAAAAATTAAATCAGTGTGATGCTCCAGGACAGTTTATTCTGAAGTGACCAAGCACAGAAAAAACATTTTTCTTTTCCAAGAGAAGGGAGAAAAGCCACCTTTTTTTGACAAAGCACTTTTACAAATGTGCGTGTGGCTGGAAGAGAGTGAGGCTGCATGTGTGCAGGAGTGGTTAGCAGGGGGATAAAGAGGCTGCAGGCATTGGGAGAGCAGTGATTCCTGAGAACCCATGTGGAGTTGTTCCCCCTCTCCCCCTCCTTGTTCCTCCCTTAAAACCCTAAACAGACATTCCAAGAAAGAGGAAACAATCCTGATTTGTTTTCATTCGAGGTTGTAAAGCAAGACCCAAACAGAGTTAGAAATATAAACCAACTGAAAGATCTCCCAGCTGTTTAGCTGCTGCTTCTAAACAAGCCTGATCTCTTTTTCTCCTTCTCCACTCCCAGATCTCCCTGGCTTGTGGTTTCTCTCTAAATAAGGAAGGTTCCTTAGGGAAAAACTTGCTGTAATTCACTCCCTGAAGAAATGACTGTGTAGTTTGGTGAGAAGTGAAAGGGGCCTTGAGTTGGGGAGGGAAATGAAGATGGTCGCACAGCCGAGGGGATATGTCTGCTATGGTAACAAGGAGAAACAAATGCTACACTTCATTGCACAAGTCTGATTACCCACTGGGCTTGGAAAGAATCTCCTCTCCCATCTCCAAATAATCGGAAATAATTGACCCTGTGCAAAATCGGTCCCCCCTCCCCTCTTTTCCCAGTGCAGTGGTCATTCCCAGGAGCTGCCCTGGGAGCTAAGCGTGCCCTGTGGTGAAATGCATGCGTTTGCTGATGAGCTCGTTGTAGGGTCACTGCTGAACCGCAGCTCCCCACTCATTTTCTCCCCTCCTCTTACTAATCCTCTGTCCCCAAGCCTCTCCCAGTCTTTCTTCAGTATCCCACCGCCTTCCTGGCCTGTTCTTGGACAACCATTTCTTTTGGTTTTATTCAGGCCACTTTGCACCCTGAGGGTTGTGAATACAGAGCCTGTGGTTTTCTAGTCTGTTTTTCTTTCGCACAGAGTCAGAGAATTGTGACTTTAAAAATGCTTTCACTGCATAGTTTGTTTGTTTCTATAGCATGGGCTGCCTGCCCTGGCGAAACCCTAAAACCTTCCCCCCCCAAGCCCTCGGCTTTCTCCTTTCCATGAAGTTGAGGCACTGCAGAAGAATGCTGGCCGGAAAGCAGCCAGATCCGTGCTGGGGGCAGCGAAGCAGGACAAAGTACAGCTCGGCATCTTTCCCACAGTGTCACGTCTGCAAGCTCGACAAGGGAAAGTCGTTCCCTGGGGAAGTACGGGGGGGCTGGGGTGTAAACCTAACAACAAAGCCACCAAGCAATCGACAAAAACAGAAAAAAAGGAAAAATAAGGGTTTCAAACCCCCCCATTTGCCCTCGCCCCCCCATTTTACTGCTGTGCCACAGATTATTTCCTTCCCCACGGATGTGTTTGTTTGGCTTGGGAGTCTGTGCTTGTGTCTATCTGCTATGAGGGGTTACCTTTTTTGCTCTCATTAAGGGAGCATTGTGCAGTGTCCTTTAATGGTGTCCCCAGATCTCAAGAATTGCGTTCCCAAAGCCAAAAGTGCGGGGGTGCTTTGGGGTCGAGGGGGAATTTCTGGTTAGGAGACACACAATGCTTTTTATGTATTCATCTAAACATACACACATGTACACACACACACGTAAATACACGTACACACACACGTCCATATATGGGCGTATGCACATATATGTACTTATATATGTGTGTTATATACCTACATATGTGTGTTATATACTCCTATATGTGTATGTACATATGTGTACACGTTTATACGTACATATATATGTAGATACGTGTATAAAATCGGAGCGGTCCGTGCCAGCCACCGGAGGGCAGCAGACACCGGGGAGCGGCCCCGTTTCCAGCGGTTTTCCGTCCTCCTGCGAGGCTGCCGGGCTGGGGCGGTGGGTTTGTCTAATACAGTGCGAAAAATGGTGAAATTCGGGTTAGTACACCCATTCCCATAGAGAAAAACATGCAATGTTTTCTGCATCTGTGCTTCGATACTTTTTAGTATCGATACTTCTTCGATACTCCCTTAGCCTTAGCAAGGGAGATAATACCTTAAAAAACAAAAACCAAACCAAAACAAAAACATCCCCAAAACATTTCTACAGCTTTAAAAACACCAAGGCAAATTTTTGAAGTCGTTACAACTGTTTTGGGGAGATTTTCACATTGCTTCCCCCACAAAAAACCAGTAAGACAATGCTGGAAAAGCTGAGAGCTGTCTTACTGTTGTCTAAGTGCGACTGTGGAGTCTTATGAAATCCTGGGAAAACATGTGCATTTAATTCAGGAGAGAGATTTTAACACAAAGCAGGCAATAGATACACAAATTGGAGCTGGATACACAGTGGAATGTCTTTTCTGTGAATTTTAATTTTAATTTTCTAACCGGTCCACTTTGTCCAGCTTGATGCTTCTTTGAGTTCTCAGTATCACTCATGTGATGGGGTTTTGAGGCCTCAAATGGCTGCAAAAAGCAAATTTGCCCAGTTGCTTTCTGTAGGCACTTTCACCAGGAACCTGCTCATAAGGTCTGCTTGGGGACCACCATTAGGTGACTTATCAAACCTCAAGAGAGTCAGAAGCTCAGAAAATCAACCCTAGAATAAACAATTCTCACATGAAAAAAAAAAAAATCTGCATCATTTAAACTGTGATTTGTGTCCCAGAGCAGGTAAATTGATCGAATTTTTGTTAGTGATTTCACAGAGCTCTTGGAAAACTGCAGCTCGCTAAAGACAAAACAAACTGGCTGAAATTTAAATTGTTTGTTCTAACAGTGTACAGAAAAATGGTCAAAAGTTTAGATTTTGTGCGTCCTGTATAACGTAAATGGTGTGCTGGAGAGGGCAGACGCGTTCCAAAGGTTCCCTGGCCAGGTCTGAGTGACCGTGGAGCTGAGGGGACTGACTCTGTGATTGTGTATTGAGTCCATAACCTGTGGCTGGAGGTCCTGATCCCTCGGAGCCGGCAATAGCCGCGGGTGACATGGTAACCGCAGTTCCTGTCATGTCACTGCTCGGGGCACAAAAGGCCATTGAGCCCGGGGATGCCGGGAGCTGAATGGGAGCACTGCAGCAGTTTCAGAGCCAGAGTCTCTATACATGACACTCGAGACAGATTCTTTCTTCTCTTTTTCAAAACAAAGGAACAAATGAAACAGGAAACACTCAGCAGAGAAGCTCAGATGCTTTCTCATCCTCTGCCTCTGGGCCTTGCTGAGCTGGATGCAGAGAGAGTACGAGCAGCCTCACTGGGAGCTTGCAGAGAAGGGGCTGATAACAGAGATATGTGATGTGGGGGCATGTATCTGCTCCAGAGGTGCTCTGGCCTTACCCCAAGCCTGGCTGATAAGCAGTTTTGAACCATTTTGCCTATTGGCATTAATGTGATCTTTCCAAAGGGTAGCATGTTTTAGTTTGGACTTTAGTTGCAAGCCTTGTTGTCGACCAGCCAGAGAAAATGACTACTCTGACATTTTGCCTGCGCTGTCATCTACATGCATAAAATATCATCCTGAAAAGCAGACATTCAGTGTTTCATTACCCAGAAAAATAAGCCAGGCTCCCAGCAGAGGTGTGCCCAGGGTGCCCAAGTAGGTATGCGCATGATTCTATCCCCAAGGATTTTTTCCTGACATCCCCAATAATTACTTGTACTTCAGGAAGCACTGAGATATGGCAGTTCCAGCAAAGATTCCTGTTACAGGAAATACTAATGGGAATTGTAGACTCTAATTTAACTCCTGGTCATGGTGCCTGTGTCTTAGATATCTCAGGCCAGACTTGTACTATGTGAATGGAGTCAAGGGAATGGTGCTGATTTAGCCCATTTGGGAAATCTATCCCACTGTGTTCCTTATCTGTTTGCCAACATAAAGCCTGCCACAGAATCTGTGAATGTACAGTGTTTGGGTAGCTTCTGAATAACTCTGGAAAAAAGTTTTCTTATGTTTTTTATAATATGGTCTTGTTGCTGTATTTTTCCTAGATATTAAGTGGAAAATACACACAAGAGGCAGATGCTGATTTTTTGAGTTTGGGAAACCCTTCTCCTGACCAGCTGAGACTGTAAACAGAAATTAATTTGGTGTGAAGATTACAAGCTGCAGCTCTTGGAGGTATGTGAGAATGAGTACTGTGGTCGATGCAAAAGCTTTGAATGGCAGGAAGGGGGAGCAGAAGGGTAAAAAACTCTGCATTTGGAGGTTTTGGTTTGGAAAATAACTAAACTCATGCATTATGGGAGAAAGCTGTCTTTCTCATGAGCCTGAACTTCAGAAACAGTTCTCTCTGAGACTGTCAGAACCATCCAAACAGACTTAGGCAGGACTTGCATAGTCTGGGGAGACACTAAGTATGGAAACCATCTTGAAATTGATGCTGAGAATAGGATACTGCAAATGAGCAAGTTTAGCCCCCTTCTCTGTGCCTTTGTCTTGGCAAGGAAAACTTGGTGGCCCAAAGGTGACAATCCTGCAAGCCCCGTGGATACAAAGAGAAACACTATGCTTTCCACTTCCACAGGTGTCCCACAATAAGATACATTTCTTTCATGTCTTTACTGCCTATTTAGATCCCACTGGTGATATCAGATGTCACAAAATATTGTTCTGCCCACCTTCTTCCATGTGCCCATGAGCATGGAATAACTAGGATTTGCTTACTGTTATACTCATGTTATAAAGTAAACAGCAGCTTCAGAGAAGAGCACCTTCCAATTGCCTTGCACTAAGTGTAAGAAACATCGTCCAAGGACTCTTACTGTGACCAGGCCCAGGGCATGTCAGGGCCATGGATGGACCGGGGAGCTGTGCTTTCCTCTCTGCACCAGGAATGGTGGGGAATGTGTTGCCGTTGTATACACACAAAGAGGAAGGTTCAGGTCCTCCAAATGAAAGGGGATTGAGAAAGTAGCTTTTCCATCCTAGAATTCAGCTTCAGGGATTCCTGAAAATGCATGGGGGACCAGGACTGTACCTGTGTACATACAACCCCAATCTTCTCCTAGGTACTTAATTGTGAAAGTTGTGGCATTTTTGTGCGTGTGTGCGCACTTTTTTTCTCCAGCTGTTTGTCATTTTTGAAGGCTTCAGAGACATGAGTCCCCTGGAATGCCAGCTATGCTTCTCCCACAGGGAAGCAGCAGGAGCCCCCTTTGGGCACCTTGCCCAGCACAAGTCACAGAGCCCCAGGAGGGAGGAGGGATGGGGAAGGTGACGGAGAGAAGAGCTGTGGAGAAGAAAGAGTGATTTACAAAAGAGGTGATTTGAAGATTTCTCTGCCTCAGGAAGTTTAGTGCAAATGGTATTGACTGATGATTACCAGATAAGCAATAAGTCTAGTGTCCGGGCATGGGGAGCGTTTTCCATGTAACTCAGAGGAACTCCATTTCACTGTAAAGCAGGATTTCTTTATGTCTTTTTTCTTGTCTTCCTTCTTGTCTTCCTTCTTTTTCTCTTCCCTTCCATGGGTCTGTGAAATAAACTAATTTCACAGATTTCTTCAAATTACCTATATTTCTCCTTGCTTTCAGAGCTGATGCTTCTGGAAAAGGAGGTGGAAGATCCCATTGCAGTGTGCAGACTGCGATGTCACCCCAAGAATTGTGGGTGACTCCCATCTTGTGATGAGGGTTTCCATGACCCTCTGCTCCCCCAGAAACTGCTGTCCCTGAAGTGGCAGTGCAGGAGCAGCAGACAGAGCCTGAAAGCATGAACAAAAAATCTCTTTAACCCATAACTCACCCCCTTCCCCTACCCGGCAGGTCTCTGCTTGAAGGATTTACTCAGCCCCTCAGTATTTTTTTATTCAGGCTGATCATCAAGTGCAGCGATCCCTAGAAGGGTGTTTTGTTTCCTGAGCAGGCAATCTTCAGCATGGTCAGACTTCAACATCCCTCTGACATAAACTTTCAGACCTAATACAGTGATATATTCACAGGTTTAAGGGCAGAGCAGGTCTCCAAATGAGGGGGAGAGGTTAAAAATAATAATAAAAAAAGGCTTTTCCTTTCACGTAAGAACTGGCTGATTTGTGGTTTGGACGCCCCCACTAGATACTGAACAGAGGGCATGGAAAAGGTTTGTTTGGCTTGAGCTCCTCTTGTAGCTTTTGGCAGGGCTGTGGTCCCGGCTGGTCCCCCGCTGGCCCCGCTGCCTTGCTCTCTCCAAGGTGTTGACAGAGTTTTTCAGCTGCACCAGAGGCCACAGATCCCACGTCAGGCTCTGAGATACACTTCTTGATAAACACATCTGCCTCCGGCGATTGGCAGCGCTCTTTCTGGAAAGGAAAACAAGAAATGGCTTTGTGTAAACAGGCCCAGCGGTGTGCGGAGTGCGGCCCAGCACGGCTGTGGGAGCATGGCCACTGGGATGGGGAAGTGGCCATTTGCTGACAGGGCTCTGGCAGGGGCTGTGGCTTGCCCACCTGCTCTGCTGGCTGCCCTCTGCAGGGGTATGGGAGCTGGCTGGGCCATGGTGACTGCCCTGGCAGAAAGCATGGTCACCCCACCATCACCATGACTGCCCCATCGTTACTAAAATGATTCCTGTGGATATGTGTCTGTGTAACTTGGTCCTTTAGCCACCCTCAGTCTGAAGTGCTGTCCAGTGGTGGCTGTTTACCCTGTCTGTTGAGATCACTGATGGCACTCGCAGCCTGTGGAAATGGGCAGAGAAAAGTCTTGATGAGGCAACATGGCAGTTGAGAGGGCAGAAGATATCCTTAGCCTCAGGGAAATGCCCTCCCTGCTTCCCATTCCTGCTCCCCTTTGGTGTTACCTGATAGTAAAATTGAACAATCATTAAGGTCAAGAAAGACCTATAAGATCATTGTGTTCAACCATTAACCCAACACTGTCGAGTCCTTTTGAACATTTCCAGGGATGGCGACTCCACCCCTTTCCTACGCATCCTATCCCAATATTTGACCATCCTTTCAGTGATGAAATTTTTCCTAATATACTATCTAAAGTAAAGTCATGCCCCCATGGCATGACTTGAGTTTTTTTCCTCTCATTATCCAGGAGAAGAGATGGACCCCATGAAGAGGTCTGTGTTTGGAAGATAACTGGGAGAAACATAATTTCTTGCTGAACATGAGTGCTTTGCAGAAGTATGAATAACAAATCCCTGATTTCTTGTGCCCTGAACAAAAGAATGGGCATCTTAAGCAGAAGTAACAGGGTTTGGTCAGCATTAGCCCTGCCCCAGCAGGGAATGGTAAATTTCCCTATGTGCCTTTTGAAAATGGGATTTCCTTTTGCACATGAATACAGATCCCAAGTGGTGTTTTTAGCACCAAGTTTTGTACTGCTGTAGCAGTGCAGTAGCAATTGCTAAGCTCCCTTGCTGTTTGCCAGGAGACCACAGAGTGGGGAGTGTTTGAAAACCAGTGCAGCTCCTCAGAGCTCATCACCTCTCCTTCTGCCATCTCCCATGCGATTGTTGTTGCAGACTGCTGTAGGAAAGAACCATTCACATCTCTCAGTCACTCCTTGAGGCTGTGGAAGATGACTGTAAGATGCTTTCAGTGCAGTAGAGTCTGGCATAAACCCAGTCTGTAAATGCTTGATCTTTCTCACTGCAAATGCTTCAATCCAAGGCTGATGGCATTTCTGTTCAACAGACAGTACTGAGTCTGACAATTGTTTGTCAGGAAAACACAGACTGCTTAAGCTATAGACACTGGATAAGAATCTTGAAATAAAAAAATCAGTGGAATTAAAATAAAAATCTAGAGCAGATGTTGAAAGACCCCTCTTTCCATATTTTATCCCCTCTGAGGGAAGAGAGTAAAAAAACCCCATTCTGCACAAATGCATTTTGGAGAAGGAAACGGCTTCCTGGTGGGGGCCTTTCTTTATGTCCTGGAACTCCTGAGGCTGTCTGCTGTTCCCTGGTTAGTTATCAGGACAGACTGGGGCACAGCAGCCAAATGCTGCAGTGCATTCTCCCCCAGGGCTCAGGGTGTTGGACAGAGGTGCTGGGGACTTTTCCCTTCCCAGCTGAGTACACGTGGCAAACTTCACTTTGCAAGCACACATTTGTAAGGCTTCCTCTGGGGCCTGTGATTTTCCTCTTTCTGAAGTGGCTGGGGAGCAATAAGCTTGAAGGGCAGGGTGTGTTCAGAATATACTGCTCCTTTTGTATATTCTCCCCTTTCTTAAATCAGAGCTTGATTTAAAATGCTGTGGCTTGAACAAATCAGTGCAAGGGAGAAAAATAACACTGTGGGGGGTAAGAACAGAGCGTGGTTTCATTCTCAGTCATACTAATCATCTGCCTTTACAACAGACTGCAATATGTTCGAGGGAGTGATTTATCCCTCAGCACTGCAAGGTGACTTTAATAGGAGACTCCATCCTTCCATCCAGAAGCCCTCATCCCTCAAATGTCTTTTATTCCTGTCAAATGTATTTTCTTCCTATAAATTCTCTTGCACAAACTATACTTTTGAAGCAATGGGATTGTGCATCAAGTGCCTTGTAAACAATTGATGGCTCTGGCCGTAGTTTGGGATAGGAGTATGTGAGGATCAAGGCAATCTGGGTGCACTGGAATGTGAACGCTAATCACCCCTCCCCATCTATGCAATTAGCAAGATCACTGTGCCTTGTAGTTTTGCTTCTATAAGTGGAAAAACATGTAGGCTCTACCCTTTTTTGGTTTTTTTTGTTTTGCAGAGAGCTGGTGTGGCTGTCATGTGTTGTTACCTGTTTGTCAAAGGAACAGCAGTGGTGTTGTACAACACTCTGGATGCAAATAAGGGAAAGGATGCATGCCTTGGATTGGTAAATGGAGCCTCTGTGTTTGCTGTGACCTCTTCTTCCTCAGCTGATTGTGGATCATAACGATCGCTGCCATTTGGACAGGAATAATTAATGAGATAAGTGTAGGTTAGTGGCTTGTGAGCAGCCAAGGGCAAGGCTGCCTGTCCATTTCAGCTCAGCCTAAACCATGGGGGCACTTCCTTCCTGAGTCAATAGTGATCCTGTAATGCTAACAAAAGACCCCCATTGATCATTGCCCTCTGGTAATTGCTGCCAGTGTGAGCCTGCCTCTCACATCTTGTTGACATCTCTGGGCAATTTGACTCAGCCCCTTAAAAGGTCTCTGCAAAAGAAGCAGGCTGAGATCTGTAACGGGGTAGGTCAGGAATGTAAGGACAAATGAATTCTTCCACACAGATGCCAGGGCAGGGTACACACGAAGCTCCAAGTCCAAATGCTTTTATGGTGTTACAGGAGTAACACATCTGTCTCCATGTCCAGCATCAGTGCTATTTTACTTCTAATTTATCTCACTGGGACACTTGGCCAAAAATGGGACATTTCTTTCTTGTGAGGATTTGTGTATGTGCAGAATACCAGCTTTGGCTTGAACCAGACATAAGCCAAACCAACATTTTTTGGGGGGAAACTGTACCCTCCTTGAAGCTGGGGATTTCCCATGTTCTTTGTTTGAAGGAGTTCTCAGGAGGTTCACTGGGGATTATGGTCTAGTTATGGAGACCTGGTGTGAGCTCTGTGGTACATATACTTGCTTTGACATTTATTTTCATGGATTGTCCTGGGTTTGTCTGTACCCTGCTTGTAAACAGAATTCCTGGGCAAGACCGGAGATAAAGGACTTCTATTTCAGTAACATTCTGAGGAATTGAGGCAGAGGCTGCAAGACAGAGGCTGCAAGAACTTTGTCTTGGAACATTAATGCAAACAGATGCTTTGGACGAAACATTGTGGATACGAAGGAATTACCCATCAGCTCTATCATCTTGCTTCCTTGATGCAATAGAGACTTCTGTCTCTGATACGTCCTTCAGGAAAATTAAAGAACAAAGTATTATTTCAAGTGAAATTCACCACTGGTTGCTGAAAGAAGAAGACAGAAAATAAATCCAGTGAGAAGCACCCCTGTGACTCCTGCACAGAAGCAGCATGGGGACAACAGCCACTTCATTCAATGGCTCTGGGATGCAGAGGGGTGCCCCAGGCAACTGTGGCCAAGGCAGACTTGGACAACCACTCTATATGAGATGCTGTCATGAAGGAAGTATAAGTCCATGATGTCTTTCCAGCTTGGGGGATGGAAGATTGGTCAGAGGAAATAAATTTCTTACTCAAAAGTTAGGAGCTGGGTCTTTCATGGAAATTGCACATGCTGTTTTTCCTTCTGGGTTAGCTGGTAATGCAGCCCTCCAGCAACTGATGGTTGTCTTGCATCTGATGTGCAGGTTTGATGTTCTAGTAACACCAGATGACACATTGCCCTTTACAATATCATTGAATCGATAAGTGCAGACCTTGTTTTTTAAGTACAGCTGACATTGTCTTGCCAAGGACTCATGTAAAACAGATCTGGGTAATACTGTGGTTCAGAAATGACAGCTTATATTAAAAGAGAAGCATAAGGCTGAAGCTTTACCACAGGATATTGGTTTTCTACACATTCTAGCAGGGTAAGATCAGTGTCTCATCTTGCCAGTGTGGATAAACACAGTAACACACTATGTGCCTCATGGAGATCTTTTGAAGGACGCTGGAAAATTAAGGGATGTTTTCAGCTGCCAGAATTCCTGCAAACACTTCAGGAAGAGATGCTCCAGTACCCATGGCCATTACCTTCCATTCCCTCCCTCTTGCACTATTGTTTGTTGCACTGGTACCATCCAGTGCAGCCTCTTAAAGGAGTATTTAGACAAAGCCTTGTTAAGGTGAGAGATGTCTTGCTCTGTAATACCTTGAAGTGGGGTGTTTCTCAACACCCAAAACATGGCTTTGTGCTGTCCCAGCCCTTGGTTATTCCATTTTTTCTGTCCTGCCCAGTGTGACTTGGCATCTGTGTTAAACTCTGCTATTCACCTGCCTGACCCACAGTTAATTCTGGTGCTTCACTGTGGTCCAAGAGATGTTCTGGGAGAATCCAGGGTGGACAGAGTAAACAGATGGACCTCAGCCAGACCCTTAAGGTCTGACTGGTCTGTGAACATGTTACAGTGCTCCTCTGTTGTCAGTAGCACACTGAGATTCTGCCACAGCCTTCTGAATCAGCCCACTGAGAACTGCTCAGCATACAGGAATCTTGAGACAAATTCCCTACTGAAGAGCAAGAAGACTCTTTTCTTCCCAAATGACACTCAAAAGTAAATATGAGCCAGATCATCATGGTCAGGCTTTCAAATAGCTTCCCAGGTCCAGGAAAAGTGCTGCCATGTCAGTGTGGCTCCTCGTGCCTCTCTATCATACTGCTCAAAATGGCATACCTGAGAGTTTGGGAAAAAATAAGTGGATATCTCTCCACTCAAATGATAACCCCAGAGCAGAAAGACACTTCTACTCTCTGTGTCCTGCCCTATTTCTTCCTTGAGCTTTTTCTCTACCCTGTCTGATCAAGTTCTCTCTTTCTCCCTACCTCACTGCCTGACTCAGTGGTGGCTCCACAAGGGTTACTAAATAATTCTTAGGAAGATATTTTAAATGGAGGAGCAGATATAGAAACAAACAAGCTCTGGAGTTATTCTTCTGGTGCCCAGTTTCCTTCATGTCTTCAACTTTGATCCACTGCAAGATATGATGAGGTGACTCACCTTGGACAACATATTTTTTCAAAAAAGAAACTTTCAGGAATTCTCAGTTCCTCCCCAGCCTTATGGATTTTTACAGGAGTTGATTTGCTTTGCAGTGAAAATTATTGCAGGTGTTTCAAAGGGAGCCAAAGCCAAAGCCAGAGCTCTGATACTGCCCAGCATTTGCTAAATCTTTGCACTGTCTGCTCATATACCCTGAAGTTCTCTTTCAGTCCTGCCTCATTTCTGAAGCCATGGTCCTGGCAGTCACAAAGAAATTGCCTTTTGCCACAGAAGAGAAATCAAGTCCATATATGAGGCTCTTGAGCAGGAATGGATGTTGGTAGAAATGAGGGCTTGGATATTTAAATCACGGTAAAAATTAACCAGGTGCTGCCCCGGGGCTTCACCTATATACTGCTGATACTAGTCTCAATGTAACATCCTTCAAAATATCTCCAGAGCATTATGGACAGTTAGTGGCCTTTCTTTTACTGCTTTCTTTTTAGCAGTGTGCTGAAACCCTGTTTTTTACACTCTTCCCTCAACATCCTCACAGTGAGATCCAGCCCTCAGTTCCTCCACACCTACACCTGACTCTGGGAAATAATGGGAAGGAAAAAAGCCATTCTGTAGACAGTGGTCTGAAAAGCAAAAGTTCATCTGGTTTTAATACTTTTTCCTTTTGGCTATTGTTTTTGGTCACTGACTAACGCAATCTTGCTACACAGCTTAATCTGTGAGCATTATTTAATTTTGGGGGGTCTTCTGCCTGGATGGAATTGTTGCCACCAAGTCCACAGGGCCATTATAGGAAAGGGCAGGGAAGTCCAAGAATCTCTTGGCATGTGACATGGGACAGTCTGGGAATGTGGCCACTGGGAGCAGAGAACACATGGCACAGAGATAACCAAGGGAGTCGTGCTATGTAACAGGAGATTTGGTTCTCTTTGATGAAATCACAGGTTGTGATCACATTCTGGATAAAAATTTACTTGTTTAATGAGAGGTATAAATATATGGAAACCAATAATATTTTCCTGAAATTTTATAATTTGAAATTTTATTCGCAGACACTTTTTTCCCCAAAGAAGAAAAAAAATGAGCACTTTAGAATCAGACACCATCCGATGGCTACTTTAGAAGTAAGGTAGCTGGTCCTTCTGGAATACTGATTCCTTGATCTTTGCATAAACTTTATTGGGAGCTTGGACGTAAGCAAACAGGAAAATAGGATACAGCCTGGAGACACATTTTTGATACTTTTCAGTATAAAAATATGAACTAGCATAGAGATTTTTCAACACCAGAATACCACAAAAAGCTTGCAAAACTTAGTAAAGTAAGGAAACAATAGCAGTCCATTCACAAAATGTACATGAGCTATTCCTGCAGAGAAGCAAGACCTACAAAAAATGACCCATGAGTGGGAGGTCCAGGGTGATGTTTGAATCCTTGAATACAGAAAAAGAAGCTTTTGGCCTATGAGTCCTTCAACCCATGTTGGTATGATTAGGACAGACAAATATCAAAGTTAAGCCAAAAAGAGGGAAACAAGATGGAAAACAAGGATAAAAACTGGTTGAGTTTGAGGATAATTTTTGTGTGCATTTGTATTTTGTTCAAGGGGAAACACTTAGAAAAGATGTAGAAATATTTATATTTGTTTAGACTGCATCAAGGAAAATGCAAAAAATCAGACAGCCTGAGTAGGGGCAGAAATGAAGGTTTGTGGAGCTTAGTTCTGTCCCAGCTGTCCCCACATCCTCCAGCCCACCATTTTCTGTCCTTGTGTGCCATCAGTGGTGGGTGTTATCCAAAACTCAAGATTGCATTATTGTGAAAGGTCTGTGAATGTGGCCAGCTTTCCAACACTTGGAAAGGATTTGCATCTGTTGAAAATGTGGAAGAAAGGTGGCAAACAGCAGTGACGCTGTAGCAGAAGTCTTGCATTAGCAAGTGCATTTATATACACTTGTCTTCACACCACTGAAGCCTAAATCTCCAGAAATGAGTGACTGGCTTAAAAAGGCCTGTAATGTGAACATCATGAAATTGATTTTCATCAAAGACAATTATCTGGGCAGCGTTCTTTGGTGGATATGTTTGTTTATGGTGCTCGTGATCTAGATGTGACTGGATGTCATTAACCATCAGGGAGTACGAAAAGGAAAGAACAGACAAGGAATTTGGAAAGGAAAGAGCAGAATGTGTCTTATTCTCAGCATGGTGGCTTTTAACCCCTTGATGAAAGGAGCCAGAATTTCCTGGGACTCAGGCAGCAATTCTGGTGCCAGAGCTAAAGGAGACATTGAGTTTATTTTATTTTGAGCAGGTTTCATGAATTGATCTTTGGCATTTCACACCGATGATTTCCACTGCATTCTCACACATCCGAGAGCTTTTTCCTCCCCAACAAAGGTAAAGCAGAAATGCTCAGTTTGAATGAAGACTAAAAGTAAATCCAACCAGGACAGAAAACAAATGGGTTCTTCCTTGAAGATATTTATCATAGTTCAGTGTTTTGTTTTGCTTTCACTTATTTTTAGGTGCAGTTTAAAATGCTGATACATAACACATTTTGCACTGCTCAGTTCAGCTATATTAGAGCTCTCTGCATTTTATGCTAAACTTTGAGGCTACCCAGGAAAACAGAATTGCCTGTGCCTACTCCCTGCTACCACCTCCATCCACATTCCCTTTAAATTGAGCAGAGTTTCACAAAAAGCTTTGGCTCCTGAGACATGCAGAATTGCAGCAAAATGAACTCGACTTTTTGGCTCTGCAATGAAATCTGAAAGCTCCGGAATTTTCTCCTGGTTTCAGCTTTCACAGGGGCAGTTCCATGCAGCTTGAGTCCTTTGAGAAGTGCCAGGCTCCTAATGAAAAGGAGGTGGAATTGCTAGTTGAGGTTTCATGAGAAGGTGGGAGGGAAAGGAGAAGTGAAATTCTGCATTACCCAGAGCTTGTGCTGACAGATGAATTAAAATGTAAATCTAGGCTAAGGTTTCCAACACCAGGGCATAAAGTTAAGCTCCTGGTTTCTCCTCAGTCTCTTAAATAAATCCTAATTTTAAGAAACCCTCACTGCCCCAGCATTCCCCTGCAGAAAATTTAAACAGGGTTTTAGGAGCATCCAGTTATAAAAACCTTGGCCCAGCTTTCTGAATATATGCCACTGTAAATCACAGCATGATTTGCAGTTAAAAAGGGGAAGGAAACTGCAGCTTTAAAATCGAATGAGATGCTGTTCTTGTGTTCAAAGTCTTTGCAAAGTGTGAAGAAAATATTCAAATCAACACCAAACCAAAAGCAAGACTCAAAATAAAACTAATCACCAAATCCAGAGTGTGCAGATGTGTTCAAGAGGAAAAAAAAAAAAAACCAACCCAAAAAATAACAATAGAAAAACCTAAAGAAAAATAACATTCCCTTGAGTAAATCCCTATATTGAGATCTTTGGGCAGGTCCGTTTCTCTGTGAGACAAGGGGCAGGAAAACAGAGTCTGACTTCAGTTTTGGTGCTCTGCAGTGGATTGTGCTGCTTCTCCTGTCTGTCCTTTGAGGAGTAAAAAAGAAAAAAAAAAAAATCTGAGATTAATTTAGTGAACCAATGAAACTGAGTTGAGCAGATCTACTGAAAAGTGCTGCTGCTCATTTGGTCTCTTTGCCTGGCCCAGAAATGCCCTTGAAAATGGCATTCCCTGTCCCTAGACAGGGATCTCTGGAGATTTCTGCCTGGCCATCTCCCGTGCCGGGGTGAGGCACACAACAAACAATGCGAGTGTGCGTCTTTGATGAGGCCAAAATATTTCATGGTCACATCTCTTTTGAAATGTGCTGAGATGATTTGCTGAATCAAGATCCAAAAGCAGTTTGGGATGCTTTTTACTGGGCTAGTGAGAAGCTGACTGAAATAAATAACAGGTGTCTTTTCATATGCTGCGTGGATGGCAATGAGCCCTATCAAGTGGCTGCTCTGCAGCAGGGTTTGGATAGCATTTGCTGATCCCTCATTCCACTGGGAGGATTGATCTGCCAGAGGTTTTTTTGGCAGGAGCTTGCCTACTTTGGAATGTAGAGAGCATGGGAGAATCTTCAGTGGCTCGGGGTGGGTATGACACTTTGTAAATGAGGTATTTTGTTAAGTATTTTACTTATTATAAACATCCAAAACTAAGATTCTTTTAAAAAGAGGAAGGAAATAAGGTCAGGAAAATGCATATATAATTACTTAGATGTCTTTGGAATGAGGTCTTCTGGCAGCAAAAACATGACATAACATTTTGCAAGGGGAGTGACCATTGTTTTAAGACAATTAGGCCCATTCCAGTCTTGTCTGTAATTTTCCATGGATAGTTATATCTAGAGTGACAGTTTCTTCACCTCTGCAAGGAATATAGTATTGCAAAAACAAAGCAGCTAAATAATCCTGCTTTATTTTTTTAAAATCAAGAATGTTTTTAAACTGGGCAGTAATAACCCAGTCCGGCAACAAATTCTGGAAAAAAGTCCATGTTGAGTTCTGAAAAGTCACCAAATGCTTCATCTTGTGAGGCTGGAAGGAGCTGTGACTCTCTGTGCCATGTATTACTTTGGGCTGGGAACTCGACTCAGTTTTAATCTGAAACAGCCTTGTGTTCTGCTGCACATACCAGCAGCTGAAGGCTGCATTAAGCAGCAATGCAAGCCCTCCTGTGCTGGGATGGAGGGAAAAATCGGAATTTCTGCCTGGGACCATGAGGAATCCAATGCTGGCTCAGCTGGCCAGATGCTCGGAGAGGTGGTGATCAGGAAAGAGAGGGTTTGACACCGGCTCCTCAGCAATGTGTGCAAAGCCAGCCCAGCAGCATCCCTGCCAGGAGAGGTGAAACCTGAACAGGTAATGGTGTTGGGAAAAATCTTTGCAGGCTGAAAAGGATCTGCTGCTGTCCAAGACAGGAGGCTGTGCTCAGCTGTTCCGGGCTGGGAGCCGCTCACTGTCCGCACGTGGTGGTACCTTTATAATGGTTGACTTTACAAGATGCAAAAACTGACTCTGCTCACGGGTCATCAGCTCATATTGGCTAATAAAATCCACACTCTGCCCACAGGCACTGCTGGCCAAGGAGCCTCCTTGGTTACGGCTGCATAAAACGGTCCCATACTGTTTGGTGCAGCTGTACGTTGGGGAAGGACATTTAAATTTGCCCATAAAAGATCCATTACTTTACAGCAATATTAAAAGAAACCATTTATGAGTGTTAAATCTTTATTTAAATATAATCCTTACCATGTGTTGGGTGGAAAAAGGCAGCAGCCTGTAACATAAGAAAGGTATACTCAGTATGTGGGGCTTTAAAAGTTTTCCAGATATTGTGGGGGGAGAGGGAGGTCTGTTTTGGTTGGGGGGAGTCCAATCTCTGCCTGGCCAAACCATGCAAGAAATTTTCTATTTATTTATTTATTTGATCATTCAGAAACATAATGTTTGCCATATTCATGTGTCTGAGCTCTGTCATAAGAGGGAACTGAAGGAGTGAGCTCTTCTGCTCCCCGTCCCACCCACCCCAAATATCACCTAAGGCAGGGTATGTGGCCAAACAAAGTGGAAGTACCTGTGCCCTCCCCATATCTCCTCACTCTTATTCTTGGTCTGCATATTTGAGTTCATCACTGGTGCTGTGTTCTCCATATCTTCCACACCGCCTGATCTCCCCCTAGCACCAGCATGGCCTGGTTTTCCTGTGTTGACATCTAGTGCTCTGCTGCTAATACTCCGTGATGGATTGCCCCAAAAGCCACCTTAAGCTCTCGCAAACCTCTTGCCAAGGCTGCCAGACAAGGCAGGAGCTCCCAGTCAGTGTTCCTGAAGCCAGGCTGGGGTCCTATTGCCGCGCCTGAGTGGGCGCAGCTGGTGAGAGAGAGATGGTGAATCTTGTTTCTTGAATCAGAAGGCTGAATTTATTAATATAAGATATAATACATTATAGTTATACTAGAAATAATAAGGAGAGAGGTTTGCAGAGCAGCTAGGCTAGCTAGGAAGAGATAGAAAAGAATCCACAACAAAGCTGTGGCCAAGGACTCAGTCCCCTGGCTTGCACTGGTGATTGGCCCTTAATTATAAACATAAAACATGAACCAATCACCAATCAAAATAGGTGCCCCTGTTGCATTCCCCAACAGCTGATAATAATTGTTTACCTTGTCTTCGGAGGCCTCTGGCCTCCCGAAGACACAGAAATCCGAAAGAAAGGATTTCTGTGGAGAAATGTCTGCGACATCGTCCCAGCGTTACAGGGGCAGTGGGGAGAGCGCAGCTGGAGCAGCTGCTGTGCAGGCAGTGCAGGCAAGGGCTGCGCAGCTCAGCCTGCCCCTGCCGTCCCTGCACTGCCCTTCCAGAAAAACACAGGCACCCACGGTTGCTGCTTCCTCACCCTTCCTCCCCACTCTGCCTGCAGCCTCTATGACATTTTTATAAAACTGGTTTTCACCAGGAAACTCGGTTTTGACATCATCTCTGAAAGCTTCCTTCTTTTGGGAGAATTGCAACATTTTTGTCAAGAAAGAGAATAAAAACTCAGTCAAAACTCATTTGAGTGAGAAACAAAAATTTTTTTGAAAGGAAACAGCTGCTATATTTTATTGTTTTTTGGGGGTTTTAAAAATTATTATTATTGATTTCCTGATTTTTTAAGAGGGAAAAAACCTGACCTATGTTTTGTTTTTTTCCTTCGTGCTTGACAAAATTTTCCCTCAAGAAAAATATTTGATCATCTTTTCTTTTGGCTATCAATGCTACTGGAGACAACTCATGTAGAGAGACAGAAGAGGGAAGAGCAAGAAAGATTCTTGCAACCTTTTCCTTTTAAAAACATTTATTCAGAAGAGTGTGGAGATTTCTTCAGAACCTGTAGAGCAAAATACAGCAGTGGCCTTTTTATTTTTTCAAATCTCCAAAACAACTGAGAAGATCTTTTCCTATTGACCCAAATAAATCATATCCTGCTAATCTAATTCATACTGAGATATTAGAAAAACAGGTGGATCCTGTTATCCTGAACCAGCTTACCCTAGTATCTATGTAAATATTAAACTAAAAATCTGTGTACAGCAACACTGTCATTTTTACTTAGCATGGCAAATCTTGACTGCACACTAACCATATTTTTTTCCTCAGCATTCACATCTGAAGCCATTTTCATTCCTGACCAGAAAATTAAAAAAATACATTGCATGCAATATGAAGAATAACTTTTCCCAGATGAAACATAGGGTGAAATGAAAAGAAGAAAGAAATATAATTTTTGTCCAGTGTTCATTCTGTAGTGATGCATTTGTGTTGTAGCATTTTTTTTTTTGCTTTTTGTGTAGCATTTTTCTTTTTGTTTATATCTTACAAATATTACAGCAACTGAAGGGAAAATAGCAGATAGGGTGAATAAAGTTTCCTTATCTGGATTTGTAATTAGAATTGGAACAGGACATAAACATGGACCAAACAAGCAGAAAAGGGAAAATAGCAAACCTTGTTAAGTGTCATGCATGTTAGTACAAAGCATTTCCTAATGCAGTGTTGATAAAAGCATTGTTAACTTTTTCCAAGATAAATTCTTATGCTGGAATAACCATCTGTTACGCAATCAGCACAAATCAGTGGCAATCTTTGGATCGGGCCTTAAACCCTGGGGGGCTCTGCTGAAATCAGTGCTGGTAATTCAGATTGAGACCACAGAAAGTGAGACCAGAATGTGATCCACAGTCCCAGCTCATATTATTGCAAGAGGAGCAAATCTTGTCAAGTATGTGTGGGGGTTTCTCCCTGATTTTGTGGGTTCCCTCCAATATTCCAGGCACTGCTCCTTTCCCCTCTGGTTGCAGGGCAGCTGTTCCCATCAGCGAGACACAAAGGATGTGCTGTGAAGGGGCAGAGTGGAGCAGTGATTAAAACTGCCCTTGCAAATACACCCAGTGCCTTCAGGAAGATTAACCTGAGGGAAGGACCTGGAAAGCTGGAAAAGCCTCCATGTGCTTTTGAAAGCCCATATTCATTTGCAGCAGATTGCTGCTCCTCTGGTGCCCTGTAAATCCTTGAGGAATGCAGCTGAGGTCTGGGATCTTCCGCAAAGGGATTTAGAGAGTTTGTGAAAAGAAAAATGGAGGATTTGTCTGACTTTTATAAATCTGGCAGTTTTAATATATTTTTATAGAAAAATTGTTAGTCATACATATTTTAATAAAACTGTGCAGCTTGAGAGAATCCTCCATGAACCGACCAGTCTTATCAGCCATGGCTGTATTCAGTATTTAAAAGTTTTTGCCATAAAATTTGAATCAATAATTTTCAGACAAGAGGTTTTCTCATTAACTTTTCTTTATTTATTACTTGTGATGGGTCACATAGCATGGCTTTGCCTTCTTACTTAAGTAACAGAGATGGGAGAATGAAAAGTACAAATTATGAATAATGATTTTCTGTATTCATGCAGAACCAGTGGCCAAAAATCTTGACAAAAAGTAGTCACATTGAAATAATGCAGCTCATATTCAAAATGTACAAGTGCATTTTTTTCACTTGATGACACCTATGTCCTATGCAAAATAATCTCCTTTGATTTTTGATAGAATGGATGAATTTAATTCTTATTAATCCAGGCGTAGTAGTGAGAGTGATTCAAAGATGAGGGGCAATCCAAAGCCTCAGACTTAAGGCCCTTTTATATTTCCATTCTGTTGGAGCTATGCATGTACTCAGGAGTATTAGCTGAAGAATAGATTGTAGACACCTTTAAGAAAAATGCTGTGAGAATTCTGATATTGCTGAGTCAAATTCTTTCTCATTTTTGATATCAAACCAATTGTTGGTGCAGATCTCAGGGCATTTGCTTTGTGGGATATAGATTCCACGATGTAATATAGATGCCCAAATTTTGTTTAGTTAAAACTTCCATTAGAATAGTGGTTTTTTTTTTTTTTTTTTACTGTGTGTTTATCACTGTTTGTCAGGGGCCAGTTTTCCAGTCATGACTGGAAAACAAAACAGTAACTGTTGGGTAACAATCTCAGACACAGGAAGTTTTGTGCTTTTCTGACAAAGTAGAGTGCATTTTGGGACAGACAGTGATGATTTGCAAATATGTCCCTGCTTTAGAACAGCTGTCACAGAGAGACTTCAGATTCAGACCTGAATTTCAGGGCAGAACATGAGAGGGAGGGAAATCCAGAGTCCTCTGTAATCCAGAGGGTTTTTCTGGCACTTTAGAGAGGCGTGGGATCCCATAACTCAAGCAGTGGGGGGAAGAGTATTTCCTGACTTTTCCTGGGCAGGCAATTCCACTTCATACAAATCACTGAGGGTGTCCTCAAGCAGGACACTGAATCTGAAATATTGGGATTCTGGGAGAGTGCCTGGATCAGTGTTCCAACACAACATTACTTGCAAGCATGCAAAGAGGGAGAACAGCTGAAGTTATCTTCTGCTTGAAATGGAATGAGAACATTTTTGAAACATTTTGCTTTCTCATGAAACATTTTCTACCCATTGCCACTAATGGAGACCAACCATAAAAGCAGTGCAGGACCTGTAAGCTCAGACCAATTCAAGTCACTAACATTTTGGTAGAAATGAAAAAAAAATTATGGGAGAGCCAGTTCTTCTCCCTATTGCATTGTAAGGTGCTGTGTGGAGACAAGGAACTGCTGCTTCTCTGTTCTGTGGATTTCTGCACTGTATTTCTGAGTATTTCTGTATTTCAAGCTACCTCTGATTATCCTTTAGAACAATGTATGTGTTCTGCTGCATTTCTGTGTTGTCTAAGTATAAAGACAGACTTAAATTCATTTGACTTGTCAAAGGAAAGAATAGTTGTCTTCTCCTTACTCAAATATAGCCCACAGTTAAGGGTTTTTTATAGGGATAAGTAACAAAAACCATGTTGGTAGAGTTTTTTTCCTTGAGTTCTCTAGAACTTTGGCTTTCATCTGGAGATTTCCCCCTGAATTGAATATTTTAAAATTGAGTTTGACTAATGATCTTTCAGAAAAGTCAGACCATTTGTCATCTTGCATGAGACAATGTAGCTGGTTGTAGTCAATTTTATTTAGAGATTTATTCAGAGATTTTTTTTGTTCCCATGCTGCTCAAAGAAACCATTTGGATCTCATTCCCTTGAGGAGAAAACAATAAACATAGTTTTGATGACTTGTTAATATGATTATGTTCCTGAGATGCAGACACAGATATGCTTGGTACACGTCTGTGCACATGGACTTCTGTGCCTCCTCTGACAGAATGGAATATGCTCATCCTACCAACTGCTGTTCAGGATGAGCCCAAGAAATAGTGAAGATTTATTGCACAAAGTCATTTGTAGAAATGCTGCCTTTCTATAGAGATGTTTTTCTTCTTATTCATATTGTTGCAGATGATTTGCATAATTGTTGCTATCACATCTGATGTACCCCACTGTACATCCTTTTGCATGTGGTTTGCACTACGGAAAGAGAAGAAATAGTGGAAACTGAAATTCTGTGGAGTGTTTGAGCCATTGCACATGTATTATTTGACCTTGGATTACTGTGATTTTTTAGGAAAGGGCCAGCAAGTCTTGGTATGCAGTGGATAATGCACTAGCTTTGCTTTTCGAGTATTTTTATTGGAAATTTGGATCATGGTTCAAATCACAACTAGAGACCTAAATGAAATGAGTCTGTGTTTTCATCTGAGCTCCCCAATGGACAATAATCCAGATCATAAAATATACCACTTAAACTTTGGCAGTCTTCTGTTCTCAGGAAGCTTTATTGCTTTGTATTACCTTAACTCAAAGATAGTCCTTCCAGGACTCAGTTCAAGCTGAGGTTATTCAAAGAACAAAGTTTGTATTTCTAACTAACTGGTCTGTAAGCTCTAATAGGGTTACAAAGCAAACTCACATACCTTTGTGTTGTGTCTTAATGAAATTTAGCTGTTTGGCAGGAAGGAGTGTCAAGCCATTCCCTCTGTACTCCAGCACAGAGCCAGAACGAAGCGGGGAGAGCTCAGGAAAATTAGTCCTTGAATCCCTAGTGCCAGAACCCTTCTGACATCATCACTGGTGGCTCAGATATTTTAGAGGAATTCAGCTCAATTTGGGATCGATGAATACAAAAGGTCACAATTGACAGCCTGCAGTTATCGACCCTCACACCCTCCTTAGCTGTGTGCCCGTGGGTCAGAGCGTGCCCACCCTGTGCCCGGAGGGTGACACGGCTGTGTCACACAGGTCCTGTGTGCCTCTGGGCAGCCCCAGGGGCACAGGGCCCTGCTGAGAAAGGACAGCTGCATCCCAGGAATGGGAGCAAAAGTGCCTTCAACTCCTCTGGGTTTACATGATGTAACTGGAGTCTCATTTTAGCCCGCAGCGCTGTGTGCTGGCTGCATTTTGATGTCATGGATGCGAGCTATTTTTCATGCTTTGATAATAAAAGTGGTGCCTGGCTTCAAAGGAAATCTGGCTTGGAACATCCTGTAGCATCTCAGAGGCAAATGTGTTATCAATATAGACACCTTTTCCTGATGATTGATCTAAGGCATAATGGTCCCTCCAAAACAAAAGGCATGGATGCGCTGTGAATGAAAATTTGACATGTATCCATGCGCACCAGAAATAAGGGGAAAAGGTTCATGCAAATGTCATGGATTGTGGATGGATCCCATCCAGGTGAAATTCCTTCTGGTTATTTTAAATATAACAACAACTGACATTAGTAGCATTTTTTTACCCTGAAGGTGAAACACTTTTCATACTGTAGCTTAAAACCAGCTCTCAGTTACATAAGTGTAAATCTGTGCCAAATAACTCCGGTGAGGCCAGTGGAGTTACTGAGGATTTACACGGGTGTAATTCTGAGCAGAGTTTGACCCTTTGTGGATATAGATATGCACTCAATTTATTGCACTATTACACTGCAAGCAGGTATGCAGGCACATCCATTGGGGAAGGAAAAATATAAGTCCCAACTACAGGTCATTTCACATCCTTTTCCTCAGCCTTGCTGCATTTCCAAATCAAAACTCACAAGCAGAACAAATCAACTTGAACTACTGGGTAATAACTACTCAAGGCCATTTCAGCCTCAGCCCTATGCAAGGCAAAGTGGGGTGTCTTTCCTCCTGGTATCTTCTTCTACACTTTGTCCCCTTCTCCAGCTGTAGGCTTACCTTGGTCAGGGCTGTGATGGCAGCACCTGGGTAGCTCTTTTATGCTGGGCTTTCATGGCATCTTGCTATATCTATGTGTGAATGAGTGACTCTAGGTGTAGATGCATGCACAGGGGTTATTGTGCTTGAGATGGCACCTTTGATAATCTAAAATAATTTGTATGCATGTAGATGTCTGGATGGATCCCTACTGAGAGAGATACGTAGAGGGCCAGAGTGTACATCAGGGTTTTTGCTTATCATTTGATACTGATTCAAGGTTGTGTGCTGGCACAGTGGCTACATCACAATATTTTTAGGAACAAATGATTAAGTGAAAGGATGGGATGAATTGTAGGAAAATGGCATATTATAGGAAAAGAGCATATGGAGACCTAAACTGGAGTTTGACCAGCATGCCTGGATAAAGATCCCTGAGGGCAGAATGGATGTAAAAAAGGACCAGCAGATGTTTAGTGAGAGTAAGTAATCCTGATTCTGGTTTTACACTGCCATTGAAATGATGACACCTCCAGCAGATTATAGTCTCTTTCTTAAACCATGGCTTTAAATGAAAGCTAGTTACTTTATATCCTGACTCATCAACATTTATAATTTTAGTCATGCCTCTTCATGGTATAGTTTTCCCCTTGCAATTCACCCTCTCTGTCTCTCACTTTTGCTCAATATGTTCTTCCTCACAGTCCCAGAGCTTCTAGGTTATTGTATTGCTGACTTAAACAGCCAATAGGCCTCAGCTACCCAGCTACCAAAACAGTGAAAAAACTACTTGCAAATTTCCCTTTCTGTGCCTTGTTTAACCCTGAAAGTTCACATGGCTGAGGCACAATGCTGCCAAATAGGTTTGGTGATCTTTGTCATTGCAGACCCCCAGAAGGGTAATAATTAGCATTTACTCCATGATTCTCAGAAGGCTGATCAATCACTTTATTATATTATACTAATTAGAAACCCATTGCCCTTACATATAGTCACAATACAGGTGGACCCAATTGGTCCTTCAATCTAAACACCACCACCATTGGCCAATTAAGAAACCACCCTTTGGTAAACAAATCTCCATAACACATTCCACATGTTCACAACAACAGGTGCACCAAGTGAAGATAAGAATTGCTTATCATTCTTTTCTCTTGTCCTCTCACAGCCGTCCCAAGGACAATGCCTTGGAAAGTTAAGTGTTGCTCTCTGTGGCCAGAGAGCTACTGCCACAAATCTTTACTTGGGTGATCTTTTATGTTTTTTGGGGTTGTGAGAAGAGCAACATTTACTGCAGCAAGTTTTACTCTGCTGGGGCAACTCATGATGTTTTGCTCATGAGCTGATGGGCAAAGCTAGGCTCTATGCTCACACTGCTGTCTGGAAACCAGAAGTCTCAAATTAATTCCTCAGGAGAGTCAAGAAACTTGAATTTTCCTTCTAAAACAACTGAAACCACTCCCTTCCCTGTTTTTTTTTTTTTTTTTTTTTTTTTTGTTCTTGGTTTTTTAGTTTTTAAAAGTTGTTCTTTATTGTGTCTTTAGCAAGTTAAAATAGGACTCACTTTTTAAGTATTACAAATCACTTAAAAATGGAAAACTTTTCACAACTGCACAGCACTGAGTTACTTCCTTTTTTGCTTATATGGGTGAAATAAGCAATGCCACCCTCACCCTGTGTACATAAAGTGAACTGCACCAGCTGTTTCATTGGCTTTTCAACTGGAAAGGAGTACTCTGGTGCCCAGGGCCAAAACTATCTGATTTTCCCACAAATCAGGTCAATCTTGTATCAAAGTCCTTAAAAATTATCAATCCACTGAATAAAAATCTTTCCTAAGTAAATTGCAGACAACTGATTAGTGTCATGACTTATCCAGATCTATTGTCTTTAAACCTTTGTAAGAAGAGGGAGATGCTGTATATTCTCAGAGCTGCAGTTTGAATAAATCATCTTCTACTAAAAGAGCATATTTTCTATAGATTTAGAAAATAGATAAAATTGATACAGATTATTTAAAACAGAAAAGACATTTAATTGTTTTTTTCAAATGTCAGTTTTCATAAATACTAACAAAGCAATTTGGGATTTACACCCATCTTTCCTTCAACTTGGTAAATTTGTATTTTCTTTTTTTTTTTTTTTTTTTTTTTTTTTTGTTTTTTTTTTGTCTCTGGTTTTCAATACAAGACAGTGGAGGAAAAAATTATGGAAGAAAGAGAAGTGGAGTGGAAAAATGAAAGAATGAAAGCTAAGTGAAGGAAGACAGGCAGGCAGGGAAGGCAGGAACGAAGAAGATGTTTGAAAGGAAGGTAAAAATCAGCTTTTTGAGACACGTTTGTGGAAAGTCACTTTTTCCTTTTCTTCTCTTTTCTCTTTTCCCTCTCCTCTCCTCTCCTCTCCTCTCCTCTCCTCTCCTCTCCTCTCCTCTCCTCTCCTCTCCTCTCCTCTCCTCTCCTCTCCTCTCCTCTCCTCTCCTCTCCTCTCCTCTCCTCTCCTCTCCTCTCCTCTCCTCTCCTCTCCTCTCCTCTCCTCTCCTCTCCTCTCCTCTCCTCTCCTCTCCTCTCCTCTCCTCTCCTCTCCTCTCCTCTCCTCTCCTCTCCTCTCCTCTCCTCTCCTCTTTTTTCATTTTTCTTTCCATTTTGATCTTCTAGGAAAGAGGAGGGGCGTGTAACTTTGTTCCCTGTGAACAGACAAGTTGAAGGTGCTTCTTCTTCCCAGCTGAGGGCTGCTGAGCTGTCACAGCTGCCAACACATGAGCAGAGTGACTCAGGCAGTGCTGTGGACATCCAGGGACTGGGCAAGGATTTTAATGACTGCTGGCAGGAGGGAGCTAGTACAAAAAACACCTCAGTTTAGGAATCAAGAGGTGTCAGGGTGTTTCATAAAAATTCTGTTGCCCATGCAGAGAGAGGATGGACTTCTGACTGTTTTAGGTCAGAGCAACATATGATACTGATGGTTCAGGTATGTGCTCAGTCTTTTCTAGTTCAGGCTTGCAATCCCATGTCAAAAGTTAGAGTTTGGCTTGCTTTGGAAAACAATTTTCTCGCTATGAACACCTGCCCCACGCAGGACTGCCAAATGCAGCTCAGGGTTTTTTTTGGAATTCACTGGAAGAGCAACAAAATGCAAAGACGCCGACACCAGGGCACAGCATCAGAGAAGCAAAACTGCTGGGCCCCTCCAGAGCCAAGTGACAGCCAAGGTGCTGAGGCAGAAGGAGGTGTGTCCTTGGAGAGAGAGCTGGAAGGTTGGCAGTTGTTCCACTGCTGTGGCTTGCTGACACCTCGCTCTGTGCAGCTCTCCATCCATGTCTGTGTGAAGGTCTCTGAGGAAGCTCCTTTGAAGGTGGCTTGGCCGGCCTGGGCTCCTCCATCCCTGCACCTCCACAATGGGGACAGCGGGGACTGAAGACAACACATCAGTGACACACACTAACCAATGCCCCCATCTTCCTGAGCTTGGTTTACAGGTTTCACTGCAGATTTTATTAGCCTGTGATTCAAACCTCAACCCTGCCACAGCTGCCAGGTTGTCCAGATGCTTGCAAATGATAATAAATTAGAAATACTTAATGCTAAAGATGTTTAGTATTATGTGAGGATAGAGACCTTCAAGCTGGAACATCGTGCCATGTGTGTTTTTCTCTTGAAATTAGTTGTGGAATGTTCAACTAAAATTTATTATTTTATTTTATTTTATTTTATTTTATTTTATTTTATTTTATTTTATTTTATTTTATTTTATTTTATTTTTATTTATTTCATTTTTTATTTTATTTTATTTTTATTTTATTTTGTTTATTTTATTTTTTAAATTTATTATAACTTACTTTATCTTAGTAGTTTCAAAGGTTGGAGAAAGACTCAGAACCTGGAGCATTTCCATTTAGTTCTGCTTGCAGCAGTTTGTGCTTGTAAGTACAAACACCAGAAGGATTGCAGGAGCCACTGCAGCAGGCAGGGTACTGGGCCTTACTGCAGCAGTCTTCAGAGGGTGAGATGGATTCATCTGTGTGTCTGACACAGCTTTGCTGCAGCCATGCCTACATG
Organism: Ammospiza nelsoni; assembly: GCF_027579445.1. Taxonomy (NCBI): domain Eukaryota; kingdom Metazoa; phylum Chordata; class Aves; order Passeriformes; family Passerellidae; genus Ammospiza; species Ammospiza nelsoni. Next base: position 33,755,696 of record NC_080633.1, on the reverse strand, counting down.
GATGTATAAACCTCTGCCTGTTTAGGAGGGATTTTTAAGGCTTTTCTTAAATACAAGACAAACCCCATACCAGCATTCACCCTTGGGTATGGGTATGTACACCCTTGGTATTACTTGGTACAGCTAACATTTGCCTGAGAAGCTCTGCAGATTTCATGTTGGAATATATTTTTCTGTTGATTACTATATTCAGAAGTGTATCTTTCACACCACATTCCTCCCCCAGGTATCAGATTTGTATCAATCAGGCTCTTTCATGTTGTATTGTACTGATACAGTTCCATACCCTCATTCAGGCACATGAGAAATACAGGGAGTGTAGAACTGGGCCTGTGGGTTGATAAAAACCAAAGGGGTTTTATAAACACAGAGCACAGATTGACATCCTTCCTTCATTACTAGGGCTTAAAGCTCTGCAAGAGGGAGAGGCTTAAGGCTTCAGCATCTGTGAAGCAGCTGGGAGGAAGAGGGCAGAAATGGGGCATAAAGCAAGGCTGCCAGGGCACCTCTGGGCTGATCTGTCAGAGTGCAGCCAGCAGTGGCTTTGGGCAGGTCCTGGATGGAGTGAGGATGCCCCTGAGCAGGGCTGAGGTGGGGAGTGGTGCCCAGGAGCCTGGCTGTGGGGTCTTGGTCAGTGCAGATCAAACAGCAAAACTGAGGGAGCACCTGACAAGGTGAAGATGGCAAAGCTGATGATGGCAAAGCTTGTTATGATGCAACACCAGTGTTTGATTTGCCGGCTTGAGAAAAAGTGCTAATACACCAATTAGAGTCAATCCCATTCCAATGCTGAGGTATTGTGACAGGTATAGACTTAAAACAGCTAAAACTTTGTATTCTTGTATCCTTGAGAATTCCCTGATTGGGAAAGACCTGCCTGTTTCCAAGGGATTAATTTCAAAATGTATGTGGGTCTGTTACCACCAGCAGTGGTAACAGCAGCTTTTTTTTTTTTTTATGACAGTGATAGTCTGGGCTGCTGTCAGGCTGGTGATCCTGGGGAGGTTTGCAGCCTTTGTCCACAAGCCTGTTGTCAGGCTCAGGACAGAGACAATCTCAGGCCCTCAAAGCCCAATAGAAACCACTCAGCAAAACAGACAAATCCTCCCACGAGCTGCAGTTTGAGTTTTGTGTTATGGTTCCTTAGCGTGTTTGGCTACCTGAAGCTTGTGTGAAGTGACACAAGCTGCAGGACCATTCCTTACAAGGAATGCATCTCTTGTTCTTGGGCAGGTTACTCAGGCTGCAGAGCTTTCTCCAGGCCACTTATTTCTACCTTCCCCCGCTACAGCAGGCTCTATCCAATAAATAGGTAGCTTGAGATGGCTTGTCTTGAGAGCTACTTTTCCATGTTTAAAGCTGACTACTAGGCATTTTGGAAACTTGGTCCTTGCTTTGGAATGTTTCTGGACAAATCTAGTTACAATGCCTATCTGTGTGTGCAAAGACTTTGGGTTCAGCCAAAATCTCTGCTTCTTGCTGCTATTTTTTTCTTTTTGGAGAATTTGAAGTGTCTGCAGTGTAAGCACATAAATGTGCACAAAGTGGAACATTGAGTAGAAAACACGAGGATTTTCAAAGGAATAGCTTCTGTAGTTTACTTACAGGTTAGAAAACAGCTAAGCCTCCAATTCTAATAAATTGCTTACAAATTGTTTTGTTTTGTTTTGTTTTTATTATATATCTGTATATTTTTCAGAAACAGAGATCCCCCTGAGAGCTTTAAAAGAAGCTCTGTCAGCTGTTATTTCAAGTCATCAGGTAAGAATGTTTTCAAGTGAGAAGGTTCACGAGGAATGGTGAAGCAAAGCCCAGCCTGTTTGGAAATGGACAGGTGACCAAAGCCATCATAGCACAGCCTGGGACCATGGTCTTCTTCATGTATAACACAGAGCATTCCCTGTGGGACTTCTCACAATGCTGCATGCTCTAAGGATTGCAGTGGTTGGCCACAAATGGCTAATGCTTTGCCTTAAAAGTGCAGACCCTCCATTTGAGTGTCTCTAATAAAATATTTGGGTTTTGTTAAACAAGGAATGCTTTCCAAGGAATTCAGAGAGCAGAGAATCTCTTCCAGTCAGGCTGCAGAGCTGAGCTGGGATGGGGCTGGCACTGCAGGAGGCCAGGTGCAAGGACTTGGTGCTCATAAACAACCTTCTCCTCTGGACTGCAGGAACAGCAAGTACAAAGCCCAGGCTTCAGCCTTGCTGTGCAGAGGGGATTTGAATGCAGAGATTCAAGCTGGAATAAATGCTAGGCCAAGCACTTCTCCAGTACTTAGCAGTAGGAAAATATTGCTCACATCATTCTGAAGTGTATGTACACTTTCTAAAGGGTTCGGTTGAGAAAGATACCAGAAGACACCAAACATGTGTTTATATAAAGCTGTTCCCTGAGTTAAGAGATGTCAGATATAAATTGTCAATGTTTATATTCCTAAACATGAGAGCAAATAGCCTTTGGTTTAAATATTCATCAGGCCAAGTTGAATAGCCTGCCCTGAGGGATCCTTGCAGTTCCAAAGGAGGAGCAGCTCTCCAGCAGAGAGGTTTTTGGGGGAACAACAGCTGGGCACGGCACGATGCTGACTTGGCTGCTCTGGAGTCAGGCTTGGTGTTCCTGTCACTGTGCCACAGCTGCTGTGGGCACTGTTAAAGCACATTAGGTCTGTGCATTGGTACCTTCCCTTTCTACTCAGAGGCATGTGTGGGCAGCAGGCAGCTGCTGGCAGCTCCTCTGTGTGCCCAAGGACAGTGGCCAGGCAGGCTGAGTCCTGTCACACTGTCACACACTGGGCTGTGGGCTCACCCCAGAGCAGGGAATGCTGGCCAAACCAGTGTGTTGGCATGCACATGGTTACAGTTAAAGAAAATAAAATTAATTAACCTGGGCTCCATCAAGGTGCCTACTTTCCAGTCAGAAGATATTCCAGACCCAAAGAGAGTGCAGACAGGCACTTAACTACCTGGATTCATATGGGAAGGAGGCAGCAGGTACTTATGCTTGCCTTGCTGGAGGTTCTGTTTCTGGGGCCAAACAGTTTATGTTCAATGCCTCCTTGCAGTCCTGCTTACTCTGCTTCTGATTTAAGCTGTGTTAAAGGTAAAACCAGACTGTCAGTGAACATGTAGTGTTTTTCACACAATATCCGTCTGTTTATTTGCAGTCCTGCACAGGAAACAATGAATTCTTGGGTAACGGTGTGGAATTTTTTTCCATGTTTTTTTAATCCTTCCAGGATTGTTCTTAAAATATAACATATTTTATTGACCTGATTTTTGTGTATGACCATTTTTATCAGACACTGTTATGAAGATTTGCATGTTTTGTTCCTGCTCTGTGTTCTCTAACTCCTCTTTAGAGAAGGTGGTACCCCGGCCTGTTCATCTGCTCATCTGCCAGGCCATCTGCAGAACACTGCTGAACACACTGGCCATTTTTAGCATCTTTAGACAGAACAGTCACAGTCTCAGACGTGAGCTCTTAAACCTCAGAAAACTGATAGATGAGTAAAGATGGAAAAACAGTTCAGGGAAGAAAATCTGCAGGGTGTGTTCAGACATTTAGTCTTGTTTAATGTTCCAGTTCACCAAACCTACACATGCATGGGCTGCCCAGCCACGTGTGCCTGTCTGGAGCCAGCTCAGGCTTTGATGAGAGCAAGGAGGGGTGAGCTGATGGCACTGCTCCATAGTGGGAAGGGAAGCCTGCTTTGTTAATTTTACTGCACTTTCTTCCATTTTTACCCAGAAAAAGCTGATGTACTGTGTAGGCAAAAGACTGTAGGAGTAGGACCAGAAAAGTTATCCTCCCAGAGTTGACAAAATCACTATTTTTAATCTCTGAAAAAAAAAAAAAAAAAAAGAGGTGTCAAAATGAAGATTCTGATCAAGGCTGAACAGTCATTTTTCTGTGAATGTATCAAAACATAATTAGCTCTTGTAAAAGCTTTGGTATTGATGCAGGGCAACAAGAAAGCGTAAGACATAAACCAAGAATATTTGTACAAATGGTATTAAAGATTTCTCTTTTCAAGAAGTGACAGATTAACTAACAAAATAATCCATTTTATTGGACAAATTGGTTAGAAAAGTGTGTTGTCTGGCTTACCTCCAACAAAAATAATACTATTAAAAGCAGCCAAGAAATTGATGCCAAATTAAAAGAAGAACAGTCTGAGCTCTGAGAGCTCTGAGTGACAGAAGTGGCCTTTTGCCAGGAAAGATATGTATGAATGCACTAGGAACATTTTCTTCTTGTTTTTGTATTTACATTTGGCATTAAGAAGCCACCTAAGGGCTGTTAACATCTGAGGTGGTATAAATCTAAACAGGTAAAAGACAGGACAGATTTTAAAAGTGTTTCCCAGCAATTCATCTTGAACACACAGCTACTAAGTATTCTCACTCTTTGAGCGCAGCACCACAAAATAAATTATCGTTTCACATTTTTATTAGCATTTCATTAGAAATAAAATCCAAAATGTTTGACAAACCATATTTTTAAAAGTTTCTGAAGGCAGGTTTAAGGTGAGAGAGGGATTTTTGTTTAGTTTGTAAAAGGGGTAGGGTTTGAGACCCCTGAGGCGTTTAATTTTTTAGCACTGATGATCCTGCTCCCCTCCTGTTGAGCCTTTTTTAAATTTTCCATGTATGCCTGAGAACTCAGTAAGACTCCTTCTCAAGGAGGATGCTAGTCACCGTGAGGAAAGGAGCTGAAATCCAGCCATGAATAATAAATGTTTGGGAAACAGGTGAGAAATCATTCTTGCCCAATGGCTGAAGCTTTACCAGCACACTTAACACCATCCATCAGACCTTAGCTGCCATAAGTTGCCTTCTGTGGAGCTACTTTACTTTACACTGGCTGAGAATCTGGCCCTGTATGTTTGATTTAATGGAGGCTCCAGTTCAGACTGAGAGCAAATTATGGTGTGTACTGAATGGCTGCTTTCCAGAGGTTAGCTGGACCAGTCCAACAGGAGAGGCCCCGGCTGTCTCTGATCTCACTTCTTCAAACTAAAGACTGTGAAAATAGTCATGGAAATGGGAAACAACTACCATGTGATGAATGTGCATGCTTGTAATCCCCAACAGTCTCGGCTTGTCATTTTACTATAAATATGTTCTCTGGAGTGACCATTCTTACATGGAAAATTCTGAATGCAGTTCATGATTCTGATATTGAGTGATTTTTTTTTTTTCTTTCCAGTGACAGTGTTTGTGTTCCCTACATTTTGCTTTCACTGGACTGGATGTAAAAGAAAAGTTTAGAAGATACTTGTTTCAGGGAAGTATTACACTAAATATAATTCCTCAAAGAAGTATCCTAAGAATCTGTCCAGTTGTCCATCTATTTGTCCTATCATCCTAGAAAGACCTTTAAAATTAGTTTTCTTAATGAATTTTTTTTTCTGATTGATATACAGTTCAGTCTGTAATTCTATTTTATATGCAGAAATAGTTGAAATTTGTGAACAAGGGTAATGAAGATTGGTTCTGATGAAATAAGAAATCTTAGGATATGTTATTTAAAGTCTTAGGTTTCAGGATCATTTTAAAAACAGAGGTGAAGATCCTGCAGTGAGATGAGCTGAAGCCCAGCCCTGCTGGCAAATCAGGCAAGATCTGCAAGCTGCTAGAGAAGAGTCTTTCACTACTATTTGCAATACTTCTCTGAGTTGGTCAAAATGTTCCTGTTTCAGATGCTGATGAACACATTGTTGAAATCAGAGTACCAACGACCTAACCCCCATCAGCAGATGTGAGTTATTTTTGTGAAGATGAGTTGCTCAAAATGCTCATTTGGAGGCACATGCAACATCATGAATACCAATGGGATAGCAGGGCAGTGGTCATTTTTCTGCCATAAAGCCTAGAAACAAATTCAGCCTATAACAAAATAGACAAAACAACTAAACCAATCCTGAAATCTGTTTAACTATAACAAGTCCTTTCTACTAAACCCTACTTAGTAAGTAGGCAACTCTACCCTCAATATTTTCTGGTTCTGACCACAATCAGAGGTGTTGGTGCCCAAAGTCAACATACCATGAGAGTGGGATTTTTTTCCAACTGTATTGGAGCACAGGAAGTGCAAAGTACCATGCAGGAGAGCTTTCCTTGTGCTTTCAAGCTTTCTTGAATGGAGCTATCAGAAATTTTGGATAGGATCTGGGTTATGCTGGCATTCCCAAATGATTTTCCAGCCTAGTGCTGGTCTACAAACCATATGAGGTTTGCCCATTGCTAATATGTTTAATCTTATCTAATCTCTTTTTTATTTAAACAGGGATTAATTGCATTTCTTTGTTCTTTGGTGACTTGATGCTAATCACATGCAGCACACTCCTTTGGATCAGTTACATGAATGCCTGAATTGCTACCTTAGATGATGAGAAACATCTGGGAGAGGAAGTGTAGCAAAGGGGAAAGGGAAAAAGGAGGCAGATGGCTGTATTTGGGGCCTCAGCTGTCATGGCAGGAGCATTTTTCAAATGGCTCTGTGGGTTACTCTCTCCTATTAAGATTTCTATGTGGTTCTTTTCTGCCTTAGTCCTGCAGTTGTGGTATTGCCAAGTTCCTGAAAGCCTAAAATAAGCCAAAACTGTCTTTATCAAGCAAAACCTGGGTAGCTGGCAAGTCTGCACTCAAACCTTATTAATTCTATTGCAGGAGGTTTCCTGCATATTTGAGTGCTGACAAAATCCATAAGGACCCCCACAGCTGTGTGGTGGGCTTGTGACATTTTAAGATGAAGGCAAATGCAGAAAACTGGAGGTTTAGCATAAGCAGAGTGGAAATTGGGGCCAGGATGATGTTATGAAGTCCAACCCTGTCCCCAAGATTGGGCTGTTCAAGACACAAGTGACATATGTGCTGTTAAACATAGAGGCAAAGTGTCCATCAGGTTGGGACACCCACAGATTGAACCACAGTTTGGACATGAATATATGAAACAGGCCTTTATTGTTGTCAAGAGACCTCAATAAAGACCCAAATTGAGCAGTGTTGACATGACTTCAGTTTTTTATTGAACTTATCTTTCTCAGTGGCTAAGGGAAATGGCTTTCACTCGTTTTCAGAATATGGGTCTGTAATGATTTTCAAGGTTGTCCACTGAGAGAATTAAAAACTATGCATGACAGATCAGCTTCTCGTATGCTGACTTAGAAGTGGTCCATTTATGCCCAAGGGTCCACTGACTGTCAATGGAATACCTTTGGTCTGGGGAAAGTCCAGATCCTGGTAAAGCCAGTGACAAAATTATGAGTTTCACCGTAGTCAGAACTGAAACCTCAGCAACTCTTGTGGAGTTCAAGGAAAAAAAGAAAACATTTCATTTCATGACTGGATGGGAGGCTCAGTAATGTAGACAGATTGTCTTGCAGCAATGCCAAAAATATCACCTGTGTTTTAGAGGAATAAGTAAAGGACTCCAACAGCCCGATCTCTGAAGAGAGGCATATTAATCCAGGGGTTAAACTTATATAAACTCCATAAAAATGCACAACATCAGCTCAACTGACTATGGCCTGCTTTAAAGGCATCTAATGGGAAAACCAAAGTACCTTTCACACTACTGTCAGTTAAAAGGCTTTAAAAAGTCCAACATTGCTCAGTGTCTAAAATCTAAACCAGAATCAATCAGTTCTCATGATATTGAAAATGAATGCTGTAATTTTGTCCAGAGACTACCTTACTTGCCAGTGTATTGGCTGTCTTACAAAGCCTAGAACAGTCTGGTTGACATATCTTATTTCATGTATGCCCTTGAGCATGCAGCATATTTAAATCACACTGGGCACAGTTAAGTGCATGTTTTCCCATATGTTGCTTTAGTGGAAAACTAAACTGAGGCTTACCTGCATGAAACAGCATTTCAGCATGTCAGCATATTCACTCTGACTGTAGCTCTTGCATAGGTCAGCAGGAACAGGCACTTAAAAAAACTCTTAAGGTAAGCTCTGGTATAAAGTGTGTATAACAACCTCTATTTAACTCCCACAGGAGTTTATGAGGCTTAATTAATGCTAACAAATTGGTTTAAGATCTTTGTGTGAAAGATATCAAACTGTACAGAGGGTGGCTTGTGGGTCTTGCTGGTGTTTCAGACCTCAGAGGTCTCCTAAAGCCTGGGGCTGAGCTCTGGAACTGGGCAAAGAACAGATGGGCAGGTGGGTTTCAGCAGGAATAAACTCATGACCTGTGCTGTCTGCTAATATTGCAGGTTGTCCTTGAGACTCAAGGCTGAGCTCACTCAGCTCAGGAGATGAAGGCTCCTGCAGCTTCTGGTCTGCCTGTGTGAGAGAAACCTGTGCCAGGCACTTTTGCAGCTTGGGTTATGTTGGCATTTTTTGACTTCTGAGGGAGCATGAGAGTGGTCTGGAGGGCCAGCATAGACTGCTCTGCCTCAGCTGGGAAGAGCTGCCTGCCCCAGGTACTCGGTGTATCTGGTTCTGAAAGAGCACCAGGGATGGGAGGATACAGCAATTACAGGAAAATTTTGCTTTCCTTTTCCTTGCTATTTCCTTTGCTATTCCACAGGGAAATGAAGCTTCACAGAATCCATTTGCTCCATCACTGCTGCATGTGAATGACAATGCAGCACACCTGACAGAAATATCATATCAAATATGCAAGATGACAGTATTCTATGAGCTTCATGATATTTTTCAGAATCAGATCTAATTCATATGGTCTATCAAAAATCAAACAAAGATAAAATTTCAATTGACACTGGCCCAAGGAAGGGAAAACATCAGATGTAAATAGTTGCAAATGTAAAATTGCTTATGTTGGAGCTTCTCTTAATTTTGTCTGTGACTTTTAAAATGAAACTGCAAATTCTGTCTCAGGTATTTTCCTGAAAACTGCTTTTCAGAGTTTGGACTACTCAGGGTTGATAGACTTACTAGGTCTCTTACAAGTGAAAGCTTGTACTGGGCTTGGAGTAGATATTTAAAAATAAGTTAATATCTAGTTAAAAAAAACCACCACCATTCCAATCGACTCTGAAAACTCTTAAATGACTGAAATTCAGATGTCATGATACATGGTTGAGAAATGCCAGCTTGGCTGGAGTTTATCAACCCATAAAAAAAAAGGTGGGAAGCACCTTATCTGAAAACCAGTACAGATGGTGCTGCATTAGCTTCTCTCTTTTGGAACTAATCAGGGTCCTTTTTTTGGCTTATAGTGTCAGGCACTGGGTATGAGCTCTTTATAAAACCCATTAAGGATCCTCTGCCTCAAGATGCTTCTGAAGGCAAACGCAGTGGTAAAAAAGGTGCTCATGAAGATTGTGTTGTTTGATGGAATTTCCATTAAGAGTAAACTTCATTTGAAATAACTGATTACATATCCACCCTGGGAATATTTGGACTCCTGTAGGTAGAATGAGGGGTCAGTGGAATATCTTGCAGCAGATTGAAATGGAAAATTTTATCTGAAATAAACCTTCTAAACATGCCCACGGGTTTAATTCTGTGGGTTAACAAAAGCAAAACTAATGGCCTGTGAAGTTTATCCGTTTACGGTAGCCATGGATCCATACGGTATCACAGACACATCTGAAAGTGTTCCTTGTTCATCTGGGCAAGCACTCAGTGCCCAGAGACACCTTTCTTTACTTTAGGAGCTTAAAACACATTCCTCATTCAGAAAATTCTTTCCATTTCTACAGAAGACAAGATTAGCTGAAGATCTCTGATCAGCAGGTTTCTTTAACCACCATGCAAACAGAAAAGTTCACTTTATTAGGGCTACAATAGGTGGTGGCAGAGAATTCTGCTGTCTAGTAAAGTTTCTGAATCCTCAAACTGATACTTGATAAGTACTAGTGGATTTCAAACTTTGAATTTACAGGATATGCTTCTCTTTCCCAAAATCTCGTAAAACAGGCACCGAGGGGAACATGAAAAGCAACCTAGTTATAAATACCTGAACTGTATCTTAAATTGTACACTGGAGGCAAGAAAGAAGGAACTCCCCAACTCAAGAGACAGGCAAGCTTAGTGAATGTGGAGGATTGCATGTTGCCAGAATGCATTTCACCCATTCCACGTCCAGTGGGACTGAAGTAACAACTGCTCAAAAGAACCCAATCCCTATCACTGCCTCTTCTGCTCTAGTCAGCACAGTAAACTTTAGGGAATTGTTATTTTGAAATTCAAATGCAAACATTTTATTTTGGCTTTCACTTTATTTTAAAAATGTCTATATTTCTTAGTTGCGCTCATGTCAAAGTATTGGCTTGGAGGAATTCTAACTTGATAAATCTAAGAGTTTTGTTTTTGGAATTTTTGGAGTATTAATCTGATGTCCTCTCCTGTAGTGAAGGACAGCTACCAATGATTTTTTCTTGATAATGCTGTATTTTCCTACAGAAAAATTTGGTTTAACTTGTGAGGGATGATATGTTAATCAGTGAAAACTACTATTTGGGACCATTTGATCTGCAATGATGAAAATCTTACTGCTTCTCATTTATCAGAAATCTGGGCAACGTTTGAGAGGCTGTGCCAAGCATCAGAGGAGGCAGGATTTGCTCCCTGAGTGCAATGGGAGGTTGTTTTGGAAGAGTTTTGGGAGGTTAAGTTGATGTGTTGCATCTTGTCTTGAGGCTTGTCATACACCCAGTGGAGAGACTCTCTTTAATTTTTGAGTGGAAGCCCAAATCGACTTGTTTAAAGACAGTGAAGAAACCAATAAACAAATAAAACAAAAGCAAAAAAAATTAATTCAAGCAGGAAAATAGCACACTTTTGATGCCCTTTGTAATGTTGCTGATGAATGTCTTGTGCTTAACTTTCCTTATTGCCTTTTATTTTGAATTAACAGTCTGGTCAGCCTAGAGATGATGTATGTTTTCTTATTATTTAGGATATATTTTCTATGTCATATATGCAATTTTTAGCCATTTTTCTTACTGAATATGAAGTTGCCGTCACCTCCATGGTTTCAGTCTGGTCATAGACTTTCTGACCACACACAGGCCAACTTCTTACTTTTGGCAAGAAAAAACCAACTGGTCTCATAAATTATATTCATAAATATTTAGTGTACTCATATGTGTGGCTTTCTAAATCAAGAGAAGGAAAACCAAGACCTGAGGAAACCTGGTGATTCTGGGGGAAGAATAATCTATTTTCTTGGGAAGAAAAACCTTCTACAAAATCTGTAAAACTGTAATTTACTCCTGACATTTAAAATAAATCATGTTTTTGTACAAGTATAATGTGAACGAAACTACTTCCAGAAAATCAGTATAGGCTTTGACCAACAGAAGTACTTGAAATATTGAACACTGGAAGTATTCAGCATTAGTGAACAGCATAGGAAAGCATGATTTATTATGCCAGGAGAGAGACTCTCTAATCACATAGGTCGCATTCTTAAGAGTGGGCAGTGGTCTTTTTCTGCACGTGACCCTTTCTTGTTAAAAGAAAGAATGGGGGCTGTGGTAGGTACTGTCAGTGGTTTGAGGCTGGTGGGGGTAATGTGTGGCCCTTCTGCAGCCAGGAACCCACCAAGAAAAGAAACCTTCCTAGGCTCCTCCTTTCTGCACAAAACACAATAAATAGAACATTTTTGGGTGGTGGGGGGAAGGGAAGGTGATGGGGTGGCGAGGAGTGTTGTCCTTTTTTTTTTTAAATCGTATGTTGGTAATAAAGATGATTTTTGGGTCTTCCTGCCTCTTTTATTTATGTGCATGCAGAAACAGTTTGGAGTTAACATACTTCTTTTCTGTGGCTTTAGTAACAGAATTATAACAGTGAATAATAATAATAATAATAATAGCAACAACAATAACAACAGCAATAATAATAATAGTATGAATGACACAGCAGCACACTGTGTTTGCCATGTTTGGACTAATGTAGCTCCTGAAAAATGCCAAATGTCAAGAATCTAAGAAATATGTGCTATCTTCATATCATCATAGCATGGTTTGTGTTGGAAGGCACCTCTAAAAATCATTTAGTCCACCTTTCACTGCTAACATTGCTCAAAGCTCCATCAAATCTGACCTTCAGTTCCTCTTGACCTCAGGCCTGGCCTTGGTTTGGCTTTATCCCTGCCCCAGGAGGATTAACCTCTCTGCAGTGCCTCTTGTTCAATCTACAGTACTTTGGTTGCCTTTGTGCCATACTGAAAAATTTTACATATTGGATACAGGAATAATAACTACATCCAAGGTAAGTTTGCTCCCTACAGTTTGAACAGCATATGGGTTTTAAGTCCAACAGTTTTTCTAAAGGCTCACAAAGAAATCTCTTCTCTCATCTTCTTGTTAAAATTCCCCCTTTCCTAATGATGTGATTATATTACTTTTTTTTTTTTTTTTTTTTTTTTTTTTTTTTTTTTTTTTGCACAACCCTATCCTAAACTGCCCTAAATTGTTTGGTCACCCTCCATTATTTGGATAAAAAATTCGCAAGGCAAGCTGAAAAGGGTCAGGGGAGATGTTTGTGTGCAGGACCCTGTCAAATTGCCTAAGTGGAAGAGTTCGCAAGACATATGTGACCAATTTTCATGGTTAGCTGATAGGAGATCAGTTGTGTAGGGTAAGAGCAGAAACTCATGCATCAGTGAAAATTATCACCCCCTGAATCTCTGGCCAGATGTGCACCCCTCGTTGGATCCCGTATTATTTTCAGGTGTCCATGTCTTTGCTCAGGTACTGGACTGGAGGCTTTGAGGCATGTCTTTGGAGTGTATTTCAGACTCAGACATTTGATAGGGCTATGACAGAGCTTTTTTCTTCACTCCTGCCACAGTGCTGATCATTGATAAAATATATTCAGAACACGCAAAACCGTTGGTCACCAAATCTGTAGCAGTGTAAACAAGAGGAGAGCAGGGTGCTCTGTCACTACAAAGCTGAGGGGTAAGGTGTGAGAACCATGAATAATGCTGTTAATGCACCTTGAAGTTACTCCACTACCCCTGATGGCTCCTTGTTTTATGGGTACAGCCACAGGACAAATATTTCTTCTGCAGAAGAAACTACATTATCTTTCGACATGTAATCCAACCCCACCCAAGAGATGTGTGTGCCTGTCTGTAGGGCCCTGGGGGAATACTTAAAAAAATCTGGCTGTGAGGGACGTGAGAGCACAGGGTACAGAGTCTTCATACTCTGTCCCTGTTGCAACAATGGCCATTTCAAGCACTGCTTATGAAGTTGTGCCATGTGACAGGCTACTAATTAAACTGGTGGGTCACAGGGCTGGGGGAAATCCTCAGCTCCTCCTCACTACCCATATGACACCCACCTGAAATATGCTGCAAGAATGCATGTGAGTTACACAATGGCTTGGAGTGAACAAAGTTCTCCAGAGGAGCTGCTCTTCCAGCGAGGAAGGAAATCTGGGGGACAACTCAAAGAGGATTTCCCACTAGAAGGCATGGCACTGTGGCAAAATCAGAGGGAAGAGATGCTAGGTTAATGTAAATTCTACTCAGAAACAACTGAAATGTGCCCAAACTTAATAGCAGGTGCATGTTCCCAACTGCACAGCAAAGTTAAATGGAGATGATACCTTTGTGCTGGATGGAGAAGCACATTTCCTGCCCAAAGAACTTGGAATAGGAGAGTGCAGAATTTGGCTTAATTTCTGTGTACCTATTTGCTTTTTGTTGGAATATTGTTATGTGATTTTTTATTCATTCCCAAGAAGCCACTTGGATCCCTATTCCATGTCTTCTAATCTCAGGTGACTTTTTGAGTGTTTAACAGCGACCATTGGTACTAGTCAAAAATATTATATCCTCAAATCATGTTCCCCTGTGCTGTATTTACTACATTTATGTCAAACCTCCCACCCCCACTTCTGGATTTTAAAACTAGACTAGAAAGATGAAGAGCATGTCTTGGAGTTTCAAATGATACATAATGTTGATTAATAGTGACCTAGAGGGTCAACTGAAATTTAGGGCTAGAGTTTCTAGTAATGGAGGAGAAAATTACTGAAAAGCAAAAATCCTAATTTTCCCCCTTAAGGCACAATAATAGCCATTGTCAAGTTTCAGAAATATAACACCGTGGAGCTGCCTACTGAAGGAAGCTGCTGAAAGCCCTATTAGTAAAGTCCTGGGGAACAGGACTGAACAAATTTGGGGAAGGTACCCTGGGGAACAGTCAGGAGGGTGGTGAGATGATCTGAGGGCTCTTTTGATCTCTGTTTTTTATGGTTTTAAACCTTGGTATTACTGCAATATCACTGCATATCCCATAGTGAAACAGGAGAGAAGGAACAAAATAGCAGGATCTTGAAAAAGACAGGGAGACTTCAGCTAACATGAGAAATAAAGCCAAACATCAGCAGACTTTTGCAATGGAATGGGTGAATTTCTGCTGTAGATCTGTGGGGAGAACTATCTTTAGGGGTGAATTCCCAGAACAATTGCCCGAAGGCCCAGGACATGGGCAGAGGCTCATACCACACTAAACTGATTAGGGCTGAGACTCACCTCAAACAAGGGAAGGCAGAAGGGCCCACCCTTTAACCTCTGCCTGAGGCCCCCATAAATCCGATGCTGACTCTGCCTGGGAATGTCAGAGGATGAGAGGAGAGGGGTGGAAGGCAAGCCTGGTCACACTGGCACCTCTTATTTCATTCCTGTCACAGCTGCAGCTCCTGTCTCCTGAGAACAGACACCATTCTTCTCTTTTCATAGCCCAGGATGAGGCTGCAGATTTAGAAAGGGATACCAGACACACCATGAAGTGGGACAGAGTGCTGGATATTGACCTCCCTGGATTTTCATTTTCTTTGTATATTCTGTGAGTGAGCCGGGACAGCTTAACTGGCAAGGCTCACAGAAAGAATAAATCAGCATAGTGGGAATGGAGCTGTCATGATTTATACAGATGAAATCCTTGTGTCTGTATTTTCAGTTTGCTTCTGTAATTTATTGACTTTTTGTCCTTTTAGCTTGACTCTGCTTTCCTCCAAGGGTATCACAATGCCATTCCCCTCTTCACAGTATTTCATCACAAAACAGCAAGTCACTCTTTGGGGGTTTTTTGATGTCTAAGAAGCCTTTCATCTCCATGATGCTATTTTAGGATAAGAACCAAGGCATTCTGGATGATATTTCAACTTAAAGAACACTTGTAAATATTTCATTATCAAGAATGACCTGTATCCAAGCCCTCCCACATCAGAGTTTTAGATCACAAAGAGGTAGCTGAAGGCAGTCTTTCCCTGATGAAGAAAAAAGAGCAACTTCGAAAGAGGAGGTCCTCAAAGACCTAAAAATGGAAACTGATTCCACAAACAGGAATTTGGTACCTTTAGGACTTTTATAAATTTAGGATATTTATGAAAAATGCTTCTGTCTTCTGACCAAACTATGTGGCATGGCTGTGCATGTTAATAGAGTCCATAGGCAATCAGATAAGACCTTTATTTTCAGCATAAATATTGGTGGAAACATCAAAATGATAGGTGTTTCATCTGAAATTGAATCTAGGAAGATAAACTGGGACCAGCATGTGACACAAGCATGATTTTTACCCAAGTATGGCAGGAAGAAATAACCTGTCAATATATCATATTATGAGGTTATATGATTAATCATACCTATTTTTTTCATTCTAAGTGGAGATAGATACATGAGAAGGACAAGACAGAAAGATATTTCAGATAGAGATGGCAGACAAGAGAGACAGAAGAAGAGTGATGGGGAAAGCATGAGAGAGATGCAATTACTTTTGAAGATGATTGGACAGATTCAAGTTCCACTTTGTATTAGTGTGAATTTTGAAGAGTTCCCTTGGGCTTACATGATGCTCTTTCAGGGTTTATGATGGGCAACTAAAGTCATAGGCAAGGTCATTGTTTCATGTAAATGTCATTCCACTGAAATAAAAAGTTGAATTTACCTGAGTTTGATAATTACTTTTATTCTCACTTGGTTTTTAATATTAAAAAACCAATAATTTCAAAGAGTAAATAATTCCTCTCTGAGTTTAGTTCATCATACAAATTGCATATAATTGATTCCTCATTCAGCAATTTTCATGAGGCAAATCAGGAATGTTATTGTGAACAACTGGAGTTGGGCTTGCTAGCATTCTGATCTGCACTTGATTCTCACTGTGCACTTGCTTTTGTAATTGAAGAAATAGTCCCAGTGTAATTAATAATTTTTATATTGCTAACAGTTATGGGGAAGTGCTTTGCAATGAGATAAAGATTTTAAAATAGCATTACCACCATGTATATCTGTTTGTGAAAAAAATCCTATCTTACAGTTTTTTTGTCTCACAGCTATTACCTGTCACTATCTTCATATTTAAATTCACCTCTGGTATTTTGGAAGAAAATGGTCCACAGAACTTTACTGGGATCAGTTTACTTGTTACTTACTTGAAGTTATCAGTTTGTCTGTTACTTAAATTATGAGACAAAAATCTGAGGTGCCTTTGTAAGCTGCCATAGCTGTTGCACAAGAAGTATGCTGGCATCTTGAGATTTTGCATGGCTTCCTCAATATTCCCCCACCCATGCAGGGCTGAAAGAACTGTCTGAGCACCATTTTCAGCTGCTGTGAAGATATTTCACATGGTACTTGTAGAAACAATGATTTCAGTTAGCAGTGAACAAATGCTGGAAATGTTTTGAAACCAAAGCTGGTGTGGGCTGAAGGCACTGAGAGGTTGCAACTGCCTATTTTGCTGATGCCAATTGATACCATCAGGAAACAATTTCCCATTATTACTACCATTTATAAAAAGCAAGAACATTGTTAATGTCGTAGTTGTTATTAATCTGAACAAATGTTAAGGGGAACAATTCTGTTTTAGTGCAGAGATGGTCCCAACACATTTATGCATTGCTTAAACCCCATTGCCTTATATTGTAGGATTTCATCTCTCTGTGCTGGGTTGTCACATATTTCCTGGTGCTCAGGCAGATGATGCTTCACCTAACCATAACTTTGGTGGTTTTCCTGATTCTTAATTACAGCAATAAAAAGTTAGGAACAGTCTTGCTTGTCAAATGTTTTAAATTCCAAACTATTTTAAAGCAGCTTGCTGGATATAAAGATGTTTGTCAAGTCGAAGAAGCAGAGAACATATGTGATCCATTTCACAAAGTGAAATCTAAGGATTTACCTAAGGACACAGGAATGCTGTGAAGTAATATTTATAAATGTCACAGGTGTTGTGGTAATTGTAAATTGGCAGCCTTACATCATCCTGCTCTAATTGGCTTGGAATTCCAGTCCCTGCACTGTTATTTGAATGTCAATAATTTCATATCATGCTTGAAAGCAGAATGAAACAACTCTTTTAACTGGAGAAAAACAACCCTAGTGACTCACTCTGGTGCCTTCCACCACCATTTGGAGATGTAAGCTGGAAGGTCTGGGATTCTGGGGGCACCCAATTTTCATATGGGTGATGCTGGGTCATCATGCATGCCAGTGTATTTCCACTATTAGCAAAATGATCTGAACTCTTGCAAGAAGTAAAAACTCGTGAAACATATAGAAATTATCTTCTTTAGTGAGTAAATAAAAGGTGGTATATAATAATCAGCTGTTGTATAGTCAGTGGAAAAATTGTTTACATTAATTAAATTCTGTGATCTAAAATTTCATGGATGTCATGAAATGCAGACTTAAATGTGCTCTAACTTTGTCCCATATGCCTGTGCTATAATGGGACACAGAAGAAAGGAAAGTGGATATGTAAGTCATTGATAAATAGAGACACCATTTAAATCCAAATCCAGAAATCATATAAATATGAGTTTATCATTAAGACTGTGATTTACCATGTCGAAGCATAATAAAGTGAATGCAAGTATTGGTATGTGTAAAAATTAAGCACATGCTTAAGGCTTTCACTGGACCCAGGATTCTCTGTCCTGTGAGACTTGTACTCTTAAATATGAAAAGAACTTCTCTGCCTACTGTCAGAAGCAGACCTCTCTAGATTATTTTCTAGATTTTGGAAACCTTAAAACCTTTACGACTTCTATATTCTGGTCTGATAATTCTTTTCAGAGTTAATAAAATGATGTCAAGAAAAATGCTTGCACATCTTAATTCATTAATTTCTTGGATCTGTTCTTAACTTCTTTGCATTCCTCCCACAAGTCAACAGAAGTACCCACATAAGCAAGATTTATACCTTTATTATTAATAAAGGCATAAAAATACTACTTTCATTTAGAAAATTCAGATTACACAAACCCGTAGGCGGTTGCCTTTGTGACAGGGTTCATCTTATTTGCAACTGTCAAAGTGTTAAATAGCACATGACACACAGGGCTTTGTAATATGCACCTGATCTTAGATGAGAAATTATATTCTTGAGAGCTGCAGTACCTGCAAACACTAAGGAAAACTCAAATTGAACAGTTGTGTTCTCCATAACTTTATTAAATATGTCCAGATGAAAATATTAATAGAGGACTAACCTCCTTTGCCATTGCATGCCGCCTTCTGGTAAGGAAGGTCAGCCTCTTTCCATTTGCTTTTAATGGGCTTTAATACTGGGAAAAAATCTGGATACTGAGAAAATCAAATTAGTGTCTACTTCAACAATTGCACATAATTAATTTTCCATGCAAAAGAACTTTTCATGTCTGTTCATGTATTATTCTATCTATCTCAAAGTCGGTAAGTTCAGAGGAAAATCAAAAAGAGTAATTAATATTCACAACATTGACTGCTACCCTAGGAACCAAACCAGAAGTTAAGAAGCCAACATGATAGTTTGGAGATCTAGCTGTAGTGTCACGTGAAATAAGGGCATGAAGGAAAAAAAGTGCCTCTTTCCACAGACCCACACATATTAAAAAACAGAAAGGTGTAATTTGATATGTCATAAAATAAAACCTAGATGGGTCATAAGAAAGAAGCTGAGTGAAAATCAAAATACAGATGCAGAGCTTAACAATATCATAATAAGACCACTGAACCTGCATTTTGTGGATAAGCTAGATAGAAATATAAAACTTCTAAGTGACAACTGATAAAACTTCTTACAGACAACTGATTAGGGGACATCACTACCTCTAACTTGGAGCATATTATAGAGAATATATATATTCTCTATAGAGAATATATAGAATATTTATGTATGACTGGAAGATCCAGTTCTCACATCCCCAAGAACCTGGATATTGATATCACTAGTTGTTCTACAGAAACCACACAGACCATGAGACAATGAACACACTTGAAATCTGGGCTTTCAATGTAGCAAAACAACAACTTTATTACAGTGTACCTGCAATGCTTAGCACAGAAATATGTGGGCAGGCTGCAAGCACAGGGAGGTGTCAGGAGTGTGGGCATTTGGGGCTTTCCTGCAGTGATCTGCTGGGTCCTGCTGGCTCTCAGTACAGCATGGCACTTGCTGCTGTCCTCTGACAATTCACTGTCCTGTCTTGTTCATAGACAGCTGGAGGCCTCTGCTTTGCTGTTTTAAGTGTCTTGGCTCAAGGGCTGTCTTTTTAATCACACATTTGCCTTTTAGTCATACACCAGCTGGCACATGGCGTTCCTGTCACACTAGCAGCTATTGCTGTTGTGGCAATACAAATAGTGTGGTTCTCCTTCATTACACTCAATGTGCTAGATATTTTCCCCAGTACTTTTGGAACCATTTATTAAAAAAAAGAAAAAAAAAAAAGTTGATTTCATAGTTGTCAAGGTTTAGGAATGGTTTTTCTCAATTCAGTGCTCACACCAAACCAGCACCAGCAGTTTCCTCTCCCCTCCAGTTGCTAGAACCAAAGGTAAAGATCACAGATTGAGCAAGAACAATTTATTGGAAACACCAATAAGATAAGAACATTAACAGTAACAGCAACAGCAACAATATTAATAACAAAAGTGTACAAAGAGAGGGTGATTTCTATGCAAAATTCTCACCAAGTCTGGGACAATGAAAACCAACCATGGATGGGCTCCTTACCCCCACAGAGTTTTTTCTCCACTGCAAGCCACACCCTTCATCCCAGAAGCCAGAAAGTCCCTTACTTCTGGACGAGCTGAGGTGATGTAGAACAACCTAGACACATACACACAGCACCAGGCTCCACCTCCACAAAGCTACTGGGAAAAAAACCAATTCTGCGCTGGCCAAAACCAGAATAACAGTGACTAAAATTTCAGACATGTTTTTCTAATTAATTAGATTGGTTTTCAGCTTGTAAAAATAAACAAAGATATACAAAGCCTTTAGATGGCTGGTTTTCCAAGGGCTTGAGTATATGTTACTGAAAGTTTAATGTTACTGGTAAAGGATAAATAGTCTTCTGTGACAGATTATACATAAGGTTGCCTTGCAAATATTAAATTATTGATAGAGATTCAAATGGGGAATAAATAAAAACTGACATTATTTACTTGAAGTTTTCTTCCCTGCCTTGAAAAAGGAATGCCTATCCCCCAATGTATTGGGGAGAAGAAGGTAAATCTGTTTGCTGCTTTCACATCCCAATTTTAGTGCTGATGGAAGGAAAGAAGCAGATTTTCATGGAAGCCGTTCTCCTGTGCTGTTGTATTTTCTGTACTCCTTTAGATCCTTACCATGGCTGGTGGCTTTCCATTTCAAGAACTGGATCAAGATCAACAGGGGTGACAAATCACACTCCCCTTTGCCCTCACCCTGGCCTTGTTCTGCACTTACAACCATGCTGAAATTTTGGCATTAAAGGAGTATTCTCCGCTCCCAACAGTGATCAGTTTGGCTTTAGGGAGATTTTTTTGCATAATACAGGAGAGAGAATTGAACAACTGCACCCTAAAGGCAGATGAAGAATGCGAGGAACTGTGAAAACCAGGCAGTTATGAGAAGGCTGGGTATCACTGACTCTCAGACCACAAGTCTCCTGCTTCTTCCTTGCCTCCTGCTCACCAAATTACAAATACATCCCATTCTTTGATGTATTTGTAATTTGGTATCATCAAGCTTAGGAGTGGAGGCCAGCTGAATGCAGGAAGCATCACATACTCTGCTGTTGTTCCCTAGAACTCCCACCTTCATGGGCATGACTCCTGACTGATGCTGGTATTTTCATTGTGAAAATAAATACAGAAGGCAACACTCAGAGGCCATTCCCTGGCTGGCTGTGTTTCCTACAGAAATGAATTAGCAAAAAAATGAGGCAAATGTGATTGCACTTTATGTTGGTTTTCCTCCTAATAACTTTTGGGTCCACAGGCCAATTTTGACTCTATTTGACAGAAGGTAAAAGGCTTTAGGATTATTACCTTCCTACAAAGCTGGGGAAAAGAAGCATGTGGATAGAGGAGATAAGGCCAAATGAGTGCTCTGCAGTTGGAAAAGCAAACAGATTCATTAAGCCTGACAGCAGCCTGCTGGCCACCAAGCACAGGCTACCTATGTCACTGCCTATTCCTAAGCAAGTGTGACAGAAGGGAGGTGGGATGGAGACAGAGTGATTCGGAACAGTGCAGGAGCACTTAACCAATATATAGAATATATTCCTGTACTTCTGATCAAGAAAGATTTTGCATAGTATGAAGCACTGGAATCCATGAATTTTCAAACAAAATTGAAGTCCTGAGCAAGTGCTGATATTCTGTTGTGGACCATCCTAAAATTGGACCTGTGTATGAAGCTCAGATAAACATAGGTGAAATGAGGAAATGTAGGATAAAACCAGGAAACAGATAAAGTCCAGTGTTTTGAAGTACTTATAGACAATTATCTAAATCTATACATTGGCTTCAGTTGTTATGGCTTGATTTCCCTGATTCTGAATATCTGAAGCACTCAGCAACTTATAATAGTATTCACATTCCGGTCAGTTCTCTTTAGGTGGCTAGATAAATGTGGAGATAAATGAATAATTCTAGATACTTGAATTTGGTTTTTAAATCTGATTTTCAGACATGATGAAAAGTAAAGACTCCTATCTGAAGCCATGGGCATCTGATCTTTGCAAAAATCATTTAAAAATGGCCAAGTTCATGGTTGGAAGTTACCCCTAGCTCTTCATTTTGGAAGGAAAGTGATTAAAAGGTTGGTTTTACTGTGAGAGGTTATAAAGTGGAGAACATTTCTGAGAAACAGCGTAAGTGTTGAAACAGCAACGTTGTTTTTTTTTACCACAGAGACACTGACAAAGGAGGAAGGTCTGTCTCATGATGAATTTAGTATTAAAAGGACATCTAAGATAATTTTTTGAAGTAGCCTGTTAAAGCCAACTTTCAAAAGGCTTGTAGCACGCCCTTGTTTGGAATCAAGATTTGACTACTTATATTCTGGCCTGCAAAGACATTTAAATACCATTTTTCTATTTCCTGAATGCCAGTTAGACATCTGTTCAAGAGATGCACCTTTTTCAAATGAAACCCGTATTTTTATACTACATAAGACAGCTGAATGGGGTAATGGACATGTGGTGTCTTTCTATTTTGTGGTGTCTCTATTCACATCAAATCTCAGAACAGGAAGAGGTTTGATGCAAGTGAATATCTCCACATTTTCAGACACTGAGGTAGACTTTTGGGTCTCATAGCATTGAGCAACCTCTTCCACTGAGATCTGAAATACCGATGTACAGTGTAGTAAAGGTCTCCCCCACTTTGGATGATCTTCCCCATGCAGGGCTTTGCCCAATTATTTAATGTAGCATTGTCCCTGTTGGCCCATGCTGCTTTGGTTTGTTCTTCTCAAAATATAAGTGCAGAGTGTCATAAGGAGACAGGGTTCTTTGGTATTTCCAGACTTCTGTGGTACCTCCTGGTGTCTGTAAATAAATAGTACATGCTGCTCTTCAGCCCCAACAGAAGATTCTTTGTCAGTGTTTATGTCATATTAGTTAAAAATATAAAAGTTGAAATACCTTGGAGGTGAACCTTACAGATCTGACCTGGAGATCTCACAAAGGATTTACTATTGCTTCCTGCTGCACCAGCGCCATGTTCTTGGTATGAGTGCCAGGAGAGTAAATAATGACATTTGTCCTCAGAGTGAAGAAAAAGAGAACAGAAAAGAGGGAAGCCTGAGTGCTCACTGCCCCTCTCCCCTTGCATGCTTCTGATGTTGAAATCTGGCGGCTTTGATTTCCATGGATTTGTGTATGTGTGTGTGTGCTTGGAGACTGTCTTAATTTGCATGGTTCACTGCCAGGTGAGAAAGAGTAATGCCTGAATGTACAGAACAAACATAGCTGGGGTATCAGACTACAGCTTGCTGGAACAGATTGAAATGGTAGCTGCTCAAGACTTGCAGGCCTTTGGCAGGGCTGTAAAAATACAAATAATACTAAAGGGAGGGAGACATTCTGACCCCAGCAGCAGCAGGATGTCTTTGTGTGCAAGTTCATCCAGGATCTGACTGACTGTCTTGTAAGGTCCATGTGGAACGTGTGAAGATTTGCAGTAATCCCTTACTGAAACAAGACAGCAGACTTGACAGCCAAAAATGGCTCTTGCAGCAGAGCCCTGGCAAGGGAACAAGCCCGAGCACAGTTCCATATGGACCTGAGCTATCAGCCTTTCATGTAGCTTGGCCTTAATACCAATGCCTGAAATAATGCCCTCCTAAGATCAGCAGACCAAACTGATCATCTGGCAAGCCAAGGGAAAGAATAGAACAGAGCTGTGACCATTCAGCCGAGCTGGACAGTCCCACAGCCAGCCCTCAAGGCTGGATTCTGGCTGAGATGTCTGAGCCCTGCCCCAGGTGTGGTGTGAGACTCAGAGGCACCACTAGCAGGCTCTCCCTCCCCTTCTCATTTCACACTTTCATGCTGTCAGTGTTCCCTCTTTATCCTGCTGGTCTCCCAGCAGTGGAGCAGAGTCAGCCTGCTGAGCTGAGCCCTGCAGGTTGTGAGGGCAGAGGCTGTGAGCATCACAGAGAGGACGAGTCTCCAGCATCCAGCACTGCCAGACAGGACCACTCTACATCTTGGCTTGTGGGCAGGGATTAGTCTGGCAAAGTTATTTTAGCTGCTTGGGATTTTCTCCTGATCAAACATATTATGCTGTAAAGTCGCTAATTAATTTAGCTTTGAGTCAACTGGACCAATGTAATTTATGTTTACTCTACGGATAAGGATTTGGAGGACGAAGAACACTGAAGTTTCCCAGTTGTTTCACACCAAAAAGGACAAGCCTACTTGTCCTTTGTGGTCTTTGACAGGGGGACAGCCTTGATGAAGGGGACAGCCCAAGCAGCGTGTCCCAGTCCTGACCATTGCCTGACTTCACACTTGCAGCTGTTAGCCCTTCTCTTCTGCTCTTGTCAGGATTAAGAATTTCTTTCTGCAGCACTTTGTCCAGTGAATGCAGCCCCAGCTACTGCACCAGCAGTGTAAATACAGCCAGAATATGGCTTCTGTATGAATGCATTTGTGTGTGCACATGCACATATGTGTAAGAGTGCAAGAACAACAATCCTATGAAAATTTCAATATTTATAGCAAAAGCAGAGAACTTAATAAGCCAAGCTTTCAGATGAAAAAAGAGAGAAAGGTTAATCACTGATATTTAACACAGAGCGTTACTTGAAATAAAACCCAGTTTACAATAAAAAATAGATGAGGGGTTGTGCAAATTTGGTGTGATAAGTGGAAAATGACCAGTTTGAAGTCACGCAGCCCTCACTCTTTGGCACAGAGTTAGCTCCCTTGCAAATACAGCCCCACATTTCCTTTTGTAAAGAAATGTCGTTTTGGGGGGCAAAAGGAAAATATGAATGCCACTCTGGAGCAGCACTCCTGGACCCAGTCTCCTATAATAGGCCTGGAAAAACAGGGCAGATGATGTCATGGCAGCTGCTGATTGTCTGACAGACAGTTTCCGCAGCGCAACATGAGGCCCTTTGGTCTCCCTGTCAGGGAGATTGGCAGCTGAATGGCACCAATGAGCGCTGGACTGTATTCCCTCTGGGAATGCTGCCCTCATTGATGGACAGAAAGCAAAGGGAAAGATTGTCTTTGAACCTGAAAAGAATCCCCTTTTTTCTTCCTAAAGCTCCTGCCCCCGCTCTCTGCAGCTCTTTTTTCATCCCCCTTTTTTAAAGGTGTTTTGTTCTACAGCAGTTACTGAGCTTAATGGAACTGAATGACTTTTCCCCTTCACAATCTGTCAGTCAAAAGCTCAACTCCAGAGCTGTTAAATGAAGTCCTTTCAGAGTCAGACAGAGGAAGAATGTGTCAGTCATCCAACAGACCCTGTTGTGTTTTAATCTGTCAGAGGGGTGATAGGGAGAGCAGCCGGGCTCGGCAGGGGCACGTTCCCAGCAGCAGCTAAGAGGCCCTGACAAATCCAGGTGCTGGAGCCAAGAAGTCAACTGGTCATAAACACGGCGAGCTATGGAGCTCCGAGCCCCCAGAGCTCGGCTTTGCAGTCGCCTGCGAAATGTTTGGGCAAACTTTCAGCAAAGGCTCCACTGTGAGCATTCCTAGCAGAAAGCCAGCCTTTAAGCACAGGATGGGTCTGTGTAAGGCATGGCTTTCGAATTAATATAACTCTTAACTAAAACACTGGAGACAGTAATCCTCCAGATGAAATGCATTTAGATAGACTGTGATTCCAAGCCATTTCTGCTGAATTACCTTAATTTTTTGAGTTTCCCCCGTTATATGGCATTCCATTAATCTTACCTATTAAGTTAAGACTGATGTACAATTTGTTCTGGGGCTGAACAGTTGGTCCTATTCACTCAAGCACTGGTGTTTCACTACACATTATGAGAAGTACCCACTGTTGCTCTAATAAGAATAATGATCCTTTACTTTCATTTCAAGGGTTTGCTATTTCATCTTTTTTTTTTTTTTCCCAGTGAGGGAGTAGATTTAAACAAACAGCTCCTGTTCTTATCAGATCTCATAGGAAATGTCTTTTGCCTGTTTTTACAGAGATGGCAAACTGTGGTTCAGCACACAATGTAGTTCTGTGTTACTGTGGCAGCTGGACTCCTGATGCACTCAAATATGCTGGCTTTCCATCTGTAATAAAGTGGGTTTATGAAGTGGGTTTGTGTTCCCTGCAGGGCTGTTGCATTTTCCCTCCAGTTTTGCATACCTGTGCTCTGATGCCAGGCCCAGCAGAGCTGGCAGAAGGGATTCCCTGCTTGGGAAGGATGCTATACGGGATAGGATTTTCTTTCCCAACCTCTCTGCCTGTTCACTTGTCTGCAAAACTTGGGAGAACCAGTGGCCTCTCACAGCTTGTCATTTGCTAGTTTAGACAGTCTATCCTGCTAGTATTAGCTTAAAAGCTTCAGCAAAATGCATTTTCTCTGCCTTCTCCCACTATGTCCCCAAAAACTTGCCATGCATTTGCTCAAAATGAAGATCTATCTATCTGTGGGACTGCAACCAGTCCTGGGCAAGGACTCTTTTGGAGTTTCAGCTGCTTTCAGAAACCTGTCTTTCATCAGTGCAGACAAGCATGGCTATAGAAAGTGTCACTGCTGTAGAAAACTGCCTATTCTGGGTATCTAAGAGGTTAAGCTCAGAAATGCAGGGCTTGCTTGGACAGAGTCCTAACAACAGCACTGACTGATACAGTGACAGAAGAGGTTTACAGTGTTGACAGCTCTTACCATCAATTTTCAAGTCGGTGGATGTGTCCTAGGATAAACAGAGTGTTTTCCTTTCACTGAACTAGATCAACAACCAGAGCTAACAGCCAGTGGGGTACAGAGGATGTACCCCACTGCAGGGATGTAAAGGTGTGTAAGGAGTCACCTCTCCCTGGTCTTGACTTGTTTCCTTTCACAGTCAAAAGAAAATATAAGACAAAGGTCCATTTTTTGAAAACTGCCTAGGTGCCACTGTATAATTTAGTTGAGATTTGCTCGAGGTGGAGAATAACCTGAGGTCATCCTGCTAAGCCACATAAGAGTCCCAAAAAGGATGGTAAGTTGAAGTAATTTGCATTTGGCTGCAGAAAGTTCTCTGCATCTGTTTAGATGGAGAACTTGTGTTCTCCAGGAGCCAAGCTGGTTTGCCAGGTAACTGAGTTAGTAGGGTGTCTGCTCTGTATCTGCTGTGCCCCAAAGGAAAGTGCTGCAGTGTGCCTGGGATGGCCAACACAAATCCATAAGAGGGGAGCCCACATGGGCTCTCTCGTTCCATCTGTCACTCAAGACTAGGCTTAGGGTGGAGGAGGTGTGGGAGGGCATGAATGAATGGAGTCTGTTGTCATGTAGATTATTTATCCTCAATGTGGAGGAGTAATTAGGCCCAGAGGGCAGTCCATCACTGTCCTCAGGCTGGATCGCTGGAGACGGACTGGCTCCTCTTCCAGCCATGCTTGGGAAGAAAACTGTGCTGCACACTGGGCCCCGTGCAGAGCGCAGGGTGATGGTGCATCTTGATGTGGTCAGAAAGGTCATCATCCCCACTGAAAAGCAAGAGAAGCCCGAGGAGCACTGGCTGACAAAGGCGGTGGCCTCTTGTCTGCATATGGACAGGAATGTAATTGCTGAACATAAGCTGTCCTTGTTTCACGGAGAAGGATCAGACAGCCCCGTTGGGGTTCAGCTGATCCGAGGGAAGGCATGGCCCTTTATGTGTATTGAAAACCTCTCTGTAAAGAAAGGTTCCTTGAACAGTGCCGTAGCTGATAGCTGAAAGAAAAACCCAGCCACACTGCCTAGGCTAGCCTGCAACATGGGCTGCAAAATGTGGGAAACAGAATTTCTGAACTCTCAGAATGCACTGAGATCTTCCCAGTGTGTGCTCTAGTGTCCTTGCTCTTTTTATTGTTTTTGTTTGGTTGGTTGGTTTTTGTTTTGTTTTGTTTTTCTCAGATCCATAACTTACAATGAACTAAACAAATTTCCTTTGCCTGTAGGTCTGGTTATTGTATGTTTTCAAGTACATGTGGTAAAATCCCATGTGCTTGCAGGCAAGAAAAATATAATTCCATTGATAGGAATGCACGATATATCAGTTTGGATGTCTGTCTATCCTGTCTGCATGCTCAGCCATGGAAAATCTTTGGGCTCTAGCAGCTTGTCACTCACTCAGCTAAATAAGTTTCGAGCCATCTCAACATCTGCTTAAAAGTGGCTGGACTGCCACTGAATTGCAAAGGTTCAATTCAACCCATATAAATGGAAATTTTTACTGCTGGCATAAAAGCATTTACAAGCTGAGACATATATTATAATGGGAATGAAAATAAACCCTTAAAAATATCTGCACCCCATTTGTTCAGGCTGTGCCTGAAAGTTCCCATGCTGAGAAGCACTTCTTGCCATTTATTAACTGTGACTTTAACTAGAAAGTGAAGCTGTTCATTCGAATAAAATGCATTCCTGGGTCTCCTACTGGAATAGCTGTCATTTTGCTGAAGGGCTGTGTCTCAGTGACACATATGCCAGCAGTAAGGGCTGCCCAATGTCCCTATACATCCAATATTCCCCACTCCTTGCACTGATGCTGACTGAAAGCCCTAAAACTCCCCTGTGAATTTCCCTCTAAGGGAGACAACAAAATATTTTTAGCAAGGTGTTGCTACTTGTTTTTAAATGTTTGCACACTGAACTTGACAAAAATCTGTGAAACCAGACAATCAAATAGTCATAGTCACACACACACATTTAAACACAGTTGTCCCTGAGCACAATCTGCAGCTGCACAACCAATTAGCAATATGTGGGTGGGTGGGAGAAGCTATTCAAAACTTGTACTTTTATGCCCAGAAGGGTTTGTATGTGTGTGTGCCCCTGGTAACCACAGAGGGGAAAAAGTGCAGGTGTTCCTGCTTGCAAAATAGTGCCTACAAAATCAGAGACCAGGTCAAGAGCCCAATGAACAGGAGATCCTTCCTTCATTCATTTCCTCAAGTTAAGCCCTAATGTGCTACAAACTTCTTCTGGTTATTGTTAAAGGGGAATGGAAAGTTTCACAAAATCTCTCTAGTAAAGAAGCTTATATTACCCCTAAAAGGAATGGGGGATGGTGGGAGCAAAGACCCTCATCTGCGAATGGCGATTTCAAGCAGTGAGCTTGGAAGCCCTGCTTTTAATCCAGGAATTTAATTTCAAACAGGTGCTGCTGCCTGTCCTGTTTGGGACCTGAGAGGATTTGAGATCCTGCTTGCTCCAGGGAAACGCTTGTGCAACTTTTCCTGATGCTTGAAGGTGGCAGCTTCAGATGCCTTGGAAGGGAGAGGCTGGAGCTTGGCGCAGTGGTGAGAAGGGGTAGGAGGCTGGGGGAGCAGGGGCCAAGTGCTGGGTTTCAGTCTTGGGTAACATGTGAGCTGCAAGCCTGCTGCTGTAGGTAGACCATTTTCACTTCTGTATGGGAGCTGGAATACTCATCTTTTGCTGACATTTCCCACTTGGAGGTCTGCAGATCATGAGGTGGCATCTTCTTCTCGCAAGTGATTTAACTACCCCCACCTGAGATCCCTCCCAGGGCCTCGAGCTGTGCCTGGACCCACACAGCCATATTCTTTCAAGACGTTTAAGCCTCTTTTCATTAAGTTTGCCCCAGTTGTTCTGATGCTGCTCTTGACCCTTGCTGTCAAGTGTTATAGCAGGATATTAAACTGGCACCCTCTGTTACACGTTAGGAAAACAGCCATGAAACCGGAGAGCTGGGCGGACACACTTTGTGCAGCCTGTCAGTGAGGGAGGGCATCCTTTGAACAGCAGACCCCCTCCTCCCAGCTGGGTGAAGTGGGATGCAGGCCTCAGCCCCTACAGGGACAATCCCATTGCCTTCCCATGAGCTGCTGCCTTTGCCTTTGCCTTTGGGATGAGTGGCAGCTGTACCATCACCCTCCTGAGGACCATCACCCTCCTGAGGGCAGTGGGACCTACTGGGTATCCCAGTGCTGGGGGCTGGGAGCTGGCCTGGCCCACCAAGGGCTCTTTGTTTCTGCTTCTTTTTTGTGTGCAAATAATTATAGGTGCAATTTAAGTGACCTCCACGTCTCACTACTTGATTTGAAGGCACGATTAAATACCTAGCCGTATAAATAGCCTAAATTGGACCTTTCAGTTAATGTTTAGAACAGCAATAGGGGCCAGGTTAGGAAACTTTGACCTTGCACCTGAAAATTAGCTATACTGTACATTTAAACTCCCAAACTCATTGAAACCTTATAGACCTTGGCTTCTAGTCAAACCTCCAAATGTCAGCCTTGCTGACTAGGAGTACATGTCCTCTGGGGACTGTCCATTGTGCAACAAAATGCCCTTCTAGAAGAATTAGTATCACCCTGTCATTCTATTTTTTCCATCAAAAGCAGCAAAGTGTGGAAGAAATGATCCTTTCCCCTGAGCTTTGTGTTGTCAGATCACTTTGACAATCCAGGGTGTCCACCATACCTTTCTTGGGTGTGCTATCAGCTCCAGGGGTGCAGCTCAACGAACCTCCTGGAGACGTGGATGAGCAGTTCTTGCTCAAAAGGTCCTGGTAAGGTTTGCATGTTTTATCTAATAATTTAGGTAAATAACAGTGAGCAGAGAGAGCAGCTACACCAGAGTGTAACCTTGCCTGAGCTGCATGAAAATGCAGAGGTCTCCACTACTCCAGTACATCAGACTCTTAGAAAAAACGTTTTTGCAGAGAGTAAAAAGTCCAAAAAAAAATCTGAGCTGTTCAGCTGCCTGTTAAAGAAGACAACAGTACTGGGTTCAGTGGGATCAAAAAAGGTCCTTCAGCTGTGCTTTTGAAACAAACAATTTCTTCTTTTGGCAAAATCCAAAATTCATTGTGAACCTTTGAACTCAGCAATAATCCACAACAATGCTTCCTGGGAACTGCTGTTCTTATGAATAGATGTAGCCATCTGGATAGGGCTAGCTATTGTTAAACATGATGTTTATATGATGTCATATGCACCTATGCCTCTATAAAGAAAGAAATGCATTTTTCTGCACCAGTGATTTTGTATTTTGAGAGTTAACACAGTAATTTTCCACCCTTTTATGATTAATGTATCCTTTCTCAACCATTCTCTATCAGAGCTATGAACTCTTTAAAAAAGCTGCATCTGTAGATCACTATCTAATATTTATGAACTTTCTTTCATCGTCTTTCTTTGACCTGGAATCTCCCAGAGGTCCTCAGATCACTGGCTGAAAACCAGAAGGTAGGATATATGGGAAAATGATACTGTGAAGATTTTAATGCTCCTTTTGAAGGGAGCATCAGGCTACACCCTATCTTTCACTGGATGCTGGTGAAGCACAAGAGTAGGGGCAGCATTTGCACTGTGTTCTTTGTGCAGAGTCCTTTCCTAACAGGCCAGCAGTGTTAGGAAAGGATCAGGCAGGACTTGGCTCTGTTTTAGAATTTGTGTGCCCAGCTTCACTAACAAACAAAACTTCAGTAATTATTTTGCAGCACAACCTGACCATAGGTTGTGCTTCCTGTATTTCCATCAGCCCTGAGGGTACCCAGATGTCAGCTGGAAAATAATCTCCATCAG
The DNA here is from genome assembly GCF_027579445.1 of Ammospiza nelsoni. Classification (NCBI taxonomy): domain Eukaryota; kingdom Metazoa; phylum Chordata; class Aves; order Passeriformes; family Passerellidae; genus Ammospiza; species Ammospiza nelsoni. The sequence continues at coordinate 33,724,287 of NC_080633.1, read as the reverse complement.
TGGGCTAAAGCCTACAGTAGGGCCCTGCTTTTGTTCCTGCACACACACAGTGCTCAAGGCACGTGAGCCCTTGGCACAGGCTTGCAGGTTCCTGGTTAGTGGGATGTGATGCCCAGGTAGGCCTTGATGTCCACCAGGACCTGGGAAATGTCTTGGCTCTTCAGAAAAAGGATGGATTGGGAGGGATTGTGGGCTGGGAGGCATGGCAGGGCAGCCTGCACCATCAGCATGGTTTTAATTTGACTCCCAACACGCAGGGCAAGATTTCATGGCCTCCTCTGCTGCTTGCTGCTCAGTCCATGAAGTCAGTCTTCCTTTGCAAAGACTGATTCTGCCTCAATAAATAGAGTTTTCCACTGCCATTGTTTATTTTACTTGGGGGGGGAGCTCTTCGTGTCACCTTTCCCTATTTTAATTTTGGCCTCTTATGGACTACATGCTGGTTTGCTAAACCTGCCAATCTGAATGAGTAGCCCAGGGAATACAAGTTCCTATGGGATAAATGCTCTAACTTATGACTCATGGACTAGAATAGTAAAAGCTGATGCATAAAGGGCCCTGGGCACTAGCGTACCACTGATGTTTTAAATTTATCTTCTTCAAATGAGAAAGATGTTTTTCTTCAAGACATACAAAAATATACCAGCTCAGTGCAATCTAAATGAACTTATGTGGGAACACAGCTCTGCTCTGTATTGCCAATCTTTTGTGTTTATATATAATTTTCCATAGGGCATTCCTGTCTGTAAAAGCACTCAGAATGCTTTCCTGTGGACTCCTTTTGACTGGCAGGAATACTAGCAGCCCTAAGTGTCATGTTGTTCATTTGTGCACAGTGTTTTTACAGCTATTCAATAGCATCTGTGAGTCATTTGCCTGCTGAGCCTCAGCTCCTGGCATGTGTCAGGTAGAGGTCTCAGGCAGGCAGGGAGAGGGCTGGCATCTGTGACAAGAGGTGCCCAGCTGGCAGCTGTGGTGCAAAGGGAGTGTGGGTGCTGTGGTCAGCTGCCCTGTCTGCATGGGTGTGACCCCAGGGAAGATGTCAGGGGGTTTGACCCATCAGTTCCTCAGGACAAATGAAGTGGAAGGGAACTGTGGACTGGTGGATCCCTAATTCTGTATTACACCCCAAGAGTTGTTTAGAGAAGTGGCTCCCTTCCCAAGAAAAGGGTGGGTGACTTCTCTCCCAGAGTAAACTGAAGAAAAAATGGATACTGTCTGTTGCATCTGGATATCTGGTCCTTCCATTTACTGGGGTTGACTGGGAGGTGAGCCTTGCCTGTCTCTGCAGACTCACACATCACTTTGCACAGATTTATTTTCAAGACTTGCGTGTTAACTTCCACAGAGAGAGATCGTCTAGGAAGGCAGCACTTTTTGAAGCCATTCTGCTGATTTCTGTGCACCCGCTCAAAAATTTAGCACTTTTTTCCTGAAACCTGCCCAACTGAAGGTCCTAGCTGTGCTTTGAGGAAAAGGCTGCCCTTGGCTCTAGGTGAGATGCAGTCAGTGTTTCCTGGCAGTGAGGTGCTGCAGAGGAAAGGAGAGGAGGCAAACCTGGGTTTATCAGTCAAATCCAGAGCTGATCCCAGGGAAAGCATGCAGCCTGCCTGTGGGGCAGAAACCCCTCAAAGATGGGGGCAAGGACGAGCCAAGCCAGAGAGGACCTGAACATGGAATGCTTCAGTCCAGAGCCCCATCTTAGCAGCTGCCATCAGCAGAGAGCCCCTGGGCTGATCATCCTTAGTGAGTCATTTGTGACTTTTAACAGTGAAGAAAAATATTTATTTCCTTTGTTTTCTCTGAACCTCCATGGATTTTTATTCTGGAGGAAAAAGGAAGGGAAAGGGGCAATTTGTGTTTAGCCATGAGGGAGACAGTGCATCTAGTTCTTGAAATTTCATGTGTAATTTAAAGTGAAAAGAGGAAAAAGCAGATAAGTACAACACTGTGCCATGCTAGGCATTAATATTGCTGTAGAAAGAGTGAAAAAAAGCACATTTTTTCCAGAGTTATTCACATCTAATCCTTGGACAAAATTGCTCTGCATGACTCACTCATTCCTCTGTTTTCCTTGTCATACTGAGTTCAATGTCACACAGGCTTAAGAGAATAAACATTCTATAGATTTTGGGCAATATATAGAAAGGGCAAAGACATGAAAAAAGAATAGAAGGATTTCATAAAAATTCACAGACTACAAAAAATGTTTTAAAATATGTCAGAACCTCTGGATCATCAAAAATATTCTAAAAATTTCCTGAAGGCCAGTGTCTGCTTTCTCAGCCACTCTTTCTTGTGAGATTCCAGCTAGACCAAAAATAAAATTACCATCTGGGTTGGTTTTGGATGCAGTTTACAGAATGGGTATCTATGACAGATGAAGAACTGAATGTGAATGTGAAAATGTCTTAGATTTCAAGTTCATGTTTTTGTGATCTCCACTTGTAAGTTTAATTGAACTGTTTCAATTTCACAATCAGAGGCATTAGAAAAATACTGTCACTTTTCATGTTTAAGACCACAGCTGATGTGAATCCAATATTGGTCTTGAAACTCTATTGAAAAGCTGAAAAAGAGCAAAAGGAAATGATGAAAAGTTCTTATGTTCTCAATTATTTATTCACTGTTTTCCCCCCTTCATTTTCACTCCAGGGATAGTAATGAGTTTTACGAATGTAAGGTGCCAGCTATAGGCTTTTCTGTTGAAACCTCTAAATTTATGGCTCCTTGGGGCATTACCAGCATGGATAATGCATAATTTACAAACAGACTTGAAACTTTCATCTTCCTTTTCCCACTCCTTTTCAGAGCTTTTTGTTCAAGGAGTGATGTGTTTTGCTGTAGTGGAAACCATATGCTCTTCCAAATCTCAGCGGAGTGTAGAAATTCTGCAACGTTGCCAGATGTAGCCGAAGAAACTTCACCTGACATAGAATTACACACACTTCTTTTCTTCAGTCAAAACCATCTTCTAAGAGAGCATTTCTTTCTGCTGTTTGGTAGTGGGCAAGAGAAGACTGAATCACAGCCAGTTGCAGCAGGTACAGTCCCAGCATCGGACTCCTGAGGCCTGTGCCTTGTTTCTGGTGGGGTAGGAGCTGGGAGTTTACTGATCCATCTCACAAAAAGATGGGTCAATACTCTTAAATGGGAATCCTACTTCTGGCATTGATTCCACTTTGTCACTAAGGACTTACCATATTGGATAAAACCAGTCTAATTCAGGGTTGGTGTGGCCATGGCCACGCACTTGTGTGTGTGCTGGGGAGCAGGGTGGCAGAAACATCAGTCAAGTTGGTAAGAGTTACTTTGGCTGAGCTCTCTGTTATTTAACAGTTAGCATATGATTTGAAATAAAAGATTTTTGTTCTCCCTCTTTTGTTCCCTAACAGATTCTAAAACACTGGATGCTCTTTTAATTCTAAAAATTCCCTTATTCTGATGAGTGTTGGCATGACTGCTTTTCCTTGCAGCCATAAATCAGAGTGTTGAGGTGTTTAGGGTATGAGGGTGGGGGATAAGATTGTCCCTTCACTGAAAAATGCAAAATTGTGAGGAGAACCTCCAAGCCCAGGGATGCTGAAGGAACAGGGGCTGAGCAGAACTGCACAAAGAGTGCAAATCCTTATACAACCAATTTATTCCCAAACTGAATAGGACTTGGGTTTCCCAGGTACTTTTGTGGACTACTTAATTGCAGGTTGCGAATCCCCAGAAATCTGGTAGAATCCAGTGGTTTGGTAACCGCTTCAGTGACTGCCATTTAGGCTACATCTAAAGTGTGATGTCAGTAATCTGAGAATTGTGTTAACAACATGGTTCTGCCTTCTCTCCCTAGAGTGACCAAAATGTTATTTTATCTTAGAGTTAACTGGGAGATGCCTTGAACATTTGTGTGGCCATGGGGAGTCATGAGCATCCCAGCTGCATTACCAATGGTGTCGTGCCTTCCTGTACTGTCTTTGGGACAAGTAGGGGCTGAGACCTGCATGTGGCTCTTGTCACTTGGTTAAAGATGTTCCCCTCTGCCTCCCATTGATGGATCATGGGCATGTTGGGAAACTGGCTAGCTAGTGACTCCTCAAACTGCTTTTTGCCTCACCCTGAAGCTACCCCTGCTCCATTTTTTTGTCACTGCCTGCATTTCTGGGACACCGGCGCTTTGGCTCTCATATCCACCCAAGCAGCTGAGACAGCTGTGAACATCCCCTTCTGGTTTGCACAACGTCTTAAAAGTAATCATTCCCAGCCTTTGTGGTCATGCTGCCTACAGGACAGTTATCTCCTTCAGGGGACAGGCGACACCGATAAGGAAAACACAGATTTTGTTCACTGCTCTAGTATGATATGGATCTTTCCCAGGATATTTGAGAGAAACAGTGCAGGAAACTTTCTGAAGGCAGTGCCCCACATGCATCTTCCTCTGGGCACACTGGTCTTCTTGTGCAGCACTTCCCTTCATTTCCCAGGTCCAGGCACAATACTCCTTTCTAGATAAACTGCTCAAAGTAACTTCAGACTTTTTTTGCCCCAACCCTTCTGTAAGTCCAAGCAGATTCCTGCCGGTGTTTTTGTTTACCCTTCCTTACTCCTTTCCTACTCCACATGATTCTCATGCCTCCTTGCAAGCAGGATGCATGTCCTAGATTCCAGCTAGTCTGTTGATCCAAGCAGCATCATCTTCAGCATTTTCTACTGGGACTTACCAGATGGCTGCACTCACTGGTCTGGAGATGTGTGTCTTGGTGGCAGAGCCTCATGTGTTCCCTAGCAACAACTCTCAGCTCTGTGTTGTAACTGTTATCAGCTGTCAAAACTGACAAAAGTTTAGTTTTCTAGGCACTTCATTTACACACACCCATGTGCTCAGCCCCATCTGCTATGCTGGGGGTCCCCTTACTGTATATGGTGGTGTGATGGACTGTGATTTGGGCCACTCTGGTTTGGTTTGTTCTGCTGTATTGTGTTACATGTGGTTCAAAGCCCAAGGTTTCCAGCATAAGTGAAATGCAGCATTTAAATGCTGTGCTGTGTGTGGTTAAATGGGGGGTTTAAGTGCATACAATCACACATTATAAATGGATCCCTCAACATTACAGGAAAATAGAATTAATATGAGAGTTATGTCTTTTTAATTTTACCTGTAATACCTAGTTCACACAAGGAATGCTTCTGGCACATAGGATTGTTAATTATTTTTTTAGCTTAAAAACAGGATAAACTATGATAGCTTTATTCAACAGGGCACTGTAGAAATACAGCAAGTCAGCACAAATACACGGCCTGTCACAGTCATTCTTGTATAAAATATGACTCACAGTTTTGAAACATATGGTCACACAAGTTTTAATTTAAGTGGCATCTTCAGTCAGCAAAATGAGGTCTGGCTTGCCTGCAGGAAGTGGAGTCAGCACCTTCACCTGCTGAAGTGAAAAGGCTCCCCCAGTGACCGGTGTTGGTTTCCACAGTTGGTGCATGGCTGAGCAAAAATGTGAACCTTTGCACTTGATGCACACGGGGAAAACCCAAGAGCCTTCCCATTCATTATCTGCAACTGTTGGAAATGCAGCTCATCACATGCCTTGTGGTCAGACAGCCTGTGGTCCCCCCTGCCTGAAACCCCCCATGTGGATAACCAGATGCACCCCCATACCATGAGAATAGACTTTCCCACGAACTCTTGTTTTCAATTTTGCCTCTCAGCCTCAGTAGGGAGAGCCCCTTACCGTTCCATCCTGCCAAACATCCATCCATCTATCTATCTATCTATCTATCTATCTATCTATCTATCTATCTATCTATCTATCTATCTATTTTGTCACAGATTATTTTACTGATGCATTGGATAGATTTAGAAGCCTCCCCTGATCCTATAAAGGAAACAATAATTAGCACCTACTCTGGCAATAGGAAACTATCATCTCTTCTGGAGGAGAGGAGTAGGGCTTGTCCTCCCACTCCTGACAGCTGCTGCTGGGAGACATTTCTGGGCTGTCAGAGCCCCTTTGTGCACAGATTCTTTTGTAAGTCTTCATTGCCCACACCAATAGGTCTACACTTGACATCTGCTTTTCCCTGTGATTAGTGGGTTTTTTTAAAATTTCTCAATGTTTTCCCTATCCAACTCATTCTTTACTGCCCCTCCCTTCTGGCTGTTTTTTCTTTCTACTTTTACTTGGTCTTTATTGGATGTTGAAAAGATTCTGGGGCAAAATGAAATGCAAACCAATAGATTTTGTATCAGGCTTTTCTGGAATTCTGACAAAGGGTGAGTTTCCTTTGGACTAAGCAAAGTTAACCAAAGAGGAAAATTGGATGGCCACTGGAAAGACAGGTATTCCACTGTAGAGATCTCATTGCAAATGTGACAAGAAATATATCTATAAAGAGTTTGCCCAGGCCTTCCCACTGAAATGGAGTCATCTGATTTTGTTTAAAGGTTTTTGATCCAAAGAGCAGGAAAACATTTCACTCATAAAGAGTATCTACAACTGTGTTTGAACCTTTGACACGGGAAACTGAGGAAATTAAACCAGCTGCTACCAGTTTCTCTGGAGCCAGAAAGATGTAAAGCTCACACCAGAAAGATGTAAAGCTTACAGAAAAAAAAAAAGGTCTTTTTTCCTCATGTTGTAATTTTCTAAATGAAAAAAAAAACAAAAAACAAAAAACCAGGAAAAAGCTATTTTTGGAAAGGGGAAGATGTCTTTGCTTGCATTTCTGCCTGTAATACAATGTGTGGCTGATGAGACCCTTGTGGTTTATGCTGTTACTGTAGGGAAGGAGATGACTTCTGAAGCTGGAGAAGGGCTGGAATGCCTTTGTCCTGTCCTGAGCTGTGTCCTGACAGTAAATTGCACAGTATCTTAAAACGACCTTTCATTCAGGCTGGAGGGAGGTATTTTTAATCCACTGGTAGCAGCAAGTGACCTCTGGCCTTCTGATATTCGGTGAGTGCATGGAGGCATTTTCTGCTGCTGATGGGTGGTCCTACTAGGTGGTGGCCACAGATGTCTGCTCTTGATAAATTCAGTGTTCAGATAGTGGGAGGGGACCTGTCACTGGCTTCACTGGAGAGTGAAATATGTAACTTATAGGCAAGTGTTTCTGCTGGCTTTTAAACTCCATCACTGGTGGTGAGGACTGAAAACTCTTGACAGTGCCTTGCAGTGCCTTGGGATGGGTTTCAGTGCCCCCCTCGAGTCCTTCCACAGCTGTTCTGGCCCTGTGCTGGGCACCCAGCTGCACCACGTGCAGACAGCTGTTTCCTTCACCCTGATAGCTGGGAAACAGGGTCAGCTGTTGGTCATGTGAGTTTGCTTGTGGTTCTGGAAGTTGCTTTGTGCACCTGGTAGAAAGCAAACTTGACAGCGTCCTCCTTATAGTGAGTTAGCACAGTTAATTTGTAATTAGGACTTTCATGCACTGGAAACCTTCATCTGGTAGTCCATTCTCAGAGAAATTTCTGCTTCTTTGGTCATAGCAACTTTTCAGAGTGATTGGCCAAACCCACTATCATTGCTGGTTGTGACAGCTTACTCAACTTCACCCAGCCCTCTTGCCCATCCCCTTCTTGCTCACCTCTTTTCTTCTGGTGCCAGTAATTTCTCTAAACTATTGTGTGTTGCTCAGTGGCAATAAATATTAATAAAAGTATGTCACTTTACTGCTGGAAGAGTGGGAGAAGAGGTGAGTGATGGATGTTTTACTTCAGAGGCTTGGCTCCCTTTGGCGTGTCTTTTCCTCCCAGAAGAATTGCCAAATTATATTCTAGTTTCCCTTTTCAGATAAACTACATCCTCACATCTGTCTGGCTCTGTTCCAAGCTGTTCCAAGTCAGTAGGAGCTGAGAGAAAAGTTTAACATGCAAATTGAAAATGTCAAATTTTGGCTTTGTTTATTGCTAGTTTTGTAGAAAGGAGGAAGTAGAAAGCCTTTCTGTCAGAACAGCTCTCTATTATTGTCTTGCTTTGAGTAAATGAACCTCTGAATTGCAGTAGAGGGAGTGTCTGGGATGCTAGGAGAGACTGCAGGGACAGTTTTGTAGGATCAATCTGGATGTGCTGGAAGGGCTGGAAGTGTGGTACTGGGAAGTGTGCAGCATTGGAGTGTGCCTTTAAGCAGTTGAACATTTTGAACACTGGAAAGAAGTGGAGAAGAGACAACTGCACAAGAGATGATTTGTTACAGTGAGGACGGTGTGATGAGACTGCTGAGCTCAGTGTGAAACCTCTCCACAGAATGCTATATACTGCACTGACCCAGTGTTTCACTCTTTGATTGCCCCAGTTCTGTCTGAAAGACACAATTCTGTGATCAAACATCCCATTAAGACTGAAAGCATTTAACACATTAACTGAAAGCAAATTTAACACATCTTTTGGGAAACACAATTTCCATGAAGAGCTTTAGGGGTGCCCAAGGTGCTCTGCTGTGAATGCCATGCATTTTAATTACACAGAGCAAGTGTGTTCTATGTAGATGATGTTTTGGTCTGGATGAAACCAGAAGACCAGAAATGCTAGGGTAAATTTAAATACTATATATCAGTAATTCCATCAAAGGACCAATGTACCAGGAAGAGAAATTAACCCAGCAAAACGTGTGATCATGGTAGGACCGATGCTGTCACAAGTATTTGCATTCCTTTGGTGCAGAAAGAGATTTATATGAAGGCTCCAAATAGTGGGGCCCTCATATCAAGATTGTTGGTGTGTGAGCACTGATGTGCAAAGAGGTATGAAGATCCTAGGAAACTGACATTAGCTGAATTTGAGATATGGAGGAGGTAATGAAAAGATCCAGAGTTAAATGTACAGCACTGGTAAATATGAAAATGATTTATCCATAACTGTTCCCACTGTGTCTATTTGTTTAGTTTTCTTCTGGATGTGTTGTAAAACTGGAGATGAGCAACTTCTCTGACACAGTAGCAAAGAAAAAAGTGTCACATGCCACCTAAAATTGAGGGCTAATATACAGACAGAGAATAAGGTTTTGCTTGGTGGTGTAAGGAAGTCCATGTTGTTATTTATGGAAGCCAAAATGTTATGTGAAATGGACCATGAATCTCTTGCTACCATTGCCAAATTGGGTCTGTCCAGCTCACTGCCTAGAGCAGAGACAAGTTTTAACTGCAGAGGCGTGATTTGTGCATCCAATGCTATCCTGATGGAAAGGTGTTAATAGCAGGCACATACCAGAGCATTTGATGAAAGTCCCCCAGTATGTGTCACTTAAAAAGTTTCACTTAAAAAGTTCCTTACAGCTTAAATTGGAATATGGATTATGATACTCATGATGATTCCATGATGAAAACCTGTTAGGAAGTCCTCACCACAAGAGCAGTATTCTCTTGGCTTCCCTCACCCATTCAGAGAAGCAGCTCCTCATAACAGAGGGGATTTTCTCTAAAGTGATTCATAAGGAGTTGAAGAAAAATTGCTGAAAGAGATAGATGAAGGCTGCTTAGGGACAGAACAAGAGATGAGCTAAAGATTCCCAGTGAGTAATGATACTGAGCAAGTTGTCTAGCTGTTGCAAATGTCAAAACTATAGACCACACTGAGTGGAATGGGATTATATTGGTGTTCCAGGGAAAAATAAGCACATTGCCATCCAAAAGTACTTACTGGACTAGTAAAAAATGCTTCAAAAATCACAAAATAAAGGCAATATTGCAAAACTGGACATATTTGGGTAAAATAACTTTTAACTGAAGCTTTAACTAGAGATTCTCTTCTTTCCTTTTTTGATATTTTGTGCAATTTTTTTCTTGTTGTGTTGAATTAAAGTGGAGACTGTTTTTAAACTTATGGACATTTAAAGTTTAAACAACATCATTGATACAGTCAGAACTAAAAAGAGTTTATACTATGGATGTTGGTATTGTTCTTTTAGTTAAAGGGGAACCCTTAGTTACAGAGTAAGTTCTCTACTGCCCTTCTCTGGGCAAGGTCTATTGAGTTAATCGCTGCACTTAAGTAAAACTGGATTTGAAATAACAGGGGAAGAGTATAATTCTATTTTTTTTGTCTGATTCTGAAGTCCTTACCTGCAGAAGTAGGGTGAGTTGAATCAATGAGACTATTCACATGGAAAAGCATTAATCATACAAGTAATGAGAAAAGGTTGAAGGGTCATTCTTAAAGTTGCTAAGAAGCTTTGCAGCTGCTTCATATGGACTAACTATCATTATAGTTCCCCAGTTACTGCTTCTAATGCAGTAGTGATTAATTAAACTAGGGTGATATTGACCCCAAGCCAGTTTGTTCCCTGTTCAAGCCCCCTCTAAATGGTGTCTGGAGGACTGAAGTGGGTGTGAGGTGTGCAGGCCAGAGCCTACAGCAGTGCCTCTGCATGAAGTCCACTCCGTCCTCTGCTGGTTTCAGATTTCCTTTCTCAAGAAATTTGTCTTGGCGCCTGAAATGGAGTTTCCAGTCCCCATCCCCCTCTTGGCATCCCTGTCTGAACATATCAGTTATCATCTCATGCTACAGCACAGAGAGCATAGAAGTATTTATGGCTGGCCATGGCTATCAGGAGAGATTTGCAGTAGTCTCTTCAGTGCTTCCACACATGCCTAGAGTAATTACTTCCTTTCCCTGAAAAAGTAAACTCACATCTTCCAAAACAGCAGCAGCAGCCTTGAGGCTGAATATTCTCCCAGGTGTTTTGTTCCCTTGGCATTTACAGGCATCAGGATGTCATTTCTGTTACTTCCTACTGCCCAGGGACTGTCCCTACTTAGCCATAATATCATTACCAGAAATCTCCATCAGCCTTGAAGCTGAATGATCCAGCAATCCATTGTTTCAATTCTGAATTTGTCTTCTGAAGGGACAGTCGTGGCCATATCAAAACCATCTGTGTTTCTTGTGTTGAGGAGCAGAGCATGCTGTACTATATGGCTTGTGTTAATGGTGAGATTTTCAGCAGCAGCACAGGAAAATATTCCCAAGCCTCTGATTTTTTTTGAATCACTGTTATTCCTGTTTCATACATGGTTGCAGTGCAATATAAGAACAACCCTCTTGTATTTATTCACCTTTTCAGGAAGAAACTGATTGTTGGTACTTTTTTCTTGTCTATTTCCTTAGTCTGATATATTTGTTTATTTCTGATATATTATTGTCTTTGGTCACTTCCTAAGAAGAGTCTTAAGAGGAATGAGCCCCTTTGGTTTTGGAGTTTTGCATTTTCTTTTGAAACATCTGGAAATTTTTAAAGGCCCAGTATGTATATAGTGTTTTCTGAATCAAGGTTCTTACTATCTTCACTAAACCAGAAGAAAATTTAAAAGGGCAATGATGATAGGCATTGTTATCACAAGTGGTAAAGTGTACTGCCCTCTAGAACTTGTTATCCTTGCACCAATGAAAATTCCCATGCCAAAAGAAAAGAAAAAAGGAAAGGAAACACATGAAATAGTGTGGGAGATTCCCATATTCGATTCTCACTCAGTATTTTGGATGAAGATGCTCTGCCAGCATACCAAGGGAGAACATTATTTCCAACTCCAGATGAGTTATTTCTTACCCAAATCTGCACTTATTCTTTTTTTCCTGTTCCTTTACACACTGTGTTTTTTCATGAACAATTGTCCACTAAGTCAGTATCACACTCAATAAGTTATCTGTTTCCAACAAAGAAAGAGGGAAACAAGAAAACTTCCCTTCCTGGGAAAGAAGGGCCGGTGCTGCTGGCATAAATCAACAAAAAGTGAGTTTGTTCATTTAGCTATCCAGTAAGTCCTAATATGTCATCATGTCATGTACAGGATTCAGCTGCTTTAATAGTGTTATCCTTTTCTCTTTTTAGAAGGGAGTTCATTTCAGTAAGCTTGTAAAGTACAATACACTGTATTAGAGGTTTCATTATTCACAGGGACCAACAGAGAAAAGAAAGATCTTTCCACACGTGATTAATACTTCAGCTGAATACCATGTGCTGGATGTGGGCCATCCATCAGCAATTTAACATCTGTAATCTGGCCATGGTGAGTCACTATTAACATCATGAACAAATCATGGATGCTCTGTGGTCTTAACATAGTTTATGGGTCTTGTATGAATTGAATGTGTGTTCAGCCTGGGGATGAAATGTGGATGGTCTAAATTAGAGGCAAAGGAAGTTATGAAAAGGAACCTTGCCATTTATTTATTTATTAAGTAGATGTGTATGAGGACTGTTTGTAAAAGTCTGGCTCTCAGCCCTTCCCTAACAGGGAAAAGTTAGAGGATGGGAGCCAGTGGAATTTAACAGAAATTCACTGATAAAAAATAATAAAATAGAGGGAGGTGATCAAATCCAACACACAGTCACATCCTCTAAAGACATGCAGGGGGTTTGGTGGCGAGTCTGGTTTTGTTTAATTACACCCAGCACAGTGAGCTGTGGGCACCTGCACACCAATGTAGGGGACAGGGTGGGGTTTCCCCACCCCCTCCTTGCTGAGGACAGATGGCCTTTTTGCACCGTGCTTGCTCAGGGCTGTGACACTGCCAGCTATAACTTGACCAGTGAGCTTGCAAATGGCTGGGGGCAGAAGAAGCTGCCAAGGGAATAATCTGATGGTTCTTGTCTCCTACACAGGCAATGTTCACCTCTAACTGAGCTCATTAATTCTTCAGGAGGGAAACCACTCCCTTGTCTCGACAGATTTCCCTGTGCCATGATCCTTTCACTCTGGGCATGCTGACAGAAGTGGCATGTCTCTGTGATGACTCAAGTGCTGACATTATCCTTGCCTTCTGCCCCATCCCACCACAGAGATGCTCATGCAGGAGAGCCCCTGTTTTGTGCATCTGGGCCTGTGAGGGGCAATGTGCTCAGGGGAAGCCCTCATCCCTGGGATACTCTGCCTTCCTGGGTCTGAATTTGTTGACAGTGAAGGAGTAGTATATAGAATTTGGCTAATCATTCAGGCACTTTCTAAAAAAGAGGGTGAATTTGGGTTGGAACAATCTTTCACTTTCTTTGGCTTGGGGAGTGTTAGAGTGGCTGCTGCCAGCTTAGATAGATCCTGTAATGCATGTTTAATCATTCTGATCACTCCTGTGACTGGAGTATATGATAGTTGCTTTGGTGACGCAAATAAACAAAAAACTGGGACGTGCCTGGTGCTGTTTGGGCTGTATAATCCATAATTTTCAGACTTCTCCATCCATGAAGAATAAATCTGATCTCATCCAGGCTTCTGCTTTGGTTTTGTCTCTGCTTTCACAGAATAGCAGTGCAATAGCTCTGTCAGGGTGAATTTGGTTGAATGGCAGGTTCTGGAGGGGAACATGAACAATTTCTGCAAATTGCCTTCAAAAACAGCACAGGATCTTTCAGTCAATTCTAAAAGAACTGTTTACTGTTGCATATGGCAGTCATTATTTTGAATAATAAACCTACTGAGAATCTGAACAAGCACGGGCCAACAGATGGGTCATCCTGCTTAGCAATTTAAGCAAGTAATTTATTTCAATCACCAAGACAAAGCATGTGAAGATTATTAATTCCTTGCCAAGACACATGCAACAAAGTCTCACAGACTTCTGAATCTTGTAGCCCTCATGGAAATGTACACCTTCTCTTTTGGATTTGGGACCATTTTTGCTTGCTTGCAGCATTTTTTTCTTATTTCTTAATAATAAACCCCATTTTCTGATTCAAATCAAGAGGAGGTAAGAAATTAATAACTACAAAATTGTAATGCAATGTCATCTGCATTCAAGTAGTGCTATATGAAATCTGTGCACTAAACAACAAAAACAGAGAAGCATTTATGTTATTTTCAGTAATAATTATGTATCCTACCTTCCTCTGAGGTGATTAGAGCCAGGAAAAAGAATATAAATATGTTTCAGCTTCTTCTGGTAGCAACAAGACAGAATGGGTTGCCAATTGAATTAGTTGCTAAAGTCTCAAGTTCCTTCTCTTTGGAAGTGGATGTTCAGCTCCCAAAAGCCACTGAAGTGATGACTCTGATAATTTAAAATTTGTTGTCATTCCAACAGTTTAGGCTGTGCAGACAGCACAAGTACCCTGGTACCATTGCACAAATGTGTTTCCACTCTGATTTGGAGCTATTGTCACCAGAGTGGTTCCAAGTCCATGGAGTGTTCCAGAGTGTGTGCTGTGATTGATGGCAGGGTGTAGCTCATCCTACCACTGAGGACAGCTGGTGTAATATTTTCTCACCAGTACAGTATGAAAATTTACTGTAGGCTGCACCACAGCTCTGTTTGAGGAGTACAGCATCACTATTGGAGAACCAAGTGTTATTCCAAGGTGTGTTCTCTCTTTTCAGTGAGTTTCAGCCCTTTTTCAGTGGCCAAAGTTTGCTGGCATGAGTAAATTCTGCAAAAAAATCAGAGCTGCTTTGGGCACAAACTGGCTTTGCAAAAAACTGCCAGACCTTACATTGGGTTTCATACTGTTAGCATGCCTGATAATTTGCAGTTGTAAAACAGTGCAGCCAGAGGGGGTCATGAAACAACATGAGAGGTTTTGGTACCTGGTGCTGGAGCTGCTGCAAATCAGTTCCACACAAAGCTTCCTGCAGGTGTCCTCAATGTGTGTGTCACAGTGCACCTGGAGCTCCTGATGGCAGCATCATGGGGCTGCACTTGTCTAGACCATGATCAGCCCTGTGGCCTGTGAGATAAGGAAAGGAAAGTTATCTGGGTCCTGAAGAGGCTGGTGGGCTGCAGAGGGAGGTGGGGCATGAAGTAGGCATGGTGGGCTCTCACACATGCCATACCTCTCCTTGCAAACCCTCTCAGCCCATGGCAAATGCAGTCAGACACATTTATCTAAACCAGTTCATTTAACCCTCTTTTCAGACATCAAGGAGCACATTAAATGGATTGTGTGCCTGATTTTTACAAATAGCAGGCTTTCCTAAATACATAGCATGTTTACCTGAATCTCTGCAGTATGATCAATGCCGTCATATAAAATATAGCTACTGGTATTTCATTTTGAGCCATAAACATCGAATGAATTTTTAAAATGGACTCTAAAATTGCAATATTTACTCATTAGCCAATGCCCTGTGTGAGCAGAAATAAAACTTGTCACCAGTACGTTGTCCTAGATGTTAAAAAAGAGTGAGTGAGTTATGAAAAGAAGCTCCTTCCTCTTTTGGGAGATCTGTGGCTGGTTTTGAGAATGCTTATGGAGTGCTAAATGGGCTTAAGAAACAGTAAGTATCCCTGAAAGATAGAAAGGGAGAAAATGTGAGAAAAGCAAAACAACAATCTATGTTCCAATGCATGCTTGTCTCAAAGGCTATTTCTCCTCAGAAAAGAAAAATTCTGCCAAGCTCATAAAACTCAAAATATTTTACTTTGACATTTTCAAAAGGAATACTTCTGAATTGATAATTTCACAATAATTGGTTCATCAAGAAACAATTGAATTGAGAAAGCTTGGAGATAGCCCTTTTTTTGGCCCAGAACAGAATGACTTTGTTTTTCTTTCACCACAAATGATGAAACATGATTAGTTTTGGATTCTGAAACCCATTTGAAATTGTGCTGCATTTTTTCCCTGTCTGCCATGTCCCCATGGCACACTGAGCCTTTTGCCAGGCTCCTGACCTCTGTTCTCCACTCTGTGCCCCCAAACTGGCCATGTCTCTTGGGCAGGCACAAAGAGCAGTGGAGACTGGCTCCAGCCTGTGTGACCTCACCAAACCCCTTCAAAACCAAAATGAAAATTCCTTTGGGGAGCCAGCTGGTTTTGGATGTACTGGGGCTTAGCCCTACTTTCCCTTTTATCTCTATTATTTCAGCAACATTGCTGTGGTTTCTAAACTCTTTAGTTACAGCACACATTGCATCTCCCACCCATTGCCTTCAGAGCCTGCTGAGGACTTCTGTCCTTTCAGAAAGAAAAACTTTAATGCATTTAGAGAAGTAAAAGCTCCAGATGTTTTGCAAGCTATCAAAATACACTGGATTTGCTTTTTGTAAGGAACTTTTCACAACCTGATAAAAGCCTATTTTCTTAGCAAACAGATTATATGTCAGCCAGAGGTGTGAAACCTTAATAGAAAAGAACCATATGCCAGTTAAGGAGAGGGGGAAAAAAGGCAGTCTCCAAGAATCACTACATGCTTTTTAGTTCCCTTAAATAAATAAAATTCAATATCTAAGAAGAAAATCAAAACAAAGTATGTTAAAAACAATTACAGGCAAAATAGAATTCCAAGTGTAGTATCAAACATATTGGTATGGAGTTTTAGCTACCTTTTCTCTTTTTTTTGCTTTAGACAGAAAAGTATGCAAATAACAAACTATGGGGTTTTTTAAAAGTACATTGAGTGAATCTTTACAGAGAGTGGATGAACCAAGCTTCATTTGATGACATGCTAAGCTACAATTCCATTAATGGAATAAAACTCCGAACTACATTTCAAGTAGTACATTTCTTGCATCTTGTATTATACATCTTGAAAAACTGGTAAACTGACCCATGAAAAAAAGTACTTGTGTGAACACCTTGTTTAGTGTTGAACATCTTGTGTTCATCAGTAAGTGCTCTACAGAGATAGAGAAGTTAACAGGCAGTTTCTCTTACAGGTGGGAAAACAGAGATGCAGCAGCTTCCAAGAGCAGAGCTGCAGGGGACAGGAATCTCCTTAGGTATGAGACTTTACTGTCTAAAGGGAATACAAGCACTGCAGGGATGCCCCAAGACACCTTCTTACTCTCTCCTCTACCTCCTTCCCAGACAGAAGATCTACACTGCCCCAGACAACACTTGTTTCCTTACTTTTGCAGGGTTATGTTGGATTTCCAGGTCTAACAGAGGAGCCTTTCCACGCTGGTCCATCTGCTGTGGCTTGGAAGGGGATTGCCCTCTTGGGAAGCTGAAGGCCTGATGACATTGCTGGGTGCCACATTACAAACACTGTCTGCCAGGCTGGGCTCCCTGCTGTCCCTGCACAGCCTGCAAGGCAAGAGGCTGCAGCCTGCCAGACAGGGTGGCTCAGCACAGGGGCACAGGGAATAATGCTCAGTTTGCAGTCAGGAATGAAGCCAGCACACAGCTCTGCACAGGGACACCCAGTAGGAATTAGGGGGATAATGAATAGAGCCACTTGCAGACCACACATGCTGCTTGAATGACTGGCCTCTAACGAAAGGCAAAGCTCTTTGCCAGTGGCCAAATTCCTTGGTATGCATTGTTTTGCCATGTTGCAGGGATTAAAGTCACATGTTGTATTTGAAGCTCTGGGGATGAAAGGATTACTGACCTATGTGGGATGATGGTTGCTCACAAAGGGCAGATAAGTTGCCAATCTCTTTTTGTTGAGTTAAATATAAATTTTTTCTCGTTAATTTTAAGCTGTGGGTTTACCTTTCAGAAGCTTGCTTGTTATGTCTTTTTAGATCTATATTTCAATACAATTTTGGCATGGTTGTGAGTTCTTGTGTCCTTCCCTGAGGTGAGCAGCAGTAGGCAGCTACACCAATATATTGGTATATATTAAATTTGTAAATGTGCGCACTGAGAAGAAGTACAAGTCCAGTCAGACACACTCACTACCACCTAAATATCAAACATGTCTTCAAGTTCAGAGTAGAACTGCAGCTCATCTTTTGGAAACTGAACATCAGAGAAGGGAGTTTTGCTGACACTGACATCCACCCTCTGAGCTCCTTGCTCACGTCTCCCCTCCTGTGTCTGCTCATGCACAGGGTGAAGTGCACTACAGGTGCCCTGCAGTGAGCCAGGAGGGATTTTTACCTTCTCTGTCACATCCCACTGAAGAGTTGCCTGTCCCCTTTTGCATTTCCCTCAGGCCAGGGCAGTGAAGAGGAAAAGCTGAAGGAACATTGAGTCACTGTGGAGAGGCTGGTCCACATCATCGATGAAAATATCTGAGTGTCTGCACTCTCCCCTCCATGCAAGCCTTCCTGCAAGCTTTGGAGATGTTATATGTACAAAAGACAAAAAAGCTCTTCTGAGTCTAAAATGAGGCTTGTGAGGAGCAGAAAGTGTGCACACTCTGAAAATTATAAAGAATCAAGAATTGGGTGAGACAGGAGATTTGAGGTAGTGAAGCATGAGTAAATCAGGCAGAGTTATGCAGAATGCATGCTGACCCCCATGAGCTGTGTGTCAAAAAGCACAGGACAAAGCATGGGGGGAAAATCACCTCACTTTGAAATAGGTTTTAAGGAGTGTGCATATGAAACCAAGTGACAGCAGGGTTACTCTCTTGAGTACAGTATCACAACAGAAGATGAATGTATGGTCAAGTGCAAACAAAAGCTCTTTAGCTGGAGACGGCCACAGGAACATGATCTGGCTTGGTGCTACAAAGAGTGATACAATCATTCCTCTGGCAGTGAAACCAGCTGAAAGAGAAAGTAGAATGTAGGAGTTAGGTCAGTCACCTTTTCTATGTGGAATGGCAGTACGCTGCCTGAATATGTGGATAGGCTACAAAAAGGAAGAAAATACATAAACAATATGTGTAATTGAAGCACAATGAGATGCATTCATCAATGGAGTAGAAGCATATCTAGTTTTTGATCTCAGCAAAAAGGCAGAGACCATATTTTCTTAGGAAGCCCTTCTAAATGTGGCAGAAAAATTGAAAGAGTAGGTGGAAGAAGATGAACTTTCCCCAGCTCAAGTCTGAAGCCAAATTCCTTTTGCATTGCAGGAGAGGTGGGCTGACTTTTGATCACACAAACATAAGTAAAACCCCCAGACACTCAAGGTGCAAAAAGGACACATTCCCTTGCCTAAGTATATGCCAAATGGAAGAAATTCAATGTGTAAAAAGATCATATTCCATTGCTTCCAAGTGGAGACCTTGCTGAAACCAAGTATTTTTTGATATGTGAGGCATCAGCAGAGTTCTGAAACTTTCCTTAGGAGAAACACAGAACACATTTGTTCACATCTAATACCTTATATGTGCAGAAGAAACTCTTTCCCTTGCCTGCTGATTGGGTTTTCCTTGACACCTATGACAACTTTCTGGGAAAAACAACAGATTTGGGATGGGCTGGATATTACTAGAGTCTACCTAGATGACACTTGGATTTTGGAAAAAACAGAGGCTCTTAACAAGTCTGGGCTGAGCCACATCTGCTAGCTGAAAGTTAAACACCATTTCACCATAAACTCATTTCACCATGGAAACAGCAGATGTGTGAGAGCAGGTGACAGGGTGTGACGTCCTGAGTGATCATGGTAAGACTGTGACCATCACAAACACTGCTCCTAAATAGGCAAAAAGATGTTACAGAATTTCTAATCATGCTGGGAAAATTTAATTGGCTACCTAAAGGAGAAATTCAATATTATAAATGCAGGGGATTGACAAAAAAATTTGCAATTGCCCTAGTAGTAAAGAAGGAATTACAGACACCCTTCCTCTGAAGCTTTCTGATGATAAGTACACAGTTAGGATGTCCCCACTCTCTTCAACATCAAGGACACAACAAATTGTAGGTGGTTTTTCTGGAGTCTAAAACCATAGCTGCTGCCTCAGGGAAGATCCACCTGGACACATGGCAATGCAGAGGATGAGCATCACTAACCACAGTCAGGGTTGTGCACTTTGGGTCCAGCTCAGCCTGGATCTTCTCTCACATTTAGCATGTACTGGTATGAGAAGCCTTGCTAAGTCAAAATGAAGGGATGGTATAAGAAGGTGAAGCTGTTAGTCAAGTGGTGTGGGCTTTCAAGCTGTGAATTGTGATGATCCTGCACAGGCAGCTACGCTGGGTGAGTGAACTGGCTTCTGAAGGCTTGTTCTTGTTTACTGTACCTCCCACTGCAGAGAAGGAGCCCTGCTGTGCTTGCTTTGCTTTTGTAGGTCCTGCCTGTGTGTGCTCACTTGCCTTCTGCAAGTGCTGCCCTAGGACAGGTCCATTCTGTCTTGACTGGTGGCCTCCAGCAGCTGAGGATCTTAGACCTACCTGAGATATTGTGAAATTCTGAAAAAAATATCAGGGCTTAGCAGCGCTTCCTGTTGCTGCTTCATCTAAGATAAATGGAGCATCTCTTAGGAAAACACAGCAATATGTGCAACAGACGGAGAGAATCACTCTTTGCCCTATTTGCAAGATAAAGAAGTTGATGGAAGAGCCTTTTTCTCTTCATACAGCGACTGCATGAAGGTAATTGAGTTTGTTACTCATATGTAGGAGGCTAGGATCACCCTAGGTATGAACATCTACTGCTGCTCTTGCAAACTCCCAATAAAAGAATTCTTATCAAGAAAGCTTTAAGTGATACTTCATGTGGATAAAAGCATCAGGAAACATCACAGGCAAACAGGAAATAAAAGGCAAGTCAGACTTGATTTGGAAAGCTGGACTTTTTATTGGATGCATTAAGATGAAAGAACAGATAATAGAGAAGGGAGAGCTGCTTGATGTAGGGTCAGAAAATGGTTCTTCAAAGCTGGATCTTCTAGATATCTTTTTACTAAATATGGACTTGGGTTTTTTTGTCTTACCTTTCACTGATGGATATCATATAACCAACTGTTCCTTGAATTAGCTCTCAGGAATTGTGGCATGTCTTTGTGTCATCATTATTCCTGCAACCTACCCTGTTCCGCTACTTAGTGTGCAGTAGATACATGTTTAAACTGTGGCACATAATTTCCAGATGATTAAAATACCTTCCCTTCCCTTCCCTTCCCTTCCCTTCCCTTCCCTTCCCTTCCCTTCCCTTCCCTTCCCTTCCCTTCCCTTCCCTTCCCTTCCCTTCCCTTCCCTTCCCTTCCCTTCCCTTCCCTTCCCTTCCCTTCCCTTCCCTTCCCTTCCCTTCCCTTCCCTTCCCTTCCCTTCCCTTCCCTTCCCTTCCCTTCCCTTCCCTTCCCTTCCCTTCCCTTCCCTTCCCTTCCCTTCCCTTCCCTTCCCTTCCCTTCCCTTCCCTTCCCTTCCCTTCCCTTCCCTTCCCTTCCCTTCCCTTCCCTTTTCATTGGAATGGACCAGGAAATTGTTTTAGGATACTTAATACATCCCTGTTTTTAATTTCAGCCATGAAACATTAATTTTCATTATTTGCTCAAGACATCTAGTTCTACAAAGACAAGTGGTTATCAGGAACAGACAGAGCATTGAAGAGAAAAATGACAGTGATGTACATGATGCAAAGAAGAGGGAAAAGGATGCAGGACAGTAGGAACCAGTAAAGTTGTTTATATACTCAAGGTGATCATTAGCAACACTTGGTTAAAGTTTCCTGACAAACTCATTCATAATGCTAAGTTTCTGGCAAACCTTCTTCATTCTGCAGAATATGAAAAGTCCCTTTTCAGCTAGAAGCTGATCTATAAACCAGCAGACATAAGGTGTTTTGTGGGTTTTAAAGCTAATCTTTTATACAACAATTTTGCAATTCTGGAAATGCCATTGCCAAATATTTTGATGTTTTCATCTGCAGTAGAGCAACAGAAAGCCATATTCTATGGTTTTACATTGGCAAAGCTGAGGCATTTCACAAAAAGACCAGTTTGACAATTGCTAACCAATTTTTCAATAGCCAAAGCAGATGGCACGAATTATTGCACACAATAAAGCATTCATATGGATATACCACAGCTGGACCCAAGTTAACTTTCTTTTCTTAAAAGGAATCTGCAATTTGAGCTGAATTGTGGGAAGGAATACTATAATCTCTCTGACCACCAAAATGCACTTGATTTCTTGTTGTGTAATTCTAGTGAACTGAGACACTTTGATAGAAATAATTTTAAAAACTCCAGATGTTAAAAATACTTCTATTCATCATGGTTGCAAGGGAGTCTGCCAGGATTCAATGACAGATTTCTTCCTAGAGAATTCGGGGTTGCTTTTTCAATTTGAGGTTTTATTTATTGGGAAGTGTCTTCTCAGTGCCTGTGACCTGATGGTAGAAAACAGCATGTGTGGAAAACGCTGTTTTTCATGGGAAACTTGGCTTGACTGTCTGCACTACTTGCAGATAGAGACACAACTGATCACTTGATTTGAAAATCCCTAACAGGGGCCATCTATGTCTTCAAAAAATAGATAGCATATTTTTCTTTGAAAGTAGTTGAAAAAGGTTCAAGGCTCACTGCTGGAGAAGGAAGCAGAGTTTGAGACAGAAGCTTTTGAAATCCGTATGGATCTAGCTGGTTTGGAAAGGTTATGAGAGCATTGCCAATACATATTGATGAAAAATATATACTTTTTTGTTTAATTTTTGTTGTTGTGTGTTTTTTAAAAATAATTTTCCCTGTTTTAGGAGCTGCTAGGATGACTGACAAGAATGTACAAGATTTATTTTTTATAATGAAATCTAGGTAGATTCAGAATGGTGGATAAATATTTCTAAGGGACTAATTCAAGTAATGATCTACTCTAATGGTGAAGAAAACTGGTGTGCAAGTTTAGGGATAAAAATGTTTATGGGCAAGTAAACAAATCTCTCTCTGTCTCTCTTATATTACTGCAATAGTTTAGTAGGCAATAATCAGCATGTTATCATTTCTCTCAGGCAATTGCTTTCTTCCTTTACATTCAGTGAGATTCTTTAAATAAGCCTCATACATATTTTTTCAACGCTGAAATGTAACATAGCACTTACAAAGTTAGAGGTCATTTTTAAAGACATTCTTGCAATTCTGCAAAATTTTCTACTTTTACTCAGGATTGGTTTTAGAAGCTGAAATGAATTATTTAATATTATTTTTTACTATTCTGTAAGACTTAAAGTATTTTCCAGTACATCCTCTTGAGCACTTGAAGTTTCCCCTCTATGCCTACCTCTAGATCAGATGTGGACTGTGACCCCTTTGGGCAATAATGGGCTGTGACAGGATCCCTATTTCCTGACTTAGGCATTTTAAAACAAAGATTCAGCAACTGATTGAATCAAATAAAATGTATAGAAGGAGTATTGCCATCTATTTTCAGCTTTTAACCCAGGGTTTTGGCATTTCTAAAAATAATGTTTTCTATTGAAATTATTAATTGCCCCTGTGTGAAGAGTTTAACAATTTCTCCTGAAGATGCATTCAAACTTCTAACAGAATTTGCTCCAGCTGCATTTGTATTATTTTGGTGTTTATTTTCTACCAAGCACATTTTGCTCCCAGCATAACTGATGGAAAGTGAAATAAGTTCACATGCTCAGCCATTTGCATTGGAAGTGATGGATTTTATAGGGGACGAGACATCAATAGGTCAGGTTTCCTCAAGCCATTAAACAGGGCCAGGTACAGAGGCATTTAAGTAAAATATATACCAATCTGACCACATTCCTAGCCAGGAACCAGATGCACAAGTGATTATGTGATGTCAGTCACTAAGGTGCTGACAAAAGTTACAATCAGCAATGCAATAATGCATCAAACACATTTTATATGGGATTGGAAACTGTTTATTAATAAGCAGGGGAGTAGCAGGGTCATACATGGTAAGAGAAGGAATACATTTATACTCTGCTTCCAGCTAATAAATTTTATAGCAGCTTTAAAATTTTTAGGTATGTTGCTGAAGGGAAGTGTTATGAGACCAAAAAAGAAAAATTTTAAAGGCTCTAAAATGCTATAATCCAACCTTTATTAGAACTCTGTTTTACTGGGATGCTTTCTCTGAAATAGCCAGGCTCACAATTTTGCCTCCTTGTAATGTGAATTAAACTCATCCATCTGATCAGGGAAAAGAAGTGTATAATTAAAATTATGACTGATTAATCAATACAGCTCACAGTCCAGAAACCATTTTGCAAGATATTTCTCTATTGGTCAGAAACAATACTTGAACAGAAGATGAAAAATCAAGCAACATCTATTAACTGTGACGTTGGAATAAAAACCTGAGCAGCCTCAGAAATCAGAAATTCGGGTTAAATTCATCGGAGGCATTATTCATCCTTAGGTGCTGCAGCTTACCCAGCTCCAGGAACTTCTGGGATTCCTGTGGAGTGGGGAGGAGGTGCCTGGGACATCTTTTCTCACAACACCAAGACATTCAGCAGCACCTGCTCCATTGTCACAGTGGCTACACAGATGTCCAGTTAGTCAGTCCCAATTCCTGTGCCTGCAGGGTTTTGCCTGGTTTCAGTGGGCAGTCTGATGACTCCAGTGACTCTGGCCATCCACATGCACACACATTACTCCTACCTTTGGGGCCTGGAAGAAAGTACCCTTCAGGTTTTTACAGGTTAGAAAATGTCCTTGGATCTAGAGTTACCTGGCAAGTATTAAGTGTTGGACATTGTAATGATTTCAGCTCTAGTGATTAAAAGGGTCTGATGCCATTAAGATTTGTACATAAATATTTTCTTTTAGTAGTATCTTCATCTGCACCTTGAAGCCAAGCATGCTGCTGTTTCTCTGTATTGTTAGTTGTGTTACAGATACTTGACTGCTAGTTTCACTTCCTATTCATTGCGTGCTCTGCTGTTGGGGTTCACAAATGGCAATGAATGATCTTAAATTCAAACTACATATGATATTCAATTTAAGTTCAAAATTAAGTTCTTCTGTTGGTCTTCCTGTTTTGTTAACCGATTTTTGGGCAAAATCTAAATATGTGTCCTTTTAAATAGTTCTTTGCAAATTAGCTAGTGGGACTGTATCTTTTGAATTAAGAAAATAACTTCCAATTTCTCTGAGGTTTGGTGGGTCTGGCCATATGTTTGATTTTTAAAGACAGGGCATTTCTTTTCTTTCTATGAAT
The DNA here is from genome assembly GCF_027579445.1 of Ammospiza nelsoni. Taxonomy (NCBI): domain Eukaryota; kingdom Metazoa; phylum Chordata; class Aves; order Passeriformes; family Passerellidae; genus Ammospiza; species Ammospiza nelsoni. Next base: position 33,699,601 of record NC_080633.1, on the reverse strand, counting down.
GACTGGACCTATGGATCCACTGTCTTTATTTTAAAGTTAATCTCACCTGAATCCTTCAGACTTTGGAAATACAGAGGCTTAGGCTGCAGAGTCAGGAATCTTTTATATTCACCAGTCATTCCTTGGAGCTATAAAAGTTTTCTTCTGAGATCTGTATCACTGGGAGATTGATGACCTGGGCTACAAGAAGGGCTCCTATAATTGTGCATGACGCCATTCAAAACTGTTGCATCTGTGTATGGGAAAGAAATAATTTAATTTTATTTGTCCTTAAGCTTTTTTTTTTAATTATTATTTTTTAAGTTCTGCTTGTTCCAGAAGGTCTGTGTGATCAGAGACATGTAGGTAGCTATGTCTGCTCTTTCTGTTTTTGTGGCATTTCAAATACAAAATGTATATAGGCATGCAATAAAAAGTTTTCTTCATCAGCCTGCACAGACTTCCTTCCTCTCTTACCATTCATTGACTCTGATAGCTCATGTATTTACTAGGTGATTCATAGTCCTGCAGTTCTCACAGCTTTCAGGCAGTGGAGCTCTTCAGGTTTATTTAGCTTTAAAAGTTATTACTTGCCAAATTCAGGCTGGCCTCTTCTTACCCTTTGTGAGAAGCAAATGCTGTGAGTAGTTGGGGTCCCTTTCTGTGTGCCCTGCAATGTCTGTTTCAGCAGATGCTCCTCTGGTAAGCAAAGGGTCTCTCTACAGATAGGCCTGGTGGAAATGTGGGAAGCAGGAAACTGGCTCCTGTTCAGCCAGTGGATGATGAGAACAGAGGGGCTGCAGTGGGGCAGTGTGAATTTCAGTTTTCCAAAAATATCAGGGAAGTGGTTGCTTTTTGATTTGTCCCACTGTGATTTAGCGGCCTGTCCCTTACTCTTTAAGTCACCAAAAGGACTGCAACAATTTTCTGCTTCTTGGCAAAATGATAAATTTTAGTGTGCAGCCTCAATTCTTATCCTGTTCCCTGAAATAAATATTCTGGTTATGAAGACAAAGCAAAACCCAGTCTAGAGCCTGTGCTAGGATAGAAGTCAAAGAGGCTCTCAGTCTCTCAAGTGCCCTGACTCCTGCTAGCCTGCTGACAGCTGATGGGCAAGTCTTGCCCTAGTAGTTTTTCTGATGCTGGAATTTCCATCCCAACATGCCCATTATATTCCCTGGTGAGCAAGTAGAACATTGCACTTTTGCTGGGAAAAGCTGTACATGAGGTTGAGGACCCAAGCCTCCCACAAAGTCTGCCAATAAGACCTGGGGCAGATTTGTTTTTCTTGGGTTGTCTCTTGAACTGGAAATGAAGATACAAAGTGAGCTTAGAGAGAGATGGAAAGAATGAAGGTCCAAGTCCTTGTCTATAGGGTGTTTATGTAGGGACATTTCTTAAGGTATTTATTGTTATTCTGTTTGCAGAGGTATGAGAACTAGTGTATCCAATCAGAGTGCTGTTCAAAGATCCAGGAAGCCTCCATCTGCTCCCCTAAATGCCGACAACTGAAGAGGCAGACTTCCCTCTCATGAATCCAAACCAAGTTGAAGAGAAACTGGAATAGAAGCTGGAAACTGGAGAAATACCTGAGTGGTGAACAGGCAGCTGAGAGAAGCAACACTCATGTTCATCCTTGCATTTGCTGAACCTGACCACTGGCAAAAGAAGTTGCAGGCACTGTAAAATGAAGCAAGAAGAGATGGAGAAAGCATTCAAGAAGGCAAGAAGAAGCGTGTCCTACTCACCTTTTATATCAAATACTTTTCTGGCATCTCACACAAACAACACACAAAGAACAAAGCTGAAAGTATCATAGTCAAGAATATTTTAAGAAGCAGAATTTAACTTGTATCCAGGTTATCATCTTACCTTGCATTTATTAAGAAAATATTTTGGTTTTGGAAACATATGAGCAGGGGCATGGATAGTATTTAACCCTAGAAGAAGATCTGTGTGATCAGTCAAGGATCCTTGACAACCTTCCACAGGCAGTATTGCTGGTTGGTGTTTTTTCATTTCTTTCATTGCTATAACCACATCTATATTGAAAAAATTTTCATGCCATTGAAAGAGACTCTTTCATATTTTCTGTTCCTGGACTAAACTGATTACTGCTGAATTTTAATTACTCCAATTGTTTTCACTTTGTTTTGTGGCACTATGTTCAGCAATAATTAATATCTCTATTCCTTAGATTTCCCTCCAGATGCCTGCTGTTAAATTAATGAGTCTCCCATCTGGAAAAGCCTGTTGGAACCACTGCAATGGCCATTTTCTCGCACTGGGACACAGTGGAAGCTCTCCTTCCTTGCTTTACTGTACAGCAAGAAGCATGCCTGTAGGGATTTCCATTCCTGTCTTGTTAGTATTTGTCAGCAGTGATTAACCTGTAAATAGGTAAGGACCATGACTGCTTACCAAAAAAACCCTGTGGTAAGCAAGCTTTTTGAAGACAGTTGACATCTTTCCACACTAATTTTTCCACACTAGTTCTTTCTACTCAAAATTGTAACCTGTAGAGGCATTTGATGCGGACAGCAAAAGCTGCTCTGCAGAGTGTGCTGTAATTGTGGATCTGCAGAGAGGGAGAGGAAGGGCTGGTCAGGACTCCTATATGAACCTTCCTCCCAGCTGCCTACTGAGACTCCCCTTCACTTCTGGTTTTGAGGAGATAATGACTAAACAAATCAGGCAAAATCTTATTTCTTATTCTATATCAAAAATGCTCCTATGGTTTTGTTATTATGCAAGTAACTTCAAAGTGATACTTGCAAGTGATCTCTCTATTAATAATCTCTGCTGCCTGCAAGAATGAGTTGGAATAATGAAAAAAATCCCATCCTCTCCAAATTGTTGTCAAAATTTTGTTTTAATTGTAATTTTGCAGATACGTCCAGTGACAGATGAAAAGCAAACTGTTCTGTTAAGGAAATATAGAAAATTCCTTCATCGTGCCTCTCTGAAGAAGATAGAAGATGCTATTATAAAAGATGACTTGGCAAGTTATTTTTTCTTTTTTTTTAATATCCCTTTCAGCTTTAAAATAAAAGAAGGCTTATGATTTGGAGAATGGTCTCTTTTTGCAACACTCTGACTCTCCTCAAAGCAGCATTGGACTTCTAGGAGAAACTAGACTCATACAACAGGCATCCTGACTAAGGGAACTGAAGATATCCTCCTGACTTAACAATGCTAAAGTTTATCCTGCCTAATGTATTTACTTCTTAAAGAGGGAACTCACTTGAACAAAATATTTTATTTCTTATTTGGTCTTAAACCCACTAAGTTTATTCTGGGGTCTTATTACCTTCCCTGTCATACTGGAAAGACTGTTCTCTCTGCTGAGGGCTATGTTTTCCTGAAATCCTCAATCCTGTAATGAATCTGGCATCTGATAAGGCACAGAAACCCTCCTGTCAACTTAAAGACAAGGCAGATGGGACTCCTTACAATCAGGCAAAGGACAGCCCACTCTTTTAGCATGTGTTCATTGAATTTGACATCTCCAGGTCTGCAGAGTCTAGTTGAGAGGGAAAGAATTTTCTTGGTGGTGGATCCAAATTCTCTCAGTTGATTCCCTGCAAAACATAAGAAAGCACAAGCATGGCCACTTTTAAGAAGGGTGTTGCAAAATGTCACTCTTTTGTATAAATTTTTACAACTGACTGATTTTATGTTCTAGCTGAGGGGCAGCAAAAAAATGTAGATTTTCCCTCTCTTCCAGGGATGCTGAATGTTTCATTCTGTGGATAGCTCTGACACAATGGAGATGAGCATCAGATAAATAAAACCAAGGACATAACACTGGGCTGAAAATAGAAGAGCAATTTAGCAAAGTGTATTATTAGAGTTGCTGTATTTGTAGCTGACCTCTCTGGAGAAAAACAATTCTCTTTACATCTGCACAAGCTTAAAGATAAATACCCCTTTTTAATTAATTAAATTTAATTAAATCCAGGACCTTTGTCAGGGTATGCCAGTAAAATGGGAATAAATCCTACTGTTAATAATGAAGGGTGCTCCTAAACCTGTTGCAAACATACTGCTGACACCAATTAATACAGCTGTCCTACAATGTCAAGCTTGGGATGGGAGTTGCAGGGAGATGTTAAAAGTGGGCAAGAAAAAGACTCCAATTAAAAATTTTCAGTATCTATAAAGATAAATATTAATATGAGGTGTTACACCTTTGGTTTTACTGTCAATTGTTTTGGGGAAAGATAGGGTTATTTTTTTTGTTTTAATCATATCTAGTTTTTTGTTTATTTTCAATAACACATTGGTTGAAATTAGACTTGCATGTAGAGAAGAATCCCATGAACTACATCTCATATTTATAGCTTAGAAGAGCAATTTCTCTGCTGCCCTGTGCTGCTGCAGGAGTATTATTACACCTGTATCAGCTGGCATTACACACTGATGGGTAACAGCTCTTTGGTGCATTAACCTTAACTCCAGGACATTCATGAAAACAATTTTGGATTGTCATATCCTACCAGAGGCATTACAACTACAGTCTATATTACAGCTGGTATTCAATATTTTATTAGAATGGAGGATGGTATATTTTATCACTCTAAAATGAATAATTTTTGCAACTCAATGTTTGAATCATTAAACAATGTTTCTATAAACAGAGATATATGTATCCAATAAAGATCATCAAACATGGAGCTCTATGGAGACTCCAGTTTGGGGCATAAAAGGTTTAAAAGCAATAAAACTGAAATCTATGCTCTTTTCCTTTTTCCTCAAGGGATTTTAAAGTTGTTTTTCCTTCCTGACTGCAAGTCAAGTGTTTGAGGATGAAAAGGTAATGTTTGGTCCTTGCCAAGGACAAAAAGCAGGAGAGCAATCCTAGTTTTTTCTTTTGAAGGAACTGTCTATTAAGAAGGAGCAATTAAAGCATCTCTTCTTTTGCAATACAAAATTCTGAAACATTTAAAAGGGTTTTTGAAACCATTTTTTAAGCCAACCCCTGAGGTGTCCATCACAGACATCACAAGTTGCATCACGCCATGTTAAACCTTGATCTGAGAAGAAGCACTGACAACTCATTGCACTGCCCTGCAGCGACCACAAAAATACACAAAATGTTGTGTAAAATACAACAATTCCCATGACATATATGAGGTGCCTTGGGCTGAAATGTGCTGTAGCCTAATCCTGTAATGTACAGCAAAACATCTAATCTAGACTATAGAAACAGCTGTGCCTTCTGGGAAGCCCTCAAGGAATCATGTCAGCTTTCTAGTAATTAATAACAATGGGCCTTAACCAATATGGCCTTTTTTTTTTCCTTTCTTTTACATAACTGTAGCTAGGGGAATGATGCTTCACAAGGAAGTGTGGAATTTTACGCAGAGCAACGTCATATGAAGTTCTGGACTTCAACTGAGGCATTATTCTCTTTCTGAAATGTTTTGCATCTGAAAAACAGTGGTGCTGGAGTGATGATGCCAGTCACAGAATTTACTGGTTATGTTTTATATTAATACAGTTCCTTTTTCGTTACTCACAGAAGCAGCCAAGCTTCAAACCCATGGATTATGTGGGAACACTCGAATCAGTTTTTAGTTTCCTAATAATTTTATCCATCAATACTTAGGGAAAAAAAAGTCATTCAAACATTTAGAGGCTTTTTGGTTACAAGTTTGGGTTAGGCTACTATGAAATGGAATATTACTTACCTATCTGAAAGCTTCCAGGTTGCCAAAATTAGCTCTGAAATATTGAGAAATACAGGGAATGTATTTCTATGTCGAAATCCACAGGAACTGTAGGTGCTTCACAGTGTCACAGGACTTGGATTGAAATTACATTACAAAAAGCAGAAGGGAAAAAGTGAGTTTTTCCACACCTACAGGTGCTGTAATACTATGGTGGAAAGAGCTAGACATACAGAGGAAGATTGCTGGAAGACCACATGTTAAAAACCTTTTTAAATTCATGCCACAATAGCTTCTGGCAAGACTCTCATGGAAAGCAGCAAAAGTTCCCCATGGTGACCCCAAATAAGCTGCAAGACAAAAAAAAATTACTTGACAATACCATCAGGAAAACATAAATAAAACTCAAATGTGTTGTTTCTTTTACAGAAATGTAACAAGGTCTTTAGTATTCACTGGAAGTTGCTTTGGCATCCAAGGCTCTCATTTCCATTCAGGGGAAAGTGAAGAAATTAGAGCAATTTAACAAATAGAAATACTGTTCTATGTTAGGGAGACGTGCAAGTGATGATGCATTCAAAAGGTCACCCAAAGAGGTGGTTAGGACCTTGAAAGTGAATGTGCCACAGACCTCTGTGAAGATCAAATTCTCCTCATTATCCTGATTCGCAGCTTCAAAGTTCAGAAACATAAACATCTATATTCAGACATACCTGCTTGGCAATGATCTGCTTTCCAGAGGTCCTGGTGACCCAATTTAGCCAATACAAAAAGGCAATAGCTTGCTGTGGTGAAGTATTTGCCCCTGTGTGTGCGGCATCTGTGTCATATTTTCTTGCTGAGGTAGTGTCAGTGCCAGCAATTTCTCCTCTGCCTATCCACAGATAATCCTTTAAAACATTCATACAATGGAATGTCCAAGACTTCCTTGAGGTGATTTTCCAAAGGCTTGACAGATTTCATGGCATTTTGCACTGAAGATACTACCACTTATCTGTAGAAAACAGGAAAAATGGACATTACATTTACAGTGTCTAAAAACTGATAGAGTGAACAAGGAAATGAGCAGTTAGTTATTTTATACGTTAAGTATACATGCCAAAGCCGTGTACCATATGGCATCAGAGATTTGGAATCTTAAATCAGCTCCACCTGAAGGATGAAACTTCTGTAATTTGTATTTGGAAACACCCAGTGAGATTAACAACTTGTGGATCTCATGGCCTGTAGCAGAGATATCTTCATTATTTCATTCCTCAGGCTGTGCATTTCACTGCGTTTGGCTGAACACCTCAACTGCCCAGATCACATCTTTTCCATTTGCAGACTTTTTTCCTAGTATAGAAAGCATTCAAACCTGAATTCTGGGAAGAGCCTTGCTGCCTGGCTGTGAGTGGAAATGTGGGAGACAAGGTACCCGTTGAGGCTGTTGTGCTCCTGGGACCCTCGTTGGGGTGTTGGGACAGTGCCTCACAGTACAGCATCATGCGCTTCCCTGGCCTGGGTTGGGTCTCTTCCTCTGTTTGATTACCCCTCACAGAAAAGCAAAAGGTTTCTCTAGCTATTTTGTTATAAATGGCAGGTGAAAACTTATTTGATTATTTTATTTAGCAGTACACATTTCTAATTATGCACATCAGAGACTTGCTGACCCCGTAAGGGTTTTGTTGGATTTTATCCTGCTCTTACTTTTTGTTGCTATCCATCATTGCAGAAGCACCCTTTCAGAGACTTTATCTGTCTTAATATGTATTGAAATCAAATGTTCTCAGTGTAAAATTTCCCACTGGCACCAAGATCCAAATTCATGGCAGTTACAGTGGAGGCAATTCTAGTGCCTTCAGCAATCCTCTGTGTATTTGTGTGAGTCAAAAGAAAGCTGGCCCATTAACATCAGGAGCAATAAATTTTAAATTTCTACAGGGCTGCTTTTCACACAGAAATTTTTTGGGATGTTTTATATATTTGCTTATGGTCTAGATGTAATTGTACATGTTGCTGTGGTTTTGCTGTATAATCTTGGGCAAACCCACACGGATTCCCCAGTCTTTATTTCCTTCTTTTTATTTCTTTACTGCACAGGGTGGTGAAGAGAGCAATTGCTTTACAAATTGTGAATAATTCCATTGAGGGAGGTCATGCAAATTCTTCAAATAAGTTATAACTTTTATAGCAGCAATGTATAATTTACACTAAAGGTGAGTATTACGAACCTATTCCATGCAGATGCATACAGAAACACAACTAAATCCCACAGCATTCCACAGGGGAACACAACCATGCTTTCAGATGAATGGAAATGTTATCAGTGTCAAACAATTACATTAATTTTATATATTTTACCTGCTTATTTCAAAGATTAGGCAGAAATGGTAGTGTGAGGCTAAATTGCTCTGGAACTTCAGATGACTTTTGGATCCAAGGTTGAAAATATTTAAACTTTGCAGCTCCCCCTGCCTTAACAAGCAGCCAAAGGGAAATGCCAGATCCAATTCCACCTCTCCCCCCCCCCCCCCCAATTGTACACCTCAGTACCAGGCAGGAAACTTGCAAGCATTTTTAAATTGTTTATGTGAGGAAATCTTGTCCAAAATATTTTTCTCCTTCATGAATTTGGCTTTTGGAACTCCTTAGTGTTTACATTGTCATCCTGAGCATGATATTCCAGAAGAATGATATCATTATTTATACTTTGCCTTCAGAAATCTGTTTAATATAATTGTGACTTTTTCAGTTTAAGGTAAACATTAGCATTTGATGAAAGCTCAGTCCTTTACCTCCTCCCTTGGTAGCTGTTTGTTAAGGTCTGCTATGGAGCAGCAGTCAAATTAAGAAAGTGGTGTTATTTCAACAAAGCCAGAGACCTTCTTTTGCTTGTAAATATTAGTACATCCTGCAAGCACTGGTGAGTGCTGCCAGCCATCCTGTCACTTAAACAGAGTCAAGACTGATGGAGGCCAAGTTTCTGTCAAGATCTGAAACTCAATGCATTAGCTCAGGAGCTCAGTGTAGGCATGCATACATTTTTATTTTCACATCTACTCTTTTTATGTCAACAAACTTTATGGGTGCTGGTTTCTGTCACACTCCAAAATAATTAACCCTGAAAGAAACATTTTATTTAGTGTTTTAAGAAGTCAGGATTTGGTAACAGACTAAAAAAAGCCAGATCACGAGCTGACATCATGTAAAGCAGCCAAGTGGCAGGACATTTAATAGATGGGTGGCCCAGAAAGCCACAGAAAATGTATATATGGAACACCTAAATTAGGGCTATCATGAAGATTCAGATGTGTTACAGACACTCTTCCTTCACACAAAACAGGTAGGATGAAACACTGAAGCCCCACGAATCAACAATAAGCAAGTGGTGATTTACAAGTGTGTTACTGTGTACATACTGTTCATGTCAGTGATGGTTCATAAATATGCTGCCAAGAATTAGTGGGTTTGATTAACTTCCTGTGTTGATTCTGCTGGAAATAGCAAAAAAGGATTTTATAACATAAATCTGGACTAATTCCCTCTTTTAGGACTCACCTGTTTTCAGATATGCTCAGCTCACACAATACTTTTTCACGTGATATTCTACTCTCTTCTCAGTCCTCACTATCCTCCTAACTTTTCTTCTTCCTCTGCTCTTGGCTTTGCACCTTGCACTACATCAAAAGAACTCTATCTCTCCATCTACAGAACATTTCATTTCTTCTCTTTGATCTCTGATGCTTTTCTTGTTGATTGCTTTGCTTGTCCTATTAATTGGGAATTTTCTTCACTGTGTATGCCTCCTTACACATTTAGCTAGCTGGAAGAAAAAAATCATTCTAACATATAGATCCTTCAGGAATAACCCACAGAAATATCTGGTAGCCTATGGATTCAAAATCAGTTTAAATCTACGGTCCTGATTATTCCTCTATGTTTGTAACATCATGAAAAGAAAAGGCCTGGATTAATCTAGGCATTTTATTCTCACAAAAAGTATTTCTAAATCCAGAAAATAATCAAAAGTTTGAGGGTTTTTATAGACCAGCAAGCTCCTCAAAGTAAACTTGTGGCTAAAAAAACACCCCATTTTTGAACACACAGCACACCCCTACCCCAGAAGGCAGTCAGCTGAATACCTGGTCTGACTTGAATATTAGATTGCATTGGAAGAGGGAAAAAAAACCCCCATTCATCTAATGAAAAATCATGTTTAAAAGGAAAGTGTTTTGATACTACAAATTTTAGAGCAGCTGCTGAATTTCTGAGGTTTGAATCACAGCACCTTTGCTTATCCTGTGAAATGCACAATAAAGGCCAAATGTCTCCAAATCTCCAGGAAAGTCTGCCCTTATCTTTGATGCTTAACACAACACAGAGAAATAAATTTCAAAATAATACAATTTGAAAAACAACAGGGAATTGAAAATAGGGAAATTTTGGTTTCTCAGGGTAGTCCTTTAAACATGCATGCAGAGGGCTCTGCTCATGATGTTGGGAGTGACTCAGGAAAGTCAGAGATACCAGTCACGTATCTCTCAGTGTCTCTCAGCTCACGTTAAAGCTGAGCACACGCAGAAGGGCTTGCTAGAACAAGACCTTAGACCTTAACAAAGACTAATAAAAAAATAATCCTTTCCCATATATTACAGAATTCCCCTGGGAGCTGTGAGTCCCAGCTATCCCTTTTAAATTGTATGATTAACAGTGTGCTTCTAATTACTAACTAATCAAATCAAGTCTTTCTGCACATAAAGAGGAATCTGGGACTTTTAATAAGGTCTTCACTGCATGGTTGCTCATAGAATAGCAATTAGTTTGGTTTCTGCTCCCATTGATAAAAATGGCAGTAGTGTGGAACAAAACTGTTTGTGCACCCACCAGGTCATAAACGAAATTTCTGGGAGGTGACTTTGATGAGGTGAGGGGGAAGGACTTGAAGGCCTCCAATGAAGATGTGGGCTTGCTTTTACTTTCATGTTGTTCTTTGATTTGTCTTCTTTAATGGCATACCCAGATGGGATGCCTTCTGCTTTCATGAAGCTAAAGGAAGTATTTGCTGCACTGGTGTTATCAACAGGGCAAGAAATGGTGCCAATGCCATTCAATGAGTGGCTAGAATACATGTCAAGAGTTACAAAAAATATCCAAATATTGAGTTCTTCCCTTGCACAACAAAACTACAATTCAGGAATATAACTATCATCAGATAGACTTTGGATAGTTTCCTCTAATAGCTCATGTTTTTTGACAGTCCAATTGGCTTAAATCTGCAATGAAAAAACTTGTTTTGATTTGCAAGAAAAAAAACTTTTTTCTTTTTTTTGTGTCCTGTGCAGCTGATCTCCCATGATTGAGAAAAAAAACTTGAACAAAACTTTGTTTAGCAAATTGTTCTTACAAAAAAACCTCAGATCAACAATCACTCCTCCTCAACAATCACTCTTTGGGAAAAAATACAAGCCACCACTGAGTTACCCTGAATTTCCCATTTCACAAATGCTTCTTTGCTTTTTTTTTTGTCCTCATTTTCCTATGACAAATACTCCACAGTAGGCAGATTCCTGACCTGCAATACAGAATGTTGCTAAAAGAAACATTGCTGTCAGATGCCCGCATCAAATCCAATAAGCCACATCCAGCTTCATGTTGACAGTTGCATTTTTTTCCTAATGCATATTTTAGCCTTGCTTGACCATCAACCATATGGCAGGTTTGTCCTGTGGGTAAGTTTATTATTAACAGCTTCCAGCTGGAGGTACAATAACTACATGTAACTGTGACATTGCACTAATTGATCAAGACATCTCCAAAACGATGCAGAAAGTGGCCACAGCAAAGAGCTTCAGATTAATGTTTGGGAAAGTTAAGCAAAAAAGGACCTCTGTCATGCACAAAGTATCTTAAAAACTAGGGGGTTCAGTAAAAGGAATTAATTTCAAACAGGCATCTTTTGGTGAGAAAAAGACATAATTTAAGCCA